>NC_133348.1:11699979-12029979 GCF_030506205.2 Paramisgurnus dabryanus
GAATTTAGTGGATATTTTTATCCACTAACAACACGAAAGGGTAGTAAATTTGCCCAGGGTATATCGTTGAGTTTTTGAAAAATTTGTCACCAAAAATCATTCAATTTGCTAAAACAGAGAGAAAGTTGTGGCCAAATTAAGAGTAAAAAACTCTAGTGGATAAAAACATCCCCAACAACACATAAGGGTTAAAGCAAGTTTTTATCAAGCAATTGTCTGTACTGTACAATGGCGAGTCCTGATAATGTCTATCTGCTAACTGAACAAATGAATCATCAGTAAAGCGTATAAACCTCCAGATTGGTGGACTTTGAAGTTCTTGGTTTTGATCATGAAAGTGTGTGCGTGTATGTTCTTAAGGGGATGCGACGCAGGAAATGCGACGGAGAATATATTACCATGCTTATTTCGCAGGGACTTCAAACAGAAGAATGGGTCCATTTGCACTTCGATAGGCTGCGGTTTTCTGCTTAACATGAGGCACGGACGCTTATAAATATCAAAGAGACGTGATTCAGCGCTGGAATAACCACAGCTGACAGCTCACGGGATGAACACGACGAAACCTCAAATCTTACTGGAAGACTTTAGGAGCGACCTTAAAAAACTTCTGTCCGTCTTTGAGGTAAAAAGTAAACAGGTCAATTCTCTGCACCATGACGTGACGTGTTTTTCCTGTCAACCGTACTCGACCAGGTTAGGCATTAAAACGAAATGTCCAAATCTGCATTAAAAAAAAATAACTCTACGAAAACAAACACCTTTGCATTAAATTAGTTTAACCATATTTTCCCACGCCACTGGTCATAAAAACACAACTTTCTCATTCTCGCTAAACACTTATTATGCATCTTTGCATTCAGCTTTTGACGGGTGTTGTCATACTGATAGTAAATTCTGAATGGCCGGTCAGGACTCAAATTAGGGGTCCATCACAATGAATGTCAGAGAGAAACAGATTTAGGTACTCACCATGTGAACCACCTCAGGATAGATGGGCTCTGTGATGACATTCCTGTTATGAGTGATGTACTCCACCATCTCGCTGAGAGCCGCCCGCTTCACCTCCTTCCATTTTAGGTCGCTCAGGGGGTCGGACACGAAGTCAAAAAGTACGCAACACTGACGCAGTTTCTGCACGAATAACTTCTCCTGCTCAGCGGGAGGAACATCTAAAACCAGACAATGTGTTACAGGTTAACATCTGAATGTATAGTAAGACAAATGGGCACCTTATTCAATATCGTCACCACAAAAATGAGTACACTTTTAAAAATAAAAGTTCCTTGAAGAAGAACCTTTTTTTTACCTTTTGACAGTCTAAAAACATTTTGGTTGATCGGATCACACGTGTACGACGATAAATACAGGTGTAAAACGTTTTGAGCTTGTCCACTTTCGACCACATTCAGAGGTAGTCGAAAACGCACCCGACTGGATTGGTTTTTTGGTGTGTTTTCATTGCATACTACCCCACGGGTCGGGTCATATCAGCTCAACTTACTTTGGCTTGGCTAGCTTTTCCATTGAGTTTAGTACCACTTTAGAGTGGGAGGGATTATAGGCGTGTTGTTATATTTGCGCTGCCTACTGCTGTAACAAACAAAAAGTTGGAGCGAGCATCATTGGAACGCAAGTACAGAGAATGCATACAAATACCCGGATGTGTTCTTGATATTGACGATGCATCGAGCGCAGACTTGTGTGCTGAAATCACTTTACGCCCCAGAAGTCATTGCGGCAAAACAATGGCCGAAGTCAGGGGACCAACAGGAAGATCGCACACATCTCAATTCTCACAAGTGCGTTCTGTGTTCTCGCGACCTTCTGAGTTTGTTCTTCCAAGGTTGCCTGCCAAGACCGATCTCCACGAGAACGCAAGTCCTTGCGTTCTTGGAATTGAGAAACAGCCAACATGTTTGCTCGAGACAGCGCAAGCACAAAGGTAAAGTTAATGTTGACAGCGCACAGTTTTTTTGCGCGGCCTTTAGACTATCATTGATCAAATTAAAGCAGCTTCTCTCCGCCTCTTTGATTTTTGTTTCATTGTGCGAGCGTGTTAAAGTTGCGCGATCTTATTTCATCAATTGAGAAAACTCTTACATATACATGTACAAAACACAGCAGCATGTTTACTAACAACACAAGCAGCGGACTCTGACGCTATATTATTGCGTGTCAATTTAAAGCCATCATTTCGTGTTTAAACAACTCGGTCATAGACCATCCCCTTAAAATAATAATGACAAGAGCAATGGAAAGTGGACAAGAGAGACGGGTATGTGTCGCTCTCATCTACTTGTGATCCGTTCGACCAAAACACATCTTAATACCAAGTGTAAACAGGGCATCAAATATATATAAATCTGTATTAACTAAAGTACATTACGTTATTTAACCGTCATTTTCATTCAAAGAAAATGACGTGATCATTCATGCACACAAGTTTGTTTTTATTTAGCAATTCAGTTGTGTTACTTCATCTTTAAAGGATGCGAGTGTGAGAAAATAAATGTAGTTCCCTTAATGAACAAGGGTGGGGAGTTGCTGTGGTTTATATGTGAAAAAAGCCAATGTGATGGCACTGACATGTGACCGTGCATTAGAAACCTCAGCATGTCAACAAGGGACTAATGCACGTGTTTGCATTCAACTGATGAAGGTCAACAACCAACAACCAACCTCAACATCTGCTTTTATTAAGATCTTTACTGTGCACAGGGCTGGGTGACACTAACCGATATTCATATTATATCAGTATTTTTGGGATGAATAGCGTTATATTATAATCATCTCTGTGCTTTCTACAAAGTGAAATAAATGTTTACATGCATTTCAAAGCCTCATATGAGAAGCAACAATCACCTTTATTAAAACCAAAAATTATCAAAATTATGGTAATACAATTTAAAGATGGGTTTTGCTTCCTGTTTGAAAATATACAGCTGCACAACATGTTAAAAATCTTCCGTCTGACCTCCGTGTAGATTTCTGGCAAAACTTCAGTTGCAAAAAACGAGGGTCATATTAGCGCATACCGATATAGACGAAAATAGTGATAGATTACCAAAACTTGATAAACCCGCCCAACCCTAACAGTTTCTACATGCAACTTTCATTTTATCATTTTACCAGGGCACAATATGAACACAGTGTTCGTGTAGCTCAACTGGTGGACCATTTTAGCTGTGCAAACGGTTATGGGTTCGATTTCCAGAGACAACTGATTAAAACTTTAATGCTTTGGATAAGAGCCTGCAAAATGCATAACTGTAAATGCAAAACATGCATGCACCACATCCCTAAATATAACAATGCCTGCAAAAGTAAGTATCACTTGTGTGTTTTGCATTGTGTTCTAGATTACACAATCTAATAAACAGAAACTGGCCTGCACGTCTACCGTAACACAACAGCAGACTCAGGATGCAGTATTCAGCGAGCTCTGCAACACATGCATGCATGTGCTCTTCCTGAAACTGTGACCTCACTTCCCTTACATCAATGGTTTGGGTGTAGGGGGATGGGAGGCAGTTAAACAGAAACCCCTCCACCCCACCGGCACCGGGGCAATGTAAACACAGCTTTCCACATTTACCCCGGGCAACGTACAGGCTGAGTTTCGAAACAGCATGTTAAGACAGCCTTGCCTGTTCAAACTAAATCCTGCACTTATGTTCTTATTTACCAATGCAAAAAAGTCTTTGATGTCTAAAAATGTAAAAGGTAAACTGATAATGTTTTAAGAGTTGGAGCAAATAACACAAATCTAAAATCAAAATGCAAATCGATACTCAATATATAAAATCAAACATAAAACGCTTTCAGGGTTTTTCTTAAAAGCAATAAACCCCAACATTCTTCTCTCTACGCAACAGCAGACACAAATCATCGCATAGCAACCTTGCGCACCGTTCTTTCCCTCCACGGATATAAGACAAACATCTCACCTCTAAAGTGCATTAGGGCCACTGGTTGAAAGGGCCCGTTCGAGCCCGGAGCATCCATAACCATCTCGGCCTCCTCTTTAGAGCATGTCAACATCTATCAGTCCAAACGGGTGCGAGGCGACTGCCGGCTAAGTTGAGCTGTTAGCCTCCATTTTAGCACAAACACTACCAGCAGAAAATGAAGCTTCACTGCTGGAGGGAACCAGCTAGTTAGTGATGTCACCCTCCAAGGGGACTAGCCATTGGCTGAATGAAGAGGGCCGCCCGAGGAGGCCATCGATTGGCTGGTTGGGGTGAAGGAGGGCGGGACCTGACTGGTGCTCGGTTTGCAGTTCAGACCGCATGCAGATAACAGAATGCATGTCACAGTGCAAGTCCTCTGAAGATTCGATAAAGCAAAATAGATTGACACGAAGTTAAACAACAATGTTATGATTTGTGCACTACTTTTGTAGGAGAAATAAGAAAAGTTCATAGTTTTTTTAAATGCAATGTTAAACATAAACAAAAGGAGTACCTAGAAATAGGGCCACACAATATATCAAAAGCAATGCGCACAGCGCAATAATTTGCAATAACTAAATTACTTTTTACAACGTTTTATCAGAAAGAATGTAAAACATTTATGTTTGATATGAATTTTTTTGTTTTTAAAAAATTTTTAGGTTCAAGTGTAACTAGTAATTATTTACTGTAATTAGGGCTGGGCGATATGACTCAAAAAATTATCGAGAAAATGTTTTCCATATCAGTCGATATCGATAATTATCATGATAAATAACAAATCTTTACTCCTGTCAAATTTAAAGGCAGATTTTTGCTCCTGAATGAAAATTGTAAAAACCAGACAGTTAATAATGGTTTTAAACTACTTTTTATTCAGAACATGACAAATACAAAAACTAAAATCTTGTTTTAATGCATCTGAATTAAATGTAAATCTATTTGTTATGAAATCAACACATTTCTGACACAAAAGCAGCAGACTACTGTCCCTTTAGGACCCAAGACAGACTGCTTTAAGTTTCAATATACTGAGTAACAGCTGTTTATGTTCACTTAAACAAGAAAGAAAACTTAGTTCAGTGATCACGCGTGTGTTATACATATACGAGCTATACACGCTGATAAATGGATGTCAAGGGTGTCACTTTGCTGTGGGAGCGCACATACCCAAACACTATATTCACTGCAGTGGTGGATCTGCTGCTTTTCCTCAGTTTCCTGAATTTGTGAATGTCCTGTAAATATACTTTTAAAGCTGGGCGGACGTGTGCGTGCGCAAGGCGGACGCTGAATGAAAGTAAAGTATACTGCACGCACCTGTGTCTGCTGTGTTTGACGAACCCTGTTTGTGCGTCCAACATTACACACAAGAAAATGTTTCCGCGCATTTGGATTCCGTGATTCCGTCCGCGTTATCCGCATCGCGAAAATCATAGGTCTCTACTAATAAATGAATAACTTGCCTCATCTTCCACTCCTTCAAGTCTGAATGTCACTGTGATTGTAAACCAAGAGCGCGTGCCGCATCCGGAAGTGCTCGCGCAACATTACGCACAGTGCTTAAACATTATCGATCACTTATCGAACTGTCCTTATCGTTTTATCGAAAAAGTTTATATCGGTAAAATTATCGTTATCGAATTATCGCCCAGCCCTAACTGTAATATAATTACTTTTTGTTTGAGAAAGTAAATTAAGGGATCAACATCAAAATTTAAAGTCTAAAGTTAAAATGAAAGTTTTTTTATAAATGCTTTTTACTTTAAATACTTGGTGAGTTAATAAGAATAATGGTAACACACTGGTGTAATTTACAATTCTCACTATTAACTGGTTGGTTATTAGCATCAATTTTACTGAAATATTGGCTGTTTATTAATACTTAATAATAGTGATACACCGATATAAAAAAATCGGCGAACACAGCAGCCACGTATCAGCTGATGCGATACACATCAAACTCGTGATTCTTCTCGGATTTAGAAAGTAATAAGTAAACTGTAAAAAATTTGCTGTAATTATGCAGCTGTTTGCCAGTAACTTACTGTAGAAGATAAAGACTGAAAATGTTTCATGTTCATTTAACTTTAAACTGTTGCAAGTAAATAACATAAATGTCAAATCTACAGTAAGTTACTGGCAGCTAGTTGCCAGTAATCCCCATTAATACTGTAATTTCTACAGAAATTTTTTGCTGTGTAATTAAACACTTTTTGAAGAGAGAAAATTGTACAGTAATCCGATTACATGTTTGAAGGTGTAATTAGTAATTAGTAATTAATTACTTTTTGTATTTACAAACATAAAGCATAACCGTACAGCGCACTGTTTATCGTATTATCTAGTAAGTTATCGCATACCACTTCTTCTTCAATATCATACAGCCTTACGTAGAAACACTGAATGAATTGATGCTCAAAACATTTACGAAATACGAACTGAATCAATTAATTGACACTGAATCTAAAACTTAGAATTTGTGCGTTTAATGTGTGCAACCAGGCATCAAACAGAATATTAAGAAATACAGATGATCTTATAATTGTTATGTTGTCCGAATCCTAGCAACTCCCTGGACACAAATCGCAATAATGGTGCGCTCAAACCAGACGCGAATGAAGCGTTAAGCGCAAGTGATTAACATGTTAAGTCAATGCAAAGACGCGATAGATATCATGCGGCGAAATTGATGCGTTTCGAGCGAATTAAGCATTTCCGACATGCATAGCACGCGATTCGCAGTTTAAAAATCTGAACATTGGCATATATTTGCGCCGTGTTAACCAATCAGGAGCTTGCTCTAGTAGTGACCCAATTACAACGTAGCGAGCGGAGGCAGAAATACAAAAAAAAACAATGGAGGACCAAGTCATTGTCGTTGTATGTGGACACCCGGAGTTGTACATGAGTAGGTCGGATAATCTGGTAAGTTGTAAAAACGCTCTTTAATCAATTTGGACTATATACATACATATTGAGACTACAAGGTAGCTAAAGCCGGCAAATTGAGTGTATTTGCGTCAGAATTTCCAAATGTTTAAGCGTCCAAGGATTTATTTGCTTCATTCACGTTTGGTGTGAACGCACAGTAATTATGATGAGGCCTGCATAGGTGAGCTCTACCGAACTATTTTTCAGAAGCTGTAAAGATCTAGTTATCTGGGTAATTTTTCTACCGTCCAAAAGTTAGATCGGTTTAGCAACTATATAGGGTTTATCAAAGACATCCTTAGTGAAAAACATGCAACACCACATCTTAGCTTTTTACCTGTAGTGGTTTTCAGCTGAAACTAAAATCAATGTAGGGCTGATGGTAAATAAGGAAAAAAAATGATGACATAACAGTTTGACACAACAGTACTTCATAATATCTTCTTCAATGCATAAGGAACAGACCACAGTGAAACGCTGACAGGAAACCGCACATTTAACAGCAGATCTGCAGCTGAGCGCAGAGGAAACGACACACCTCCATCCAAAGCCCTTTATATTCACAATATGTTCACGAAAAGGACGACAAAATTATTATCAGTATTATATTCTGCTACAAATCACAATGATTCAATTGAATCATTTAAACTGATTCTTGTAAGGATTCTTCTGGTGTGACAATTCTATACGCGTGTGAAACCAAAATATTTGCCAAAGTGTGTCACATGCAATAAACCACACACCTTGACCTTATTATTCCAGTGACAAATAAACTTGATTAAATAAAACATTATCTAATTTGAACATTTTTAAACAAGATATGCACATAACCATAAACATTTCTGAGATGATAAAGATGCACTGAAAAAAAAACATATAATATCAAGCTGTATTAAGCATGCGTGTCTGTAAAACATTTTCCATTTTTGCATTATGCAACGATTCCATTTAAAACCCTTGTGCCTCCTCTGGAGGTCGCATACGTCATCAAGATTTGTTATTATTATAGTTTCATTTCAGTCAGCAATCACCCTCGCACACCTGTAAGCAATAGGTGCGTAGGAGGTAAGACCAAACGTGGTCAAAATTCAAAACAACAAAAGATCCCACACACTATAAATCTTGCAAAAGTATCAAAACGTTTTATTTCAGAAAAGCTTGTTTATTTCGAAGTAAAAAAAAGAAACTACAATGATAATGCCTTAAAAATATATATTTATTTATTCCCAGTATGTTTTTTTTTATTGAGACAACCTCAATGACGTATGCGGCCGACAAATGCAATACACAGCGTACATACGGCAGAAACAGCAAAGAGTATTTGTAGTAAAAAGTGTCCATTTGACCTAGAGTGGCTAAACTTTGTCACTTTTCTACTAGTTTGGAAATGTAGTAAAGCTGGATCACATATGTTTTAAAGGTAAAATATAATAAGAAATAGAGAAAGGTCCTTAAGTCAAAGAAAGAACATTCACAATCTAAATAACTACATATAAACCATAATCAAACAAAAAATCCAGCTGTTTTATTGTTTTATTTAGGGCTGTCAAAATTGACGCATTAATAACACGTTAACATACATTCAATTTAACGACAATAATTCTATTAACTCTTTCCCCGCCATTGACGAGATATCTCGTCAATTAAGAGAAAACGCTTCCCCGCCAATGACGAGATTTTCCGTCTTTCCGCAATACCGCTATTATCCACCAGCTGGCGCCCTTCCGCAACTTTTTAAAACCGGAAGTATTGCCCTATGGCAAGCTGCTGCATGTCCGTGTCTGTTTTAAAGATCGCTCTGAATGGGATCTCTATGAAAAGTCCGTCATAAAAATGAAATTATTTTTGCTTTTTGCTCAAAATATGGTGTTTTTGCAAAAACCTACCCATATTCAAAAGCTGATTGCAAAAGAACCACTAAAGGTAGGATGAAACGGTTTGTTTTGTTTGAAAGCAGAGGGTCTGTTCTTTCATTTGGTATATTGTATGTTTATTTATTTAAAGAAGAACATTTTCTGGAAGGCATTAAACTTTGGTGAAAATCATGAAAAACGCTGGCGCTGGCTGGCAACTTTTTTTAAAAACGCTGGCGGTGAAAGAGTTAATCGCAAGGTTAACTCACAATCATGCGATTAATCTAGATTAAATAATTATATAGCCCTATTTTTAATATTATTCACAATCTACATCTCTATAATAAAGTCTAATCTTTTTTTTAGATTAGATCAAGCAGTGATGAAGCACTTTGATATGTTAGATTCAACATGTGGGTCTGTCAGCGCCAAACTTACTCACGAGAAATCACAATTAAAACTGTAATGAGCCAAGATAAAACAATACACTATTCATCGAATCCTAATTAATAAATTACCTGGATTTTTTTACGTTATATTACAGAAACTAACCCCTGGTTTCATAGACGAGGTTTAAGGCTAGTCCTAGACAACAATACGTTTGAGCAGTCTCAACTAACAAATAACTTGCACGTACAGATCTTAAAATATAACAGTGCCATTGATTTATCTCAATAAACACCAGTAATGTCTTTTTCTAAGGCATGTTTATTAAACATCTTAATTTAACTAAGGCCTAGTCCTGGCTTTAGCAAAGCCTTTCCTGTGAAACCAGGCCTACATGTGTTGGGAATGTGTTTGGTGTCTTTTAACAGCTGAATCTCACCTTTGAACGCGGGCAGCTTCTGAAGTTCTCGATTGTTGCTCAGGCTGAATCTAGACGAGCTTTGTCTCTTGTCTTTTTTAACCGTGGCTTGAGATCCAGACTGTTTGCCCTTCAGCAGTTGTGTGGTGGGTGGGACGCTGTTACTGCCCTTCTTATTTGAACCCTAATGGGAAAACAAAATAGTAATGAGAGTAATTTTTGTTTGCTGCTATATGATGAAATACTGCTTTTAAAAACAGGACTCTTCTTTTTGTCATTTACTGAACACCATTTTAAAAGTGCACATGGTTACTTTTTTCTGTGAAACAGAAACTGATAATTTTGGGACCATCCCACATCTGTGTTCCTCACAACAACAGCTCATTGTAAACACATCAACTGTTACTGGACCAAAACAAAATACACAACATGCAACAAAAGTAGCCAACACAACACTGATTTTGAGATAATGAATACAAAAAACAAATACATTTTAGTCTGACACAAAGCTATCGTGACTTTAAAAGACTTCGTGGACAAGCATATGTGATCCAGTCGGCGAAAACCCAGCTATCATGTGTCATGTTTTTGTTATTTACTGTTTTCTCCATAAAATCATCCCACATAAAAATACAACCTTGATATCATTAATATTGACTGAGTAAGGTCATGTCAAAGATTGAAATCAAACTTAGATGCTCCTAAATCTTATCATTAGATTAAATAAGATTAAAACTTAAGTCTAGATTTTACAGACAGAGTAACTTATGGGCTATTATTTTTTTACTATTATTAATTGTATAATTATGGCGTTTTCTAAAAAAGTAGAATTGTGCTTTCCCACAGTTCTGAGTAAACAGCATCATTTTCTGTATTAAGAGATAAAAACAAACAGTGGGGAGAGCGGCTTTGGCTCGATTATTTAAAAAATATTTACTTTAGATTAATTATTTTTTTACACAATCAACAAACAAATCTCTGCTACAAATGAACACTTAAAGTTTGTTTGTGGGACATACTGTTATGATACAATTACACCAAAAGTGACAAAAGTGCAAGCGATACAACTTGTCTTATCCCATAGGTGGGGTTCATTGTAACAAACAAAGGGTTTGTTGTAACACCTGCTAGAAAACTTTGTTTAAACACAAATAATTAATGCTAAAGGTCAGAGGAGAATGAGCCGACTGATTCAAGTTGATAGAAGAGCAACTTTGACTGAAATAACCACTCGTTACAACCGAGGTATGCAGCAAAGCATTTGTGAAGCCACAACACGCACAACCTTGAGGCGGATGGGCTACAACAGCAGAAGACCCCACCGGGTACCACTCATCTCCACTACGAATAGGAAAAAAAGGCTACAATTTGCACGAGCTCACCAAAATTGGACAGTTGAATACTGGAAAAATGTTGCCTGGTCTGATGAGTCTCAATTTCTGTTGAGACATTCAGATGGTAGTCAGAATTTGGTGTAAACAGAATGAGAACATGGATCTATCATGCCTTGTTACCACTGTGCAGGCTGCTGGTGGTGGTGTAATGGTGTGGGGGATGTTTTCATGGCACACTTTAGGCCCCTTAGTGCCAATTGGGAATCGTTTAAATGCCACAGCCTACCTGAGCATTGTTTCTGACCATGTCCATCTCTTTATGACCACCATGTACTCATCCTCTGATGGCTACTTCCAGCAAGATAATGCACCATGTCACAAAGCTCAAATCATTTCAAATTGGTTTCTTGACAATGAGTTCACTGTACTAAAATGGCCCCCACAGTCACCAGATATCAACCCAATAGAGCATCTTTGTGATGTGGGGGAACGGGAGCTTCATTTCCTGGATGTGCATCCCACAAATCTCCATCAACTTCAAGATGCTATCCTATCAATATGCCCCAAAATGTCTAAAAAATGCTTTCAGCACTTTGTTGAATCAATGCCACTTAGAATTAAGGCAGTTCTGAAGGAGAAAGTGGGTCAAACACAGTATTAGTATGGTGTTCCTAATAATCCTTTAGGTGAGTGTATCTGTCTATATTAGATAGATATCCACACATTCATTCATCCGTCCATGATCCTTCATCTAACCATCCTTATATTATGCGTCAATGCATATAAATAGATTTTTTTGGAAAGGGCTTTACAGTTAAGACAAAAAATCATAATTGTGAGTTATTTCCCCTGATACTGTATTAACAGATAACATTTTTGAATAATAGTATTTACATTGTTTTCATTATCATTGTATTCCTGAGGCTTAATTGTAACACTGTGTGACAACTAACCCGCTGTATAAAAAATGTTTTCAATCCCAGCTATCAGTTACTAGGAGTTGCTGACATGTTACCTAAAACATGACACTGATTAAAATAATTTAAGGTTGGATTTGGTGACTTTTCATAAATTTACAGAAGATCATCTTCAGACAGTAAGAGAAAAAGAACAAAAGCACAGATTGCTCTCAGCCCTGTATAAATATGTAAAGTAGCTGTGTTACAATTAGGCTCGCGTTAGTTTGTGCCCCAAAAATACTTCAACTGAAAGGTTTCAATAGACTCCATGATAGTATTATCATAAACCAACCAACTACAAAGAATAATGCATATTCACCAATGAATTTATGCATGCAAAATGATGCATTAGTCTCCATAACATTTAATCTGTGGCCAAACTGAAAGTGTATTAAAAACATCAAATAAAACATCCCAGTTCAATTTAAATACATCAACACACCACTGTGGACACGTAAACTTAATGATGAAAAACACTAAACTACCTTAACACAATTCGATAAATTACAAAACATTTTAGAAATAAAAAAAAATGTGTTGATGTGTTTAAAACTCAAGATGCTGAATCCCCTTAGCAAAAATTGCCTTAGGTTTCTTGTGTGCACTTGCATGTAAAAACTAAATTATGGCCAATGATGAGCACACAACAGTGTTGTAAAAACACATTTGACAGTCAACACAACACAAAAACACAGATGTGATGTAAACAGTTTGAATCACCTCATGATCTGAGTTCTCCTGTCCTCCTGTTTTGCCCACTTTTGCGGACTTTGGTGACTCCTACAAAAAACAATTAAGGTTTTGAAACAACTTAAGTGTTTTTTTATTCCAGTCAGGCATTTTAATCATATTAAGGCAGCACCTCGCTAGACAGCTAACGTTAGCAATGCGGCTAAACGACTACAACATTAAACCTGGACATATTTTTAAATAACATGGATAGGAATACTCGTGTACTTAAGTGTCTGAGACATCAAACTACGTATTTTAAAATACTGTGCATTTACAAAAACAATAAAGCATCATGCTAGCGGGCTAAAGTTAGCTTCGCTACTGAAACTGCAGCTACAAACATAAACTCCTCAGAAACACACGCGGTTCTTTTAAAGTGCTTTACAAGTGAACTGTTTGTGTTTAAAAATAATTTTAAAAACTCAGTTTCGCGTCAAAAGGTGTACATTTTTACATTTTATGGACTGATTGTGTAATAAACAGCTATAAAATACAATGAATGATGTGTAAAGCTGGAGTTAGCGTGCGTGCTAATGTCTCGAGACTACACTCGTCTCGCTTTGATAATAGGAATATAAATGCACGTGCTGTTCACTTTCCATACCTTTCTTTCACGTAAAAACACTAATAATAGTTTCGTACCTTGTCCTTCTTGATTTTATTCGGCATGGCATTCATATGTGTGAGCTTGAGCCTCCACACGCCCGGATAAACCCGCTGGTGTCAGGGTGCGAGAGTCTGCGTGAATCCTCTCATGTGTCTCATCATCATCATCGGATTAACTAACATAACGTTATTATTAAAGCTTTTATTGTTGTCATCAAATAAGTTACGTTAAATATAAAGAGATGATGCTGCGCTTAAAGTTCAGATTGCATTGCTCCAAGTTTATGTATCCACGTCAAATTCGGTTTCATTTTCAAAGTGACACTAATATAGAGCCTTTTGCTTTTCATGCAATGAAATAAATGATTACGGGTGTTTAACTGGTATTACATATTTACTGTTCACAGTTGGCATGGACTAATGTGTGTACCTAAATGTGTTGCCTTCCAGTGTTTAAAATATATTTACATTTTTTTGCTGCCATCTGCTGTTCACTTATTGTATGATACAGTTTAGCTTAGTGGTTAGGTTCGGTATTTTTAATTCCGAGTTTAAATGTCCTACCTCCGACCTCAAGTCGTTCCAATTAATCAAGCGTCACGTCAAGAGCGCAAAAAAAAAAAACGTAATGTATTAATAAAACCCACAAAAGAGACTTCGTTTTATATCATATTTGTGCTGAAATTGCCTCATAAATATTTATTAACAAATAAAGTAAAAGAAATCTCTTATAAACTCATTTATAAATATTACCCCAGTAAATATTTCAACAGATTTAAATGTGGCATTGACATGTTTTGTACTTTTTGTGGTCAACATACAGAAACATTTTTCATTTGTTTTGGAGTTGTCCTTATTCAAATAATTTTTGGTTAGATTTGTGCTCTTTTGTTAGACTTCATATTTTGCCCACCTTTCAACTTTGTTTAGAAAATATTTTATTTGTTTTTTTCTCTTATGATATCTCCTTTTATAAGGAATATTATTTGATTAATATGTTACTTTTGTTGGCAAAGTTTAGTATACATAAATGAAAAAATGGTGATTATAAACCATTATTCTGTATTTTTCTATTAGAAGTTAAAGGTGCAGTGTGTACATTTTAGCGGCATCTAGCAGTGAAGTTGTAAATTGCAACCAACGGCTCAGCCCACTGCCCAACCCTCGCTTTTAAAACACATAGAGAAGCTACGATAGCCACCACCGGACAAACATTTCATCGTCAGAGATGACTTAGTAAAAAAGTTTGTCCGTTAAGGGCTTCTGTTGAAACATGGTGGCACAAAATGGCGACCTCCATGTCAGGGGACTCTCGGTGTATGTAGATAAAAAAGGTTTCATTCTAAGGTTATATAAACATAACGGTTCATTATAAAAGGTCTTTATACACCACTGATACTATAGTTTTGTATATTATTTTGCATTTCTTTCAAGAGATCCTTCTAAAAATTACACACTGCACCTTTAAGCAATACCTAAATTCTATTTATAATCTGATAAACAAGAAAGCTGCTAAATATATTAATGTATGTCAGCATTTCCATGCTTTTATTTAATAATTTTTTCTCTTTCATCCCCTGGCTAATGTAAAAACAGTAAGGATGCACCGTTAGGATTTTTTTGGGCCGATACCGATTTAAACAGACAACTTCTGGCCGATAACGATGCCGATACCGATATTTAACACTTGTGTACAATACTATACAGTTGGTCTATTAGCTAGTTTATTTCTGCATCAAATTATTTTTACTGAACATGGATTGGATCTAATTAACATTCAACTGACCAACATAATAAGAGAGGCACAAATTAAGCTAAAACAAATATAATAAGACAACATGACAACCTTCAAAGGTGGTTTTTGCTATTCAGCATTTATTTTATTAACAACATTAACTCATTTTTTACATATAATGGATTTCTTTATGCAGTTAATTAATAAACAATCAGTATCGGCCTTTCTCGTGCTATTGCCGATATGCCGATGGTTTCAAATGAATCAAAAATCGGCCGATAAATATCGGCGACCGATACATTGGTGCAACACTAAAAAACAGTGTTGAATATGTTTGATTCAATAAAAAAAAGATTTGCCCCGAAAAAAGATTTGGCCAGATCTCACAGTTACAGTAAATTAATCAAAAGATTTGCCCCTAATATGTATTGTTTTATATATTTTAATTGTTGGTTCTATTTATTCTTTATCTATTTATATAGTTTATATGTAATTTTTGTATTTTTCTGTATGATTTAATTTTGATTAACTTTATTAATCCCCGAAGGGAAATTCCCATTCCACAGCAAGCAAACCACACACAATAATAAATAGTATAAAAAAAACAAAAATTACCAATACACAATACCCAACTGGCACTTATGTAATGTTAACTTGTTCAAGCGATAAAAAATTGCCCCAATCTCTAATTTGGATGCTAAAAATTTAAATTTTAATAAGACAAAGCTTTAGATAAAAAAAGTTTATTTTGTGCTTAATCTATTAATTATTTTGGTTAAATTTCATATTTACAAATGTTGATGGTAAAAGACCATAACAAATTTGGCATATTTCAATTTTTTATGTACTTTTAAGTTGTATCTGGATTTATTCTTGTTGTTATATTTATTTTGTATTGGTCTTTTGCATTTGTTATTAATAAAGCATAAAAAAACACAAAATAGCTGAGAGTTGTATATCCGACTTTAAGTGCAGTTGCAGATGTTTATTTCCAGGTTTGAGGTGGGAAATCTCTGAGTTCCGAGTTGTCTGGAATGGAGAAATTGGTAATTATTCATAAATGAATAAATAGAAATCTTAAAACCCTGAGGACCCTGTCCCGGGTCCAAAATTTCGTATTTTGACTTAATATAAAAGATTATTTTAATCTTTAATGCTCCGTCATGGACCCCAGTAACACATATGAGATACTGTTTGAAAGCTTAGAGTCTCTAATTTCTGCAGATATGCATCACTTTGACATATCTTTTACTGTAAGAAAGTTATTTACACTTAATTTACACTATCACCCCCCCAATATTTTATTATATCATTTAATATTTACATATTTCATATTTTTCAAAAATGACAAACATGGGCAAGTCTTATATCAAATGAAAGCTCTCACTCTCAGGAATAAGGCTACAGTGTTATTTTTGTTCTAATATCAACACATATCCAACAATCATCGAATGAATAATAAAGTAAAAAATGGTCTTTTGTAAACATATGTGAAACTTGAGTGTGAACTGCCTCAGATAGCACAGATAGCCACAAATGATACACCATCTTTATTTTAGGTCCTACTCTAAACAATGAGTCCATTCACAGCATTTTCTTTGGTTGTGTGCATAATTAATCCCTTGCTATTTATTATATGTGCAAAACAAAAAATTAATATTTATATGAAAAATGTATTTTCACACCCTTTAGTAAAATGAGAATAACTTTTGAATGCGACATGCTAAAGAGTTCATTCTTTTTTTGAGTGTTTACTGTCTGCTGCTGGTAACAACCAGAACTATCCGCAGTCTGCTAGAGCACACAGAACCAGAGTTATACACTATCAAAGACAGTGTTTACAACATAAAAAAAGACAATTTGGTGTTTCATCATATGAAAAACAACATAAATAACAATATTTGTCACAAACAGCAGCTTTTTATGTAACTTCAAAGGGTTTTCTTTAAAATGATATAAAGAAATTGCATTTATTCCACTGTATGTGGTTATGGGGACACTTTAAATGTTTTTAGGCAGAAATTGTATACAAAAAGGGTATTATTCCTCCCTTCAGTTGGAGTAAAATAACTTTTGCATAGATTATGATAGAGAAAAAATTCCTTTTTCCTCTGTAAGCTGACAATTGCTGGAATCAAACAAAACTGTCTGCAGGCAGCTGAGACACCCAGGGCCAGAGTTATATACTTTCAAATAAAAACTTTAGAAACAAAACATAAAAAAGCGCCTATTTATTTTTGTGTTTATTAGAGGCCTGACATCACATACAACCATGTTTAGAACGTTCAACAGTGTTTTATGTAATTTCAAAGGGTTTCCTGTAAAATGATACCAAACTTTTGTATGTAAACCTCTGCATGTGGGTATTGGAAGCTTTTGAAATTGGGTAGCCCAAATCCAGGCGAAAATCCTCAAAATAGCTTCAGGGTTGAAGAAGTTAAGACCATAAAAAATAGTGACATTTTATACACCCTAATAAACTACTGTAATTCACATTAGTTTAACGAAATGTATTATTTGTAATTAAATGTAAAAATGTCTGAATAATACATTCTTCTGTATTACTGTATGAGAATCAGAATTTATTAACTGCTGAAAGTGAGTCAACGGACACAGATATTAAATGATATTCTGAGTTTTATTTATATCAGAATCCCACCATGTCATTAATACAGTATCAGTGTCATGCTTTACAAACTGAGTCCTTAACACTAAACATTGGAATGTTCATAAATACAAAAACGACTCAAAATGAATACAAAAACAGAGGTGCGTACTCTTCAAAGCTTCACCAACAAAAGGAATGCATTTGAAAATCAGAACATAAGGAACATTCAGGAATAATCTGTAATTTAAACATATACTTTTTACATAGCTACAAACATGAACTAGCAAGCATTAATGTTGCCATCTCAGTCGACCTCCTCCATTCGAGATGTGTCGTCGTCTCCTTCTAATGGTGGCATGTCTTCAATTGGAGCTGAACTGGGCTCTTCTGTGGTCACGTCATCTTCATCGATGCCTAGAATAGTCAAAAAATAAATTGAAACACATTCGTATTATACTTGTATCTAATCTGAAAATCAAAATATTCACATACACTTCTACCTACCTAAACCAAGTTTGATCATCCTGTAGATTCGGTTGGAGTGCGTCTGTGGGTCGTCTAGCGTGAAGCCAGAAGAAAGCAGTGCAGTCTCAAACAGCAGGATCACTAAATCTTTGACAGACTTGTCATTCTTGTCTGCCTCGGCTTTTTGTCTTAGTGTCTCGATGATGGGGTGATCTGGATTAATCTCAAGGTGCTTCTTGGCAGCCATGTAACCCATGGTGGAGTTGTCCCTCAGGGCTTGAGCCTTCATGATCCTCTCCATGTTGGCCGTCCAGCCGTATGTGCTCGTGACGATGCAACAGGGTGAAGACACCAGACGGTTCGAAACAGTGACCTGTGTCAAGGGCGAACACCTCAGTTAGCAGTGAGAACCGCTAGAGTACTTGCTACGCTGTTGCAGATTTTACCTAAACTGCTCTTTACCTTCTCAACTTTCTTTTCCAAGATGTCCTTCATGATCTTGCACAGGTTTTCAAACTGGGCTTTCTTCTCTTCCTGCTTCTTCTTTTCCTCCTCATCCTCAGGCAGCTCCAGACCCTCCTTGGTCACCGACACCAGATTCTTGCCTTCGAATTCTTTCAGCTGCTGCACACAGTACTCATCAATGGGCTCGATCATATAGATCACCTCAAGACCGGCTTTGCGCAGACGCTCCACAAATGCAGAGTTGGCCACTTGATCTTTGGTCTCACCTATATTAGATGTGTACAAAGGTTAGTTAGAAATTATTTTGTGGCAACATTGTGAATAGTGTGCCTTTTTTAGGAGTATGCGGTCATCACCTGTGATGTAGTAGATGTGCTTTTGTGTGTCCTTCATGCGGGTTAAGTAATCCTTGAGGGACACCATCTCGTCTCCAGAAGCAGATGTGTAATAACGTAGCAATTCAGACAATTTCTTCCTGTTCTGAGAGTCTTCATGGATCCCAAGCTACATAAAGAAGATAAAATGTCAAATTCAGACCAAATATTCCTAGACAGAATTATATCATATACGCGTCCGCCCACGTAACACCTCAACTCGTACACAGAAATGAGTTCATAACCCACCTTGATGTTCTTGGAGAACTGTTCGTAGTATTTCTTGTAGTTGTCTTTGTCCTCAGCGAGTTCGGTGAAGAGCTCAAGACACTTCTTGACCAGGTTCTTGCGGATCACTTTCAGGATCTTGCTCTGCTGAAGCATCTCTCTGGAGATGTTCAGAGGAAGATCTTCAGAGTCCACCACTCCCTTAATAAAGTCTGGAGAGAAAGATTAAGAACGCAGCAAATTAAACACTTTTAGATGGCCACTTTAGACGTTACAGAACAACACTCGTCTGTGGTATTCATGCATCTAGCACCAAATTTTGGATTAATATGGCTACATCTGACTTTCATCCCACATTTGACATAAATATTTACCTCTTACATAGGACTGTTAAAGGATTAATTGCATACAAAATAAAAGTTTGTTTTTGCATAATGTGTGTAACTATTTTGTATAAATAAATACACACACATGCATGCATTTAAGAAACATTTACATATGTATTTAATTTTTATATATTTTATATCATATATAAATACAAAATATATACATAAATACACATTTTCTTAAATGTATGCATGTATGTGTGTATTTACCGTATATCAGTGCTGGGTATAGATTAATCACATACAAAATAAAAGTGTTTTTTGCATAATATATGACTGTGTGCTGTGTGTAGTTATAATGTATATATAAATACACATACATTTATGTATCCAATTAAGAAACATTTACATGTGTATAAATATTTATTTATATTTTTATATATTCTATATATTGTATATAAACAAAACAAAATATGTATATATAAATAAAAATGTTTGAAACGCATATATGTGTGTGTGTTTAAATATACATAATAATTATACACAGTACACACACATATATTGTACACACAATATACACAAATATATTATGCACAAACTCACACCAACTTTTATTTTGTATCCGATTAATCATAATTTATCTTTTGACAGCCTTACTCTCATACTAAATATATATATAAATATACTTTTATTTACTAATTATACTATACTAACGCTTTTACTTACTGAGGTACTCGGGGATGAGCTCATCACAGTTGTCCATGATAAAAACTCTGCGAACATACAGCTTGATGTTATTCTTCTTTTTCTTGTTTTCAAAGAGATCGAAAGGAGCTCTGCGAGGAACGAACAGCAAAGCGCGAAACTCCAGCTGACCTTCTACAGAAAAGTGCTGTGAGGAAATTAAAACAAAGCAATCAGTTGTAAAAACAAAGGAAGAGCATCAGCAACGGTACATGATCATTTCAGAACAGACTAATACCCGTACTGCTTATGCATTACACTACTTTCTGTAAATCGTCTTCTAGATTTGCATGCACACGAAAAAGTTAATTATTCAGCACGGATATCTCTAAAGTTCAGTTAGACGTTCACCTTGACAGCCAGGTGATCTTCCCAGTCATTGGTCAGGCTCTTGTAGAACTCGCCGTACTCCTCGTTGGTGATGTCATCGGGGTTGCGGGTCCACAGAGGTTTGGTCTTGTTGAGCTCTTCCTGGTCGATGTACTTCTCCTTGATCTTCTTCTTTTTCTTCTTCTTGTCAGAGCTCTTGTCATCGTGGTCCTCGTCGTCCGAGCCCACATCCTCGATTTCGGGCTTGTCTTCGTCTTTCTCTCCCTCCTCTCCCTCTTTTTCCTTTTCTTTCTCCTCTTCAGCCTCATCATCACTTATTTCCTTGTCACGCTCCTTCTCCACCTGAAAGAAAGATGAACCGATCAGCATTAAAATCCCAAGAACACAAACAGAGTATACAAATCTATAAATTAACATGTGCTATTTCCATCTCTAGCAGAGAAGAAATTTCTTAGTTTTTTTTATGTTAATACATATAACTCAGATTTCAGAAAGTTAACATGACGAGTCTAACTTGTATTAATTAATGTATTGATTATTTATAGTTTAAATACTAATGGAAACACAAGTTGGTGTCAGCTATTTCCAGACAACAAAATGAATGACCCAAACACTACTTACAAAGAGTGTAATGGGATAACCAATAAACTGCGAGTGCTTCTTTACAATCTCCTTGATTCGCCTCTCTTCAATGTATTCTGTCTGATCCTCTTTCAAATGAAGAATCACTCTTGTCCCACGACCAATTGGCTCAGCTGAAGGAAGAAAAATTATTTAACTTTCCACATAACACTTCAAGGACAACAGTCCTTGTGCATCACAAATCCATTAACCAAAGAAAAATGAGTTTGCTCGCCACTTACAGGTGTCTACTTTAACCGTGAAGGAACCGCCTGCAGATGACTCCCAAGCGTACTGCTCATCATCATTGTGTTTGGTGATAACTGTGACTTTTTCGGCCACCAGGTAAGCAGAATAGAAACCCACGCCAAACTGACCGATCATAGAGATGTCAGCCCCAGCCTGCAGGGCCTCCATGAAAGCCTTTGTGCCAGATTTGGCAATGGTGCCCAGGTTATTGATGAGGTCAGCTTTGGTCATACCGATGCCAGTATCGATAATGGTAAGTGTGCGGTCTTGTTTGTTGGGAATGATTTCAATTTTGAGGTCTTTTCCTGAGTCGAGCTTGCTTGGGTCTGTAAGACTCTCATAGCGGATTTTGTCCAAAGCCTGGAAAACAGAAGAGCATTTCACATTTACATCAGCGTTTATTACAGTTTCAGTCCCTCCAGTTTTTCGCGATTCAGTGAACACAGCGCAAAATTAACAAAATGTTGCATAATTTCTTATTTCATCGCAAAATAATTGCAAAAATTAAAAAGGTCTCATTGTTTTTATAAAATTATATAATATTCTGTCATGATACAGATTAGACTTGGTGAACACTAATGACTTTATTTTACTAATGCACATGAACAATCACCGCATCCCACTACCAGCAACCTGGCTCCCAACAATTAACAGTCAATCACAATATACTGTACATACGAGTTTTTAATTGTAAGCTATTATAATGCATTATTTTCATGATACATACGTGAAAGGTCTGTTTGAGACCTTTGTGGTGAACCTGCTATTTCACATAAATGCCAATAACCGTGTGCAATGTCATAATGCATTACAATTTACTGTTTTGTAGGCTTTTTTTAGGAACTTGGGACACAAAGAAAGACATCTGTCCACTATCATTTCATCTCAGCGTTAGCAAACATGTGCGCATGCCACCTGTCAAGCGCGTGAGGACCGAACTGTTCTCCTTTCAGGCTTTGCACTTAAACGGTTAAATACATGCATAATAAAAACAACACGCAAGTAAACACAAAGTTTAGGGAAACTGTAATTTTAGACTTGTGGCTATTGTGCATTACTGCATAATTTTCAAACTTTTTAAAGACAGACTATACAATTTTTTTTTTCAATTAAAACAATAAAAAATGTGACGCACCTCTCTCTGTGTTTGCGAGGGATTAATTCATGTGTTCTTATTAATATTTTTAAAAATTTGAACATTAATGCGGCTGAAGCAGTTTAAAAACAAAAAAATAATTAAAAAAAATTTTTTTCCTTAGGCCCAGTTTTTAAAACCACTTTGTGACAGCTGTCTATGTTAATCTGTATCTTGAAGTTGTATTTATTTGTCATATTTTTTTTTTTCGCTGTTCTTATTATATAACTGACTATTTACTTAATTATTTTAATAACTTAATTTAATATTAGACAACTATTGGTATCCTAATTAGAATCCTAAAATCAAAATTTTCTGCGAAATTTCTGGAAATTACAGCTGCAAAATCAGTAATTATGATCGCATCACAAAAATAAATTGCAAACTCCTGGAGGGACTACACTACACTAAGTCATTTGCATTGTTATACATAACAGATTTTTTTAGGTGCATTAAAGTGTTGTGATGTCAAAATTAATTTGTAAGAAAACAACTAATTTCAGTACATTGTATATTTATGAAAAAACCTTATTTCAGCCATCATTCAGAGCACATAAACAATTTCTTATTGTATCTGCCATAATTTTCCTTACGAAAATTAACCATTTTTGGTGTATTGATTACTATCATCAAAACTATGGTTTTACTACACTAACCATGGTTTAACTATGGGTTTTGAGTAACCATGTTTTTTTTTTTTAAAGATGCAGTGTGTAAATTTTAGCGGCTTCTGGTGGTGAGGTTGCGAATTGCAACCAATAGCTCAGTTCACTGCTTACCCCTCGCTTTTAAAACGCATAGAGAAGCTACAGTAGCCACCACCGGACAAACATGTCACCTTCAGAGACAACAGAGTAAAAAAAATTGTCCGTTAAGGGCTTCTGTAGAAACATGGTGGCACAAAATGGCGACTTCCATGTAAGGGGACCCTCTGTATGTAGATAAAAACGTCTCATTCTAAGGTAATAAAAACATAACTATTCATTATAAAAGGTCTTTATACACCCCTGATAAAATAATTGTATATTATTTTGCATTTCTGACAAGAGATCCTTCTAAAAATTACACACTGCACCTTTAACTGTAGTAAAACCATGGTTAATGTAGTCATATAAAATCAGATTGTCCCATTATTCAATGTTATTACACAGTTACGTACATCTGATGAGTTGGAGATGAGCTCTCTGAGGAAGATTTCTTTGTTTGAGTAAAAAGTGTTGATGATGAGAGACATCAGCTGGGCGATCTCTGCCTGGAAGGCAAAGGTCTCAGCCTCCTCCTCCATTGGTTGGTCGTGCGCTTCAGGCATCTGAGAAAAAAATTTGGTTAAAATCAGAGCATGGTAACTAGCAATACTGGGTCTATAACACCTCGTTGTTAACAGATCACGTGCTCATGAAGTTGTTTTCATTTTTGGTTCTGATCCTTGGCAACATCTTTGCTTTTCCACCACAGTTCAAACAGAAACAATCACGTGGCCATGTCTCATAACTCGACAGCAAAATAGTTTTGTATGTAAATCGTATTTTAGATAAACATCACCATCAATCACATATGAAACTGAATTATGTTTATGATTTGGGAACAGATTATACAATCTTAAAATATTCTGCCGGGATCCTTTAGCGTGCGCCATCTGCTGGTCTGAGGCGGACATTACGAGCTTCTAGAATTTACCAAACTCTCCATGCACAATAACATGGACTACATCATTTAATTTCTTAATATATAAAAGTTTAATGTGTGTATATAACACTATATTGCGATAAGTACTGCAGTATACTAACATATGCATGCAGCAAAACTAATATAAGGTAATTCATTAGTAACATATGTTTGATAAATCAATATAAATATTCTAAATACATGCAAGTTTTTTAACTTTAATGTTTGAAATGCATCGTCTTATATAATATATATAATATATAATAGTCATGCATTCATAACGCATTCATAACCTTTACTGAGGAGGAATCCTTTGCATCATATAATCTTAAGAAAATCCTCTGAGGTTAAACTGATCAGTAGAGATGATCTTAAGTCTTATTCACAAGAAAACTGATCACATGTATTTAGTTTACTTTCACCTCATGTATTTATTTATTTTATAATCATTATAGTTTTCTTATAGAAACTCGATTATATATTGAAACTTTAAACTTTAAATGGCATCCATACGTCCGAGTGATCGACATGTCATTTGTTACGATAACGTTAACTATTTTCCAAGATCTTTTTTAATTAATGAAACACGATGAAACGTCGATAAATGCTTAAAAACACATGACGTATGTTAAAAAAACGCTCGTGTAATGATATCCTCTTACCTTGAATGCTTTTGTTAAAGTGAATGCGAATAATCGCTCGTCCCGGTAAGCTGCGAGATTTTCCTCACTTCACTGTCTGTCACTGAGGTTTCGTTGCGCCGGTGGCGGTTTATATACGTTCATGCGCAGAGGGTTCGAGAACGCGCATTCCAGAAACCCCTCGAATCTTCTCAGTGCTTTTCAGCGGCGCAAAGGGCGGGACTTTGAGCGCAATCGCCCCCATAAGGAGGGACTTTCCTGTCAATCATTGATTGATCTCCAATCGCCCGTTGTGGAGGGCGGGGCTAAGCCTGAAGAAGATGAAATTTCTAGACTGCTTGAGGTAAAGATAGTAAATACTCGACTCGAGTTAATATTTGCTCAATGTTCATTTATTAAAAACTTTTTATTTAAGTTTACAAAAACAATCATTATAAAATCTAAGAAAACAAAATTCTGCATTTAAACACAAAAGAAATACAAAGAAGTTGGGGGTTTTGCTACAGTACAATGCTATACTATGGTACAATTATGTTTTAACTGCAAAAATGTGTTTACAAAAAAAAACAATAAATTATAATCAATACATTAACAATTTAGTGATATTTACACTAAAACATATTAGTCAACTTCCTCCATTCTAGAAGTGTCGTCATCGCCCTCCAAAACCGGCATATCTTCTTCAGCAGGTTGAGTAATATCTTCTACAGTA
The DNA here is from genome assembly GCF_030506205.2 of Paramisgurnus dabryanus. NCBI lineage: Eukaryota > Metazoa > Chordata > Actinopteri > Cypriniformes > Cobitidae > Paramisgurnus > Paramisgurnus dabryanus. Next base: position 11,725,454 of record NC_133348.1, read on the forward strand.
GAGTCATCGTCATCGATACCTGTAAAAGATCACATAAAGTATATTTAAGTCCTTTTTCATTTATGACTATTGTTTGACTGATATCATGTGATGTTTGCTAACACAGTTTAATTACAACAATTAAGTTACATTAAACATGTTTTCCATGGCTGTGGTTACTGAAAAATCATTAAAGTCACCATAAAACAAAAGTAGCGAATCTAGCGATTGTCTTATTTTCCCGATGAACACCATTTCTAGGAAACATGTCGTTAAACTGAAAAATATAGCAAAACGTTGCACATCGGTTTGAAACGGCCCCTGATTGGATCGTTTGATGTTGGGTCATTTTGCTATTTGCTAATTACTGTGATCTTTTCCCAGATCCCGCCTACCTGCCATACCATGACCGGAAGTAAAGAGATATTGTGCTTTTTTTTTCGATTTCATTGTGACTTAAAAGGCAGGGTGCATGATTTTTGAAAACACTTCGGAAAGGGGAGTCGGGCCGACTACCAAGACACTCTTGTAGCCAATCAGCAGTAAGAGGCGTGTCTACTAATCGACATCGTTGCCTGGATTGCGTATGTGTGGGGCAGGTCTATCAAAAGAAGGTCCAGATTCTATTTGGGTAGGGGCGTGTTTGTTTTGGTGATTTCAAATATTAGCATTGGCTTTCAGAGATCATGCACCCCGCCTTTAAATGCAAACCCTTTCAGATTGGTCAAATATGAGTGTATATAACGGTCTATCATTTAAAATCCAACAAGATTATTGTAGATTTGCATAATGTTGTTCTCAAAGTCTCTCAAACATCTTATCAAATGTTAAAAATGTAGGGCGGGACTTGTGATCATCTATCGAGAACTGATTGGATGGTTGGATGTTCGGCCAAATAATAAAATTTTATTTTATATAGCGATTTGTTTTATTTTTTTCAAAGCAGCTTAACATTAAGGTTACAAAAGGTTTAAGTTTAAATTTCATGGTGACTTTAATTTTTGACGTACCCTGTTAAAATTTTTGAAACGCACTCGTAATTTCACTTTTCCAACTTACCGAGACCAAGTTTGATCATCCTGTAGATGCGGTTAGCATGTGTCTGTGGGTCTTCCAAGGTGAAGCCAGAGGAAAGCAGGGCGGTTTCGAAAAGCAGGATGACCAGGTCTTTAACAGCCTTGTCATTCTTGTCTGCCTCTGCCTTGTCTCTGAGGGTCTCAACGATGGGATGGACGGGGTTGATCTCTAAGTGTTTCTTAGCAGTCATGTAGCCCATGGTGGAGTTGTCCCTCAGGGCCTGAGACTTCATGATCCTCTCCATGTTGGCCGTCCAGCCGTATGTGCTTGTGACGATGCAGCAGGGTGAGGACACCAGGCGGTTCGAGACCGTGACCTGTTTGGATAGATGTTAACACTATTGGTTACCTAATAGTTCTGAGGAGCCTAAATATTCACTTTGAAGTAATAGCCCAGCATGCTAAGAGCTTGTACCTTCTCAATCTTTTTATCGAGAATGTCTTTCATGATCTTGCACAAGTTTTCATATTTGGTCTTCAATTCTTCCTGCTTTTTCTTCTCGTCCTCATCCTCAGGCAGCTCCAGACCCTCTTTGGTCACCGATACCAAATTTTTGCCATCGTACTCTTTCAGCTGTTGCACACAGTACTCATCAATGGGCTCGATCATGTAGATCACCTCTAGACCGGCTTTGCGCAGACGCTCAACAAAAGCAGAGTTGGCCACTTGATCTTTGGTCTCACCTTAAGAGGGAAAGATAATTGCGTGTTTAACTAGCTTTGTTTTCGTAATACTAAAGCATGTTTAGCTCCTTAAACCAAGCAACTAACCAGTGATATAGTAGATGTGCTTCTGATTCTCCTTCATGCGAGACACGTAATCTTTAAGGGAAACCATCTCATCTCCAGAAGCAGATGTGTAGTAGCGAAGCATGTCGGATAGCTTTTTGCGGTTCTGAGAGTCCTCATGGATACCAAGCTAGAACAAGAAGACATTTTAGTTTAGTTTAGTTTAGTTTAAAAAGCCATCATGTCCAGATCTTCTTAAGTACAAGGGAAACTTACTTTGATGTTCTTGGAGAACTGCTCATAAAACTTCTTGTAGTTGTCTTTGTCCTCCGAGAGTTCAGTGAAGAGCTCAAGGCACTTCTTGACCAGGTTCTTGCGGATCACTTTCAGGATCTTGCTCTGCTGGAGCATCTCTCTGGAGATGTTTAGAGGAAGATCTTCAGAGTCCACCACACCCTTAATGAAGTCTGGAGAGAAAGTTTAAACTCTTGTTATCTCGTTTTATTCTTCAATTTATGTGATATCCTCAAACTCCATATTGGCTGTACAACATAGCTGAACTCCTGAGACACTTACTGAGATATTCTGGAATGAGCTCATCACAGTTGTCCATGATAAAGACTCTGCGCACATACAGCTTAATGTTGTTCCTCTTCTTCTTGTTCTCAAAAAGGTCAAAGGAGGCTCTTCTCGGTACAAACAGTAGTGCACGGAACTCAAGCTGACCCTCAACTGAGAAGTGCTGTCATGAAAACAATATTTTTTATCATCTTGCCCAAAGGTCTACTACAAGTAAATACAATATTTCTCTCTTCTACTGCTCACCTTAACAGCCAAGTGATCTTCCCAGTCATTGCTCAAACTCTTGTAAAACTCGCCGTACTCCTCATTGGTGATGTCATCTGGGTTACGGGTCCAGAGGGGTTTGGTCTTGTTCAGCTCCTGAGCATCAATGTATTTTTCCTTCACCTTTTTCTTCCTCTTGTTCTTTTCGTCTTTGGAGTCTTCATCTTCATCAGCCCCCAAGTCCTCAATCTTGGGTTTGTCTTTGTCATCTCCAGCTGCCTCCTCCTCTTCCTTTTCTCCTTCTTCAAGGTCAACCTCCTTCTCTCTCTGTTTCTCAATCTGCAATATTTTATAGCGAATTAAATAATGTGGAGATGTGGCAAGCATTTAGGGTTTGGACAAACCCATGGTTGTTCAGGTATGAAAGTAGAGGCACTTACAAAGAGAGTTATGGGGTAACCAATGAACTGAGAGTGCTTCTTAACAACTTCCTTGATGCGTTTCTCCTCAATATATTCAGATTGGTCCTCTTTAAGGTGGAGAATGACTTTTGTACCACGTCCAATGGATTCACCTGTTTTTCCAAAGAAAAGTACAAGTGTGATTATTTAAGGTTTACAAAGAACTGTTTGATCTGAATGTGAAACTTCCTGAAGCTCTTACCGGGGTCTGGTCTCACGGTGAAGGAACCGCCGGCTGCAGACTCCCAGAGATACTGCTCATCATCATTGTGTTTGGTGATAACTGTGACTTTTTCGGCCACCAGGTAAGCAGAATAGAAACCCACGCCAAACTGACCGATCATGGAGATGTCAGCCCCAGCCTGCAGGGCCTCCATGAAAGCCTTTGTGCCAGATTTGGCAATGGTGCCCAGGTTATTGATGAGGTCAGCTTTGGTCATACCGATGCCGGTATCGATGATCGTGAGCGTACGTAGTTTCTGATCTGGGATCAGTTCAATCTTCAGATCTTTGCATGAATCGAGTTTGCTTGGGTCTGTCAGGCTCTCATATCTGATCTTGTCCAAAGCCTGTTTAAAAAATAAGAAAGTTGTAAGTAATCGTTCTTAGCTTCTGGGGATTTTGTATGCAAATGAAATGATGATTCAAAACGTACGTCTGATGAGTTGGAGATGAGCTCCCTGAGGAAGATCTCTTTGTTTGAGTAGAAAGTGTTGATGATGAGAGACATCAACTGAGCGATCTCTGCCTGAAAGGCAAAGGTCTCAACCTCCTCCTCCACCATGGGCTGCGCGGCATTCTCAGGCATCTACACAAAGCGAAGAAATAAAGAGTTATTCAGAAATATTATATTCTTTAAAAAATGTAGTGGAATAGATTATAGTCAATTTTGAGAATTGTGTACATTATTCTTTTTCAAAATAAAAGTCCTTTTTATTTTATTTTAAGTTTGTTAATAACTGCTCTCATTCTAGCTGAAATATTTTTCTTAAAGTAAACAAAGAATATAAATTATATTAAAATCATCATAATTATTAAATAATTGTAATACATTAATGCATTTGGAAGTTGCTTTTATCCAAAGCGACTTACACTGTAAAAAAATACTTCGCTGCCTTAAAAATTTTTGTTGAATCAACTCAGATTTTCAAGTCATTTTAACTTAATATTATTTATCTTGACTAGAGATGAGTTGTTATAACTACAGGTGAGTTGTTATAACTTATAAAATTAAGTTGCCTTTTCTCAACTATATTTAATAAGTTGTGACAACTCATCTCTGTTGACATGACAGTGCATAATTAATATGTGTGTTTCTTGGTTTCAAACCCATGACCTTTTGCGCTGCTAATACAATGAGCTATAAAGGAGAACATATGCATATATATTATGAACTGATCTACAGTGAAATACTCTATTAATGTTTTATTACTTTAATGGTCTTTTAAATTTGTATTATTTAAGATTTCATTTATGAATAATAATATATCACTAGATATTATAAAAAAATATATTTACCTCCACTTATTTCCAATTCTAGATTTCTGACACTACTGATAATGAAGGCAACAGCTGATTTAACCCTTCTATAGTAAAATTACAAGCACATGTTCAGCACCTGTCATTGCACATGTCAAATGGGGGAGGAGTGTTAAATGTCCCCTCTCAAATACAGATGGCAAATGGTACAATCATGTGATCTAAGGGATTTTGTCGATTTTTTGGTTTTACAAATGTAATGCGATCTAGTCCTCATTTTAAGGAAAAAGTTGCTGTGGGATGATTGAATTTCAAAGTTTGTACTGCTGCTGCCAGACTCCTCCTGTCATGAAAAGCATATCTGCAGACACGTGTTCACAGCTCCAACTATTTAATTGACTTATTTCTTTTTTTAAACCCATGAGCATACAAGATAAAGAAGTTATTTTATTAAATAGTATTTTATAAAAGTTAAAATAATGTAGAAAACTTCATGACTATTAACTTTTAACTATTAACCTAAAGATTTGGAAATACCTCTCCTCATGTTTTGACAGAGCACATTTCACATAAAAAGAGTAATTGTAAAAGTCAAACACAAATGCATATCTAATATTATATTATGGCATTCTTCTTACCTTGATTATAATCTTCTGTATTAAATGTCCGTATAAAAAGTATTCTGCTGTATGGAGATCTCCTCCGCTTGAATTTTTGAAGTATGTTGAGCTGTGCTCTCGCTCGCTTCTCGCTGCTGCTTTTGCTTTATCTGCCGAGCTATGGGCCTTCTTTAACCTTTATATACTTGCGAGCAAAGTTTCTCGAAACCCCTTTGAGAAAGTTCCAGAAGGAATGCCCACTACAGAGATTGGGCTAAAGTAAGACCACTAGGCAGTGTAGTGTATGTCTGGGTTGGGGGGAGGTCACCAGCGGCCATATACCCCATTTGTCCTTTTAGGGGCAGCGAGTCACAAGAGGTGTCTGTCAATCAAGTCGAGAACTTTCCGGATGGCACATGGGTCTGTCAATGAGCTGCTGTGACTTCCTGATAGCTAAATCTCAGCAGTTCATTGGCCACAGCAGTGACACCGTCAGGCAAATCCAACAGGGCCTTTGATTCAAGGTGCCAGAATTCACAATAAAGATCATTTCCTCTTGCTGTTTCAATAAATTCAACAAGTCTCACAAACGTGTTGCAGGAGAGACCGGGGCGTGACCTTCAATCTACATTTACACGTACCAGATGCTTTTATCTAAAGCGACTTACAGTGCATTGCAATGTATACATATTTTTATCGGTATGTGTGATCCCAAACCTCTGACCACCTGCTATGCCCACTACAGTAACACAAGACACAATTATTCATACAAATGTACCAACATGCAAACCTAATTGATGTATATGTGTACATGAAAAATTGTGGTAGTGAATTCATTAACAGACCCCAAGATGTATCTCAACACTTATACCATGCTTTCAATCCACAAATGTCATTATCAGGTGCTTTAGTTCAAATACTGGCAAGCAATGACAATGGTTTTGATATCTTAAGGTATTTTGGTATTGCAATTCAAATTATATTTCATTTAATAATTAAATATTTCCCGCCATATACATATTAGTCTTAAAAAAGATTATACCTTACTGTTAAAATTATATTACATTATCAGTGGCAGTTGTTTCCCAGTAACTTATTGTAGAACAGTTTGTTCAAAGTTAAATGAACATTAAACATTAACAAGTCTTTGTCTTTACAGAATAAAACTAATATAATGGCTTCATGCAACGCATTCTGGGAACCAAAATCTGAAGAAAAAAAGAAAAGTGTTGATGAGGATTTCTGGTTCCCATAATGCTTTGCATGGGCTTTTATTTTATAGTTTTATTCTGTAAAGACAAAGACTTGTTAATGTTTAATGTTCATTTAACTTTGGACAAAAGGTGGCCATGAAATAGCATACATTTAAATCTACAGTAAGTTACTGGCCAACAGCTGCATAACTACAGCAACATTTTTACAGTAGTCGGTTATGTAAAGAAAACAATTGTGAAACCCTGCTTTAGATAATTAAATATAAAATCAAGTATGATTTTTATAAGAATAAGCTATATTTCGAGCAAAACATTCATTAAAAAAATTATAGTTAACTGTAATATTACAGTAAATACTACACCACAGTATTTTATAAAGATAGTGAAATGATAAACGATAGAAAATACTATTTTACCTTAATAATTACTATTGTATATTTTAAAATGATATTATATAAGAAATCTACTACAATTTACTATAGTAAATACTAAAATATGTCTTTTCCTGTCTGTATCTTACATGTATAAAACACAAAATACCTGTTTAAATGGTGTTATGTAAATTAAACGTTATTTATTTACTTTGTGTCATGTTAAATAAATATAAAACGTGGATATGCTGATCAAGCACGCGCGGAACAATCCAGATTTTCTAGATGGAAGTTGTTTGGCGACCGGAGGATGGCACTGCAGTTTTCCAGTAGATTCCCTTGCATAAGATCAACTTACTTTTTTAGTGGAGAGAGACTCACAAAGAGAGAGCAAGACTTTGTACATGATCTGGACAATTCACAAAACGCACTTTCTGTGGACATTTATATGAGGTTCACGCGCATGTGATCTCACTTTTTATTCTATTAGAACGAGCTAATAAACTCGTAGCTAATAAACTCGTATAAACACTAATAAGCAGTCTCATGTAGTATATGTTTGGAAGTAGAACAATGAAATGCAATTTATCTTAAAAAATCTTTCAAAGTATCGCGAGAGCGATTCCAACGCGGATGCCCCTCGGTTATTTATTTTTTATTACTTCAAAACCTAGTTTAGTTCATTAACTTGAATCACACAAAAATCAAGTGTGCATTTTCTCTGTGGGAAATAATTTGTTCAAGTAATTTTTACAGCAACGCTTCGATTACCACAGCGGAAGCAGCTGGCGTGCGCGTCGTTGACTGTCCCGCGCGGAAGGAGAAGGAGGCGGACGCGCATGCTCGTGCACGAAGCGGAATGAATACTAATGTCAAATATGGCGGCGGAGGGAGGTGGGAAGGAGACGAACGAAATTAAAACTCAATTCACCACACGGGAGGGCGTCTATAAACTCTTGCCGAACTCCGAGTACAGCCGGCCCAACCGCGTGCCGTTCAATTCGCAGGGCTCGAACCCGGTGAAAGTCTCTTTCGTGAACGTGAACGACCAGTCCGGTAACGGCGAGCGAATCTGCTTCAATGTGGGCCGTGAGCTTTACTTTTACATTTATAAAGGCGTCCGAAAGGTAAAGACATGACAGCTGCTGGAAACACATCATCAGCTTTAAATGAGTATATGTGAATGCGTTTTACGCGTGCATGTGTGTACTAATCCATGTAAATTGCCAGGAAAAGCCATTGGATTCCGCCAGTCACCTTTAGGGAGGGGGGGTAAACTGTGCACTTTGTGTAAATATTGTTTACAACACTGATGCATGCAAATGCTACCCACGTTATAAAGAATAATCAATAACTTTGGGGGATTTTGGTTAATATATGTGGTTTTGGGAGGTTTACCTGTTGCGTTGTGATGCAACTTTGTGTATTGTTTACAACACTAATGCATGCAAATGTTGCCAACAATGTAATGGTTGTTCGGTGGTTTTGGCCGAATCCTGACTTATGCATAAGGGGTTTACTTGTTGTTTTCTGTTTTAATGTTGTGTAAATAATATGTACAGCACTGATGCATGCAAATGCTAACAACAATTTAATAAGCTAGCTTACTTGTGTTATGTTGTTTGGTCAACTTTGTGTTTATAATACAGCTGACATAAAAATGCAATCTGTATCAAAAGTTTCGGCACAACTGTGCATGCAGATGTTATGAGGTCATATTAATTGACAGACTACAAGTGGGGATCCACCGATACAAAATTTCTGTGCCTATACCCATATTTGATTATTTACCGATAGATAATGTTGGTTTTGCTTTTATTCCCGCCCCTTTTATTGCTAAAAAAAAATTATCTGCCCTGATCATCGACTGTTTTTAAACCATCGGTCAATATGTCTGATTTGTAGGGATGCTCCGATTGATCGGCCGCAGATCGGAATCGGTCGAACATCACATTAAATGACTTGATCAGTACTCGCTAAATTTGACGATTTCATGAACCGATCGTTCTGTTTACTTTTGTCATCATAGGGCTCCTGATTGCGGACACAATTTGAGACCATTTTTACAAACCGTTGCTCCTGTGTGACCTGCAAATTTGAATTTCATTTTCTGCCTTTATAGAAAAAAGGGTATTTTGATGAGGAAGCGCTCAGTCCTAACAACGCGATGCGTCACATGCCCATCAAACAGCATATAGACGGTATCATCTGATGCACACACGGTTTTTTAGTCCCCAGCTATTGAAAGTAACCAAGGGGGCTATTTTCGGGCACTGCGTAATATCACTATGCCTGCTGCAGCCATGTTACGGCAGCAAAGTCCTTGATTATTACGCCAGAATGAGAGTATAGTTCCTAGTCATATCGGCTTAGAAAATCTCAACTTTTAATTTTTTGTCGGCCTTAGTACACGATGTAACTACAGAAGACTCAAGTTTTAAATAGGGCTGGGTATCGATTCAGGTGTTCCAGATCGATTCAATTTCGATTCACAAGCTATCAAATCAATTCAATTTCGATTCTCGATTCAATTTCCGATTCTGGTTCTCGGGTCGGTTTTTATACTCAATTCTTGATTCAACTCAATGAATATAGATTTAATACAAACCATATTAATAAAAAAGAACAGCGAACAGCAGTTTACAAGTGGGTAATTAATAAGAAGAAATTAAAACCCACAACACTTTCGTTGTCATCTTGCTTGCGAAATCTAAAATGCTTTCATACCTCTGACTTTTAATGTGAAGTTGGCATCAAGGTCGATGAAGCACCTAAAACCGCCATTTTAAGCACTGAATGAATGAATGACAGGCTCGCCTCTCAGTCCTTGGTAATATCGCGCAAGGCAAAAATGTTAATGATTACGTTAATGTTTGCGGAAATAAATATAAAAGAAAAATTGATTCTGCTCTTCGAGAACCGACTTTGAATTGACCACTTAAAAAAATCGATTAATCGAAAAATCTATTTTTTTGCCCAGCCCTAGTTTTAAATTGAAAAAATATGGAAACTCTTTGGTTACTTTTTAGCGTGATGCTAATGGTCTAATCAGATTTAATGGATTATGCTAAGCTATGCTAAAAGTCGTACCGCCAGACCCAGAGATCGGCTGAATGGATTCCAAAACTGTTAAAATCAATTCTCTAGGGGAGCTGGAAAATAAGCATATTTTCCAAAAAAAAGTTGAGTGTCCCTTTAAAGTCTACCAGAAGTAATGTTTAGTCCACAAAGCCGGTTGTTTATGTTGTTGCTGCTATAACCGTCTATACAACACAAATCAATCGCGGACATTGCACATGTCGGACATTTTTTTTATTTGCATGCGTTTTAAAGTTTTGACAGTTTAAAGGAGTAGTCCACTTTATAGATGGGGCCCATTGACTTACCATAGTATTTTTTTCCTACTATAAAAAGTCAATGGACCCCATCTTTAAAGTGGACTACTCCTTTAAACTTTTACTTTACTCGCCGACGCGTGCGCACACAGACACTCTTGCTTTTATTTACAGATACCAATTATAGGGCGATACTACAAGACATTTTAAAATTCCTCATCTTGCAAGACTAATAAAATAAATGACTTTTAAAGATGTTTAAAATGGTTACAAGCTAAAATGTTAAGCAGTTATGTAACTTGTTCTTATAGATGTTTAATTGATGGTTATTTTCTGATTTGAACAGGCTGCTGACTTGAGCAAACCCATAGACAAGAGGATTTATAAGGGAACACTTCCCACATGTCACGATTCGAACCCTCTCACGGCCACGGCTGACAGCGTCTCTCTGTTAGTGGGCTTCTCTGCAGGACAGGTTCAGCTCATTGACCCCATCAAAAAGGAAACAAGCAAACTTTTCAATGAAGACGTGAGTCTTTATAAGTTTATTCTGCATAACTGGCAATTACACAACAATCACATTTTGCTCCAGTATATATATATAATTTCTTGTTTTATTTAATTTTAGGGTGAAATGTGACATGGACCTTTCATATATTAATGTCTTAATTTTTGTTTGTTCCAACAGAGACTCGTCGACAAATCGCCAGTGACGTGTTTGAAGTGGGTTCCCGGTTCAGAGAATCTGTTTTTGGTGTCACACAGTAGCGGATCGTTGTACCTGTACAACGTGGAGCACACGTGCGGCACAACTCCGCCTCATTACCAGCTCCTGAAGCAAGGAGAAAACTACGCCGTGCACACCGGCAAGAGCAAAACGGCTCGCAATCCTCTTCTCCGCTGGACGGTTGGCGAGGGTGCAGTCAACGAGTTCGCCTTTTCCCCCGACGGAAAGTTTCTGGCATGCGCCTGCCAGGACGGTTTCCTACGGGTGTTTTGTTTCGATACGGCAGAGCTCCACGGCACCATGAAGAGCTACTTCGGTGGACTGCTTTGCGTGTGCTGGAGTCCAGACGGGCGTTACATCGTGACTGGCGGAGAAGACGACCTGGTGACAGTGTGGTCATTTTCAGACTGCAGGGTCATCGCGCGCGGCCGCGGGCACAAATCGTGGGTGAGCGTCGTTGCGTTCGATCACTGCATTACCAGCGTGCAGGATTGCGAAGCGCCCACCGAATTCAGCGGGAGCGACGAAGACTTCCAAGAGCAAGTTCAGTCCAACGGAAGTCGAGAGCGGACGAACAGCTCCCTGTCCAGGCTGTCCAAGAGAAACTCGACGGAGGGACGACCGGTCAACGTCACGTATCGGTTCGGCTCGGTGGGTCAGGACACCCAGCTGTGCTTATGGGACCTTACCGAAGATATTCTGTTTCCTTTATCTAGAACGAGAACTCTCACAAACGCCATGAACGCGTCAGGCCCCGGAGCAGATACGGTGACTCTCGGTACTAACGGTAACAACAGCGTAAGCAGTAGCGGCAGCAGTGCCCCCTCAAACTCCTTATCGCCCCCTCTGCCCCGTTCGAACAGTTTGCCCCATTCCTCGCCAACAGGAGGCAGTAGTCCCAATAGCCACAAGCCCACCAGCATCATGGACAGTGCTTTGATAGCCACTGGTGTCAGCAAATTCGCAACATTGGCACTCCACGAAGTGCGCAAGGAACGCAATGCCGACAAAGACCACAAGCGCAATCACAGCATGAGCTACATCAGCAACAAGAGCACCGACAAGCTCAGCCAGCTGATCGGCACGCGCGCAGCCAAAGCAGACGCCGCCAGGACGCTGGGCACGGTGCTGTGTCCGCGCATAGAGGAGATACCTTTACTGGAACCACTGGTGTGTAAGAAAATTGCTCACGAGCGTCTTACTGTGTTGATCTTCTTGGATGACTGTCTGGTCACAGCCTGCCAGGAGGGTTTCATCTGCACTTGGGCACGGCCTGGCAAAGTGGTGAGTAATTTTTTATACACAGTAGGGTTGTGCCGATAGACGATATTATCGTGCATCGAGGATCGTCAGACATATGACGATAGTTGCGATAGCTATTATTATTATCTAGGGATGCACCGATACCAATACTGGTATCGGGTATCGGCCTCGATACCACATTTTCAAAAGTACTCGTTAAAAGTTCCCCGATACCTGGAATCGATACCACGGTCTGAGAAATGTCTATGTTTGAGCGGCGTGTACGGGGTTAATGCCTCTTGTGTTGTCCAAAGAGGCATAGTTTACAACAAACTGGAAAACTAGTCCTTTGTTTTTTTGTTAAATTATATGACTAAAGCTGTTACCTGTAAATTTAAATCATGTTTTTTTATTAAGTACTCTGTATCGGTATCGGCAAGTACTGAAATGCAAATACTCGTACTCGTATTCCAAAAAAGTGGTATCGGTGCATCCCTATTATTATCATCATAGTTTCATATTAACATGCACATTGCGTGCTTTTCCTCACGCACCTGGACTTGTAATGCACGCATTCTGTCATTTCCTTGCACTAGAGGGTGCACAGGGGTTTAAAACCAGTAAATAAATGAGTAAATTATTGCCCCGCCCCCCGATACTATTGTGTATCTGTGATCTTACAATGCGGCATATCGCCCAACACTAATACACAGTATATATCTCAATATTATTTGTGGGCTTCAACTAATGGTGCATTCACACCAGCCGCGGTAGAGACATTTGAACATTTGAGTTTACTCGCTTCATTCGCGCATGAAAGCTACGGGTGAAATTCTAGTCATTCAAGACATTCACGCAGAAATTTGCGTCATGGGAGGGGCTTCTGCAAGTCCGCTGAGACTTCACTCGCTTCCTGTAAACACGACACTACTACAGCAAGGTCCCGATTGGTTAACGCAGCGCAGAAACCCGCCGAAGTTCAAATTTTTTAAATCGTGCATTTCCCGCGGCAACGCTCAATTCGCGCGGAACGCGTCGCAGGATGCCTAATCGCGTCTTTCCATTGACTTAACATTAGGGATGGGTACCGAAACCCGGTATTAAACTGGCCCCGGGGCTAAATTATGAAAGACCGTAGTATCAGTAAGATCTGACGCTATCGGTTCTGCTTTGGGTCCTGGAGAAAAAAATTAAAATAAATGTACTATGTATTCTTGCTTAATAATGTTTTCGTGCACATTTTATCTCACCAAACATTTCTAATTTGCGATTAAGACGTTTGTCTGTGAGATCTGCGAGATCTCTCATGCGCGCCGCGGAGGCTGGCTGTCTGTCAAACACAACCACAACAACGAGCGCGCCGCACGCACACGCATAACAGCACGAAAACTACCTCTTAATACAAAGAGTGACGATGGCGAATAGAGCAAAACGTTCAAAAGTGCGGTTATACTTCACTAGAGTTGATGCAGACAACGCTCGTTGTCATACAGGTAAGTGCAACAAGATGTTTGCATGTAAGGGCGGAAACACAAGCAATCTGTCAAAGCATCTTTCAAAAGTGTATTACGTGCAGAAAGAAGCTGTGTCCCAATTCAAGGGCTGCGACCTTCTAAGCATACAACCTTAAAAGGGGAGCACTCTGTCTTTCAAGGTGGCAGCCTCAGAAGTCCGCGAAGAGAACTGAAATGAGACAGTCTAACCCTCGGAGGACCTATAATTTGCGTCACCTGGGCTGCGTTCAGCCCCGACAAAACGTTACACAACGTTTATTAAACAGAAACGGTGATGCATTGAACACCCTGTTGTGATGACGCAAGAGTTGCAACTACGGTAGCTGAGAGGCCATTCTTTGTGTTCTTTTTTAAATGTTTCTGAAGCCTGATGAAATCGTTATAAATGTGTGTTTAATACTGTAAAATACCCTCGAGGTTACAGTCACTGACCTTGCCGTCCAGAATGAAAGACAACATTCCAACTTGAACCCATTGAGCGAGCTGTCTCTTTACTACCGCGTGGTTTTATACATCTTGCCGCTGATTGGGCCGACATTTCTGACACACCCACCAAACAAGAGAAAACGCTTTTAAAACCTGTTGCATTCCGTTGCACACCGTTTCCAGGAAACATGTCGTTCAACCCGGAAACCGTAGCAAAACGTTGCGCACCGGTGTGAGATTGAACGTGCCCCTGTTGCACGCGCCCACCGCGCCTGTCAGCAGGACACAGCGGAGACGTTTCTGACTTATTTAAATAAATATGGAATCAGAAAAATATTCATTTATTTTAGAAAATATGACACGTTGATGTAGATTAAACTATTCAACAGTATATAAAATTAATCAACCTTAGAAATACGCAACATAAACAGAATAATATTAACACAAGTCACAGCCTCAAGTCGCGCTGCTGTGACGCAATCGGTCTTAAAATAGGTCCTTAGAAGGTCGCAGCCTGCAAAATTCAACCATCATCTCTGGTGGTTGCCGCATCAACGTCAGGCATGTATGCTAAAATCATGTTGAATCAACATTGTTCACGTCATTTAAAATAAATGTACAATCTCCCTAATTGGTTTGCTTACCTTATGTTGAAATTCTGTTGATTTCTTTTGGGAGAAATGCTGAACGTTATGCATTCAACATATTTTCTACTTCTTTTTAAAATCCCAAATAAAGAAAAATCAGCATGTAAACATTTATTTAGCCTAAATATCCTATTTAGAGTATTTTTTCTGCAGCTTTCACGCTGGTGCATTAATAAATATATGTATAATATTGTAAGGGATCTCAGGTTTCGGAAGGGGAACAAAACTGCAATCGTTCCCCGGTTTCGGACACAATATGTCTGAGAGCGTTGCTAGAGTATGAATATATTGTATTGCAATATGGAGCGTTTAAGTATTAACACTAAATCAAAACTAAACAACAAATTTGTAAATGAAAAGGTTTAATTACAGTACTGACTTAAAGTTACAGTTGAAATGGTTACACTATAAATGCATGAAATGGTAAATAATACAAACAATTGACTGTTTCCAATGTATATGAGATATTACCTGATAAGATAGAGAACAGAGAAAGAAAGTTTAGAAGAAAGAGATTCACACTTGAGAACTGAAATCTAGGCCTAATGGCCCGAACCCCAGAACTTAGGTGAAGAAAGAAAGGAAAGGGGAAAAGGCCAATGCAAGGCAAAAGCTAAAATGCAAAGGCCCAGAGCTCATAAAAACATTGACCTTTATCCTCTATCTCTTGACCATGTGACTAAACCTAACTTGATACATTCAAATTGACCAATCAGAAGATCCCCTTAACCCCCAATGTACTTGACCAAACCCAACATAATACATTCAAACTGACCAATCAGAAAACCACCTAAAACCCCCACTGTATTGGATAAACAGTTGTGACAATAGTCTTTGATCACTATCAGCATAGGGGGCTGTGACAAGTTGTGACCAAGTAATAAATTCCTATATTTATTTTTAATCTTACAATCCGCCCTTTGGCAACATGGGCCATACGTAGAAAGATCCATGATGACACAGTTCATAAGATTATGCTTTCAGTTGTGTGGAGTGGTCATCTTCAGACTTATTGTCCAAACTGGTTGCTGGTTGATGAGACTTGAAGACGTTCTTCTCCTTTCAGCCCTGCATGAAAGGCTTCATCGAATGGAATTGCACCTTTCATAGTTATGCAGATTTCTATCGATACTTCACACCTTCACAAGAACAGGCCCTGAAGGGGGTCTTCACTTTTGTCCTTCTCTTTGAGGCAACACCCAAAATGTGAAACAGCAGGAATCCTGTGATTTAAGCAAATGGCACAACATACAGCTAAGCATATGGCATTTGTTACTCAACTTTTAAATGGTCAGATTGGTCTTCAGCCTTAAATCCCTGTCAAATACATTAAAACATGGTCAAGGTGAGAATAAAAGAAAAAATAATAAAAGCTCTTACATTGTTTTTGGAAACATGTAACTACAATGCTTTTTTAACTTAGCAAATGTTATTTTTAACAACCCACTTTGTCAGTAGGAGCAACAACAACAAGATATTTAGTGTAACCAAATACATGATATTAAAGATCTTAATTTTCCAGTATAACCAATACAAATGAAATGAACAAAATGAGAACAAAGAACATGATAGTTTTTAAATGTCTTACATAAAAAGCAAATTAAATGTGAAACATAATAGCAAAATTAATGAAATTATTACACATAAAAATAACTCTTTATCAAGATTTCAATATTTGAGACATAAAACTTATCAAACTTTATGAAAAGAAACCAAAACAGATGCTTGACATCAGACAGTTTAAAATAATGACTGATGTGAGGCAAATTTTGTTTGCTATGGGATTGAATTTAACTGAGGCTATGTGTGAATACCATGCTGCAACAAATGTGAGGAAGATAAAATTGTGATGCAAATTTGTTCCTGTTGTTAAAACAGGGAGCCAGTTTGATATTATAAGTATGAGATTGTAATCTGGCTCTGTAAATCTTCTCACACCTGTATTTTTAGTTAGGAAGCATGGTAAAAGTGCTACTGGATCCTGTTGTGAGGTAAAACATTTTCATTAATGCAATTATATAACACAATGTAGCCAAATGGCATTTTTGTGCTCCTCTTTAGGGTCTTACTGCAGCTATACAAGGAATAGCAGAGTTTACCACTTAGGAGACAAATCATTCAACATAGAAACACATACAACTTGAAACTGGTAGACAATTTCAAGAGCAAAAGTTATTCCATTAACACAAGACGACTGGTCTAGAATACATGTAGCTTCAACAACCTATCACTTAAATGTTTTGTCCAACACTTACAATGGAAACAGTCAAGTGTTATAAGAAATTAACTTCATTAGCCTATGTGTACATATAGTACAACAAACAACTAGAATTTGTGTTCTATAGAAACAACAATGCATTACGAGCAATTACAAATCAGAAAATGCAAACAGGATCGTTGTAATGAGAATGTTAAACACATGCTAACTGGCTGCTAAGCCACTAGCAAGTGAGGTTAGCAGCTGGAGTCCTTGCATGAACAATGCAGTTAACTCAGTGATGGTTTTACCTGCAAAACCAGATTGCTTACATCTGTCCTTAGAAAGTGATTTCCTACATTTTAAATAATAAGGTGGAGGTCTGCCCCTGCCCAGTGACCAGCATTTCTCCTCTGTATGGCCTATTTTGTGACAGGAACTACAAAGCCTGTTCATTTTGCCACCGGGTCTGTAGCTTGGTTCTACTGGAGTTTCAGGAGGTCTGTGACTCTCTAATGCTTCATTCACATCATGCGGTTCTGTTCCAGCATGTTGATGCATCACCCCAATTGCTGAAATAGGAACACTTTTCTGGGTTCTGGAAAATACATTCTCTTTAGTACAAGTAGCATCTTTTTTAGTCCCATTGCTGTTAAGCGTTTGGGGAGACCTGGTGTCTCGCACAATTAGTTTAGCCCTTACATCTGCAATAATGTCTTTATACTTCTCACACTGTTTAGCCAGGGCTAACTGCTCAGATGATAGTTGATCTATCTGAGTTTGAAGATTTTGGATCTTTGCCTCTGACTTTTGTAATTCAGCATTTTTGGTTCCCAATTCATCATTTTTAGCATTCAGGATTGACTTAATAATTCCAGTATTTTTACGTAGCTGCTTGCACGTCATGAAATTCAAAGCCTCAATGGTGTCAGCATGTTTGGATTTTCTTTGTTCAACACCAACCATGCGCCACCATGTGAGAATATCATCAGTGGTAGCGTAGTAATCCAGACCCTTTCTATATAATTTATAAAGTGTAGATTCAACTTTCTCGCTCCATAAATCAAACAATATATCATTACTGGAGTTACTCCCTTCCATCCCCGAGGAGATAATCTGAAATAATCTCTAACTGTACAACAATGTTAGGACTATTTAAGGTCCTTTTAATTTCCGTTTCATACAATTCATGCAAATGGAGATTTTACTAACCATGCCATGAAACAATGAAAACAGACTTACCCACTGTGTGGTCAGAAGGCCTTTAACACATTCACAGGATTAACTGTGATAAAGTCCTCATTTAGTTGATCAATCAAAGTAAAACTCAGAAAACTCACCGCAAGGGATCCCCGTACGGGCCACCAAACTGTAAGGGATCTCAGGTTTCGGAAGGGGAACAAAACTGCAATCGTTCCCCGGTTTCGGACACAATATGTCTGAGAGCGTTGCTAGAGTATGAATATATTGTATTGCAATATGGAGCGTTTAAGTATTAACACTAAATCAAAACTAAACAACAAATTTGTAAATGAAAAGGTTTAATTACAGTACTGACTTAAAGTTACAGTTGAAATGGTTACACTATAAATGCATGAAATGGTAAATAATACAAACAATTGACTGTTTCCAATGTATATGAGATATTACCTGATAAGATAGAGAACAGAGAAAGAAAGTTTAGAAGAAAGAGATTCACACTTGAGAACTGAAATCTAGGCCTAATGGCCCGAACCCCAGAACTTAGGTGAAGAAAGAAAGGAAAGGGGAAAAGGCCAATGCAAGGCAAAAGCTAAAATGCAAAGGCCCAGAGCTCATAAAAACATTGACCTTTATCCTCTATCTCTTGACCATGTGACTAAACCTAACTTGATACATTCAAATTGACCAATCAGAAGATCCCCTTAACCCCCAATGTACTTGACCAAACCCAACATAATACATTCAAACTGACCAATCAGAAAACCACCTAAAACCCCCACTGTATTGGATAAACAGTTGTGACAATAGTCTTTGATCACTATCAGCATAGGGGGCTGTGACAAGTTGTGACCAAGTAATAAATTCCTATATTTATTTTTAATCTTACAATATTTAGAAATGATATCCAGGAATTAATTTGTAATAATGAAATGCAGACACATAATTAACTTAATCATGTGAACATAGGTTCGTGATCAAATGTTAACATTGGCCAAAGTACCGATAAGAATACCGTTAAAGCACCGGACCGTTAAGCAGTACCGGTAAGAGTAGTAATATCGTTAAAACCTTAACGATACCCATCCCTACTTAACATGTAAATCACTCGCGCTTGCCGTCTCTACCGCGTCTGATGTGAACACTGCATTACAATTGTTTTTTATAATCGTTAAGTGGGCGATTATTTTTCCGATTAATCAACTAATCCAATAAAATGAAGAAACAGCATCGGACTTTAACTATAAGTGAACATTTTGCGTTGTCCGCGCTGTCCAACAGTGGTGCGGGAGCATGTGACATCACAGACCAACTAAACGATGATGAAATTAACTCTCTCCCCGCCATTGACGAATTATCTCGTCAATTAAGAGAAAACATGTGCATTAAAAACAATTTCCTGATGAGTTTTTATGGTTATACGTAATACCACGATTATCCACTAGATGGCGCACTTACCCAATTTATACAAAAACTGAAGCCAAAAAATAATTTTACACTCCATGTATGTTTTGGTCATCGTTCTGAATCTGATCTCTAACAAAATACCTTCACAAAAATGCAATTATTTCAGCTTTTTGCTAAGAAAATATTTTTTAAACGATACCCATATTTCCTGTTTTGTTTATTGTTTGTTTGAAAGCAGAGGGTCTGTTCTTTCATTTGATATATTTGTATGTTTATATATTTTTAGAAGAAAATTTTCCTGGTTGTCATTTTGTGAAAATCCCAAAAAATGTCACTATCGCTTTTTATCGTTTTTATCGATTAGTTGTTGCAGCCTTAATTACTTACATTTACATTTGTGCATGATTTGATTTTTACAACTGTTTTAACAAGCAAATTTGCAGATACCTAAAATGATAAAAAAAAAACGTATTTCATTACATCATCCATAAACATGATTTGTAAGTCCTGTCAGATCAATTCTTATCGATATTGAAGGTGATGACTACAACAGCTGTGGCTGTTGTCTTTGTTTAGAGAAATATAGCGGTGAAAACTACGTATGGTGTCTTTCAATAGTCACTTTATTTTTAATTTACCTCTCATTTTAATCTCATTGCAGGGCCTTTTGACGTCTCAAAACCCAACAAACTCTCCCAGCGGGACGGTGGTGTAGTTACTGTGATCGTGCTGCTAACTGGACTCCGAGGCGGATGTGAGCCGAGCAGGACCTTACGCAGATCTACAGACGCATCACAACGGCTGTGGCACGTGAATGTTGTCATGTATGCTTAGAAGGACTCATCG
This sequence comes from Paramisgurnus dabryanus, assembly GCF_030506205.2. NCBI lineage: Eukaryota > Metazoa > Chordata > Actinopteri > Cypriniformes > Cobitidae > Paramisgurnus > Paramisgurnus dabryanus. Next base: position 11,745,689 of record NC_133348.1, read on the forward strand.
GGGGTCAAAGGTGACATCAGGAAACCTGTCAACCATAAAGTCCGAAGACTGAAGAAATTAAAGTTTGCATAAGAAATGATTTTTGATTTCCTGTAAGATTTGCCCATAACGATTGTGGACTTGAACCGATATTCAGTTTTTTCAATGATTCTTCCCTTGCTGTGTTTTACTGCTGTTGTTTGGTTCATTCCCCCACCTTATGATTATTACACACAACCTTCATGTTTCCTCATTTGATGACTGATCTCAGAACAGATGATGCGTCACGGCTCTGGTTTTGCACTGATTATGTTGCGTCCGTCTTTCTCTCTCATCATTGCAACAAAAACACATTGTAAGATACTGATGTGTTTCGGTAATGCTTATCGCCACCTCCATCAGCCCTGCGTGGATGTTGCAATTGTGCTTTTGTTAAAGAGTGAAAAGGAGAATATTTTTTGCACTAAATAATTAGAAGAAAATGGCTTTATCATTTGAGTTTTAAAAGACTTCCTGGAAATGCTATAAAAGTGTAAGAACTAAATATCTTTCTGAACATTTATTTTAATATTGTTTCCGAAGAAACGGGTTATTGTATAATGTGTAAATATTGTAAATTAAGGATTTATGATGGTTGAAATAATGATTATACAAGATAGACACACTTGTATTTCTAATACAGAGGAATTTATATATATATATATATATATATGTATGTATATAAAAAATTAAAACGATCTTAAGTATGCAGATTTGTCTCTTTATTTAATTTGACATATATATCAGCAGTGTTGGGGAAAGTTACTTTTAAAAGTAATGCATTACAATATTAAGTTACATCCCCGAAAAAAGTTACTAATTGTGTTACTTAGTTACTTTTCAAGGAAAGTAATGGTTATGTTACTTTTGCGTTACTTTTTCCTTACTTTGCTGAGGCTTGAACTCTTTCAGGCTTTGCAGGTATTTTTTATGATCGCAAAAATGTCAAGCTCTGGCTGGTTATTTTATTTTTAATTTGAATTAATTAAACTGAAAAGTAACTTGCATTACTTTAAAAAAAAAGTAACTATTAATGTGTACATTTATAAAGTATTGCGTTACTTTACTCGTTACTTCAGAAAAGTAATATTATTACGTAATGTGGGTTACTTGTAATGCGTTACCCCCTGATCAGTGCCATTTTTGACTCAAAATTCACACAATGTTTTTTTATGTAAGGTATATTTGTAAAAACTACTTAAATGTTCTTATATAACCAAGGCCTAGTCCTGGATTAATCCAAACCATGTCTGCCTCTTAAAGCTGTAACCCTGAAGCCCTTGATCTTGATCAAGGGTGTAATGGTGATGTTTAAGAGGATTCAAACCTATAACCTTTCAGTTACCAACTTGTGGATTAAACCAAAGCAAATACTTGAAGCAAGAGTGCAATGTTATTAAAATTGAAATACATTACATTGAAAAGGTATAAAAGAAATGCTTGTTCTTTGGTATCGATGTAAAGAACCTGTTAAAGGAAAACACCACAGTTTTTTATATTTGACTATGTTCTTACCTCAACTTAGACAAATTAATACATCGCTATCTTTTCTTCAATGCCTGCACTTAATCTTTGTACAGCACATCGTGAATGTGTTAGCATTTAGCCTAGACCCATTCATTCCTTAGGATCCAAAAACTGATTAATTTAGAAGCCACCAAACACTTTCATGTTTTCCCTATTTAAAGACTGTTACACGAGTAAATATGGTGGCACAAAATAAAAGTTGACGATTTTTTAAACGGATCAAAAATGAGAACTATATTGTATGGCGGAAGAGCACTTAGTTTACAGCACTTTACGGTTAAAAGATTTCTGTGTCTTATATGACCTTGTTATTTGTACAACCTGTGACTATACAAATCACAACATATAAATAGGAAAATGTTGGCGTTATTTTGTCACTTATTGGGAGCAGTATGCTAGCTGGAGCCATTCACTTCCAGTCTTTGTGCTAAGCTAAGCTAGCGGTGGGTGCGTCAGACAGAGTAAGGGAACACACAGAGATGAATAAAGTATTTATGGACTTATCTAACTCTGGGGGATATGGTGAATTAGGTAAAAAGTCGGCATGTTCGTTTAAGCTTCATCAAACAAGTGTCAAGGTAACCTTATGCAAGCAGCCTACTTAAAGGGACAGTTCACCTAAAAATAATGATTAACATAAGAAATTGTGATGTGGCTGTCAACACATCAATCCATCTGGTAGTTTTTTCTGGACAAGGTTTGGATTAATTCAGGACTGTGGTTTAGTTATATTGAGACATTTTAGTATTTTTTACAAACACACACCATACAAAAAACTATTCTGATGTGCATCTTGAGACAAACAATGGTACTGATATATGTTAAGATATGTTTGTACAAGGTGTTTTTAAATTAATTTAGTCTGGGATTAGGATAAGCCCTGTGCAGGAAACCGCCCCAATGTCAACATTCACACACCCAGTAATGTACTTCATCTCTGAGTAAAATAGGACACTGAATGAGTCCACTATACTAGTAGTCATAAGACTTCAGTATGTCATTACCCTACAGCAGGCGTTTTTCTTCACACTTAGATCTGTGAATATTAAGAAATAATGGCAGCTGGTGTGAAAATAGGACAAAGCATCTATAATGGGCTGAAGAAAGACCGGGAGAGAGTCAATGCAATTTTAATGTCTTGCAAAAGCTTAAAAAGCATTCTAATACTTGAATACGTTTAATATGAAGCACAACCTTTTTTAAAACGATCAATCACATTCAAGCAAATATAAAATAGTTCATCTGCATATCAAAAATAGCCCAGTTTTGATCAAAAGTACGCATTCCATGTATTTTGTATATAGATGCACACATATAATTCATAGAAAGAGTTCATGCTTTTAAAAATCAAACATACAAATTCTGTCTCCACAAAAATGCTAAAATCTTTCGTAACAGATGTAAAAGGGACTAAGGCTGGGTGATATAACAAATAAATCAAACTCATGAGATGTGTCACTGTTTGACGTTTAAATCTTTTGAAATATTTCTGTAAACCTGAATGTATTTTATTTTAAAAATCCAGTATTACTGTTAAAGGAGGGGTGTGTGATTTTTAAAAAACACTTTGGAAAAGAGATTCGGGCAGACTACCAAAACACTCTTGTAGCCAATCAGCAGTAAGGGGCGTGTCTACTAACCAACATCATTGCATGGGTTGCGTATGTGTGGGGCGGGTCTATCGAAAGAAGATCCAGATTCTATTGGGGTAGGGGCGTGTTTGTTTACGTGATTTCAAATATCGACACTGACTTTCAGAGATCATGCACCCCATCTTTAAATATAACTTTTCTTGCTTTTGTGTTATTAAAATGTATTATTTTTAAATAACTTGAACAATTTGCAGATAATGGCAGCACTAAGAGTCTCCTTCGTCATTTTAAGTCAAATAGTTTTGACTTATTTGTAATAAGAAAAACATTTTTTTTGAAAGAAAGTGAAAAATTTGTTGAGTTACTAAATCTTTGTACTTATTTTTAAAATCTTTATACTTCCTTTTTAAGGCTCTGTTAACTTTGTTAAAAAGCTTTTTTTGCCATTATTTGATATATCGTATTTAAGGAGATGAAGTACAGGGTGGAGAGACGGGTATGGGATCGGCAAAGGACCTCGAGTCGGGATTCAAACACCATATGTCGGGAGCACTGTCCATCACACCATTGGCCAATTAATGAGCCATTAAAAAGTTGAGTTTTAAGTAAAATTAACTAAAATATTTGAGCTACCAAACCTAATAACGAATTAATTTAGGAGATTAAAAAACTAGGGTTGCAAAATTCTGGGAATTTTTAAACCTTTCCATGGAAATTGGAATATATGGGAATTGTGGCACACGGATGAAGAAGAATTAGATGTCGAGGAAGCTTGTTTGTGTGTGATGCAGTTTGTACAAATTACTGAAATAATTACAAATAATTCCCTAAGTTTCCAGCTTTTAATATTTCCAAAATTTCAGAGCTTTGCAGCTTTATCAAAAACTAAAAAAAAAAATGTTTTTTTTTTAAATTAAGGTTCGTCATCTTATTCAGGTTTACAGTGTAATTGTAAAATTCAATCCGATGCAGCATCTGTAGGATGATAAAAAGATCGCAGGATAATAAAATCATGATTAAAATACTTCATTTATACATTCGCATTTGGCAGACACTTTTTTAGAAAAGTGCAAACATTTAATCATTGACTGTGTGTGCACTTGGATCAAACTCACAAATATGCTCAACATTTTTAATCTCATTGCCAAAATTTCTTGCAGATCTTCAATATATCATCCAGCCCTAGGTGACAAAAAATATTTTTCCCAAACGATAACACTAAAATGATGCTCATAACCACCGAATCCAAACGTCACATACTTTTTTTATTTGGAATATTTCAATAAAACAGGCAATACGAAGAAAGAGTCCATAAAGATTTTTAAAGGCTTTCATTAGGGGATGCAAAAACACAAAAAAAGGATCAAGTTATTGTAATCGCAGATAGCTCTTGCAGAGCTCGTGGTCCCTGATGTCTCCCCAACCTCCGTTTTTCACGTGCGGGGCCACACCTTTGGCCCCGGACGCAGGGAGTCTCTTTGTGATGAGCAGCTGTTTTGGGAACAGTTGGTTCCCGCTGCTCTGCAGAATGTTGTCGAATTTTGTCTTCTGGCTGCTCGGCATGCAAGCCGACTTTTTGTGGTGCATGCCGCAGTCGCCCGCGTGGAAAACGCGAGGCGCCTCGCTGACCATGACCTTCAGGAAGGTGGGCAGACAGCTGACGGTGAGGTGTTGCAACGACCAATCCCAATTGTAGTCGTCGTAGGTGCAGAACGCATCCGTGCACCTGAGTAGTTTCTGATAGGTGTCTCTATTGAGCGCCATGCCCATGTTGTGCTCGGTGGACTTCCAGGCCTTCACCTCCACCTTGTTGGCTTTGCTGGAATATCCGACGTGTCCGTAGGCACCCAGGGAGAGGATGTCGCAGTCGGGACACTGTTCCTTCTTTAAAGAGACCATGAGCTTGAGAAGGTGATAGAAATCGGGAGCGAGGTAGTGGTCTTCCTCGATGAGCAACACGAGCCCGCGGTGGTCTTTCAGCGCTCGGACTCTGTCCCAAACGAAATGCAGCTTCCACCACCAGTGGTGTTTGGTCTGTGAGAACTTGGCTTCCCGATAGTGGCCGAAAGAGTCGGGGTACTCGGCGTTGAGGCATCCCAGCGCTAAAGCATCTTTTTTGGGAATGTCCCTGGGACAGTCTCTAGGATCGTTCCCTGGGAACTCTTGAGGATAGAGCTGGATGCTGAAAGGGAAGAATATCTGAAGGACAAGGCAGAAGTCGATGGACGTGACTATTTGGTTTATCTCCGGCGTCCAGAAGTCGTGGCTGAATACGAGAAAGACGTTTTCGATGCCTTTCGCTCTCCTCAAACTGTCCACGAGCAGTCGGAGGTATTCGGGACGGTTGTGGACTTGAACGACGACCACCAGGTCGTCCTTCTGTCGGACCGAGCGAAACTTCTCCTCGTTTCTGAGGGTCTGGTCAAAGTTGAGCTGAAACACGATCCCTCTGTACACCAGAGTTGTGTTGTCTACTTCAGACTTGGCAACAGGTTGTTTTTCCGGAAGAGTCTCGTTGACTGGTTTCCGTGTGACCGGTAGCGTGGCCGGGACCTGGCTGCCGCTCCGTTTCACCGTCTCCGCCTCCTTAGGAAAAATGTCATCCGCCTTCTTTGGCTTCCCGCTGTTCCACACGCCAAATCCACAGATGATGACAACTACAGTCAGTATAATCACCTTACGCTTGTAAATTCGGAATCTCATGATAGGCGGTCGTCCTGCGGGACGGTCGGCGAGATGTTTCTAGAGACGTCGGCGGCAGGTTTGCTATCCGAATCAGATCTGCTCCGGCAGATTTTATCTGTAAAAAAAGCGTTTCTTCCTGGTGTTTGATTTTGGAATGTGGTAGACGTCAGTTTTGCTGAGGAAAAATCCCAGAAGGCATTTTGCTTAGAGGAAGGGGAGTCTTCTTTTTCTGCCTGCCCAAATAAACCAAAAACAGTTTTTTTTTTACATATGATGAAAGTTTAGAAATATCTTAATATTTATAATGCATAACTTCAATAATCATTTACATAAAATTACTAAGTACACAAAAGCACAACTCTGCACTTATTCATGAAAAAGGAAACTTTCTGAAAATGATTTGCTGAAAAGGCAAATCCTCTGGAGATGAGCTAGGGTTTTTTATGACTGACCAAACACTAAATGTCTATCGTGAAAAATGATAGTTTTTTAAACATACTGTAGGCCTACAATAAATTCTCATACATATATTATCTAAAATTACACAACATCTTAAGCCAAACCTCCATCAGTTTCCTCTAGCATCCAAGAAGAGACGCACATACAGTAAGCGTATAAGAGTATTAATGTGACCCATAACTAAATAAGTGTTATACTCATGAGGATTCAGACCTCATTACTAAACTTAACCTGAATACAAGATCTGCTCAGTGGCAGTGTTATTTTTGTAGTTTTATTAATATTTTTAGTTTTCATGTTAGTTTTAGTTTCATTTTAGTAACTTTATTATGAGCTTTTGCAATTCAATTTTTTATTTTACAAGAAAAATAAAAATATGCACTTTTAAACCACAACTTCTCATATATCTCCGGTCCTGTGATGGGCCAGTGCGACCTCACGTAATACGTCATCACGTGAAGAGGTCATGGAGGATGTATTCGAAACTATGCCCCAGTGTTTACAAGTATGAAGAAAGAGGACCGTTTTGACGTTGTTGTATGTCAATTGATAATATTTAATGTCTTTGTGTCAGTTTATTGTTAAAATGGTCTGCAAATGTGCGTTTCATATATGTACCACGTGACCTTTCGACGTTATTACGCAATTACGTGAAGTGGGCGCGTCACAGGACGGGAGAAAGATGAGAAGTTGTGGTTTAAAAGTGCATTTTATTTTATTTTTGTCAAAAAGGACAATCGTTTCGCTAGATAAGACCCTTATGCCTCATTTGGGATCGTTTAGAGTCCTTTGTTAAGTGTTAAGTTAAGTGTTAAGTGTTGGGTTCCATTAAAGTCCATTAAAATTAGAAAAATCCTGGAATGTTTTCCTCAAAAAACACAATTTCTTCTCGACTGAACAAAGAAAAACATCAACATTTTTAATGACATGGTGGAGAGTAAATTATCTGGATTTTTTTATTTATTGACTAATCCTTTAATATCATGGGTCCCTAGTGCTTCTATCAAGCTAGAAAATGTGAAAAACATCAACCCAGTAACTAAGTTTTGGTAAACCATTCTCTACAAGCATGTGAAAAAATTCATTGAAATTTGGCTCCCCTTGTGATGTCAGACTGGGATAATACCACCCCTTCAACTGCACTATCCAACCATGGCACGGACATTTAGTCCAGAGATCAACTCAACACACCTCAAAACACCACATTTTTGCTCACACGTACAAGTTTGCAATATTAACATGTTATAATAAATAAATTATCTGTGTGGTATTTTGAGCTAAAACTTCACATACGCACACTGGGGACACCAAAGATTTATTGTACATCTTAAAAAAGTCTCATTATATGTCCCCTTTAAAAAGGGTTTATTGTAAATATTATGAATAACAAATGCTTAGCATCACCAATGTTCTGCTTGTCTCTTATTTACTGTAATTACATTACATGTTAATTACATGTTCAATGAACAGACCTGTTTTTAAATAGTTTCAGTTAACGATAGTAACCCTGCTTTCTATCAGAACAGTGACAGTAAAGATAAAAGTACAAACAACAGAATCTGGAGCTATTTAAAAACTCTCTGATGTTATTATAAATATATAAGTTATTAAGAAGGAATAAAACGATTGAATTAAAAATAATGGAGGTACACACAGTTGAAGGCAATTTTCCTAAATTGATTATTTGCTCTCTACTGCAGGTCCCTTATTCATCAAACCAGGCAATTATTTCTTAATGCATACATCAAAAACATAAATACCCCTGTGCATATATGAATGCATGAAGGTATTGTAAAAAGACTAGTAATAGGAGAACACAACACTTTTATACATTTCTCACTATCAAAACTGCATTGAATCACTAGCACTTAATGGTTTTTAAAAAATGTAAGCCAAGCTGTTTAAGTCTACACATCTTTGAACAGATGCATGCACTAATATTTCTATAAACTAAAGGCTGAGCAGAATCTAAAACAATGGTCAATCTTATGGGTAAAATGTACACATGTTCATGATAAATAAACCAAGGCCTTGATGTATAATGCAAACTTACAGCTTAAAGAAGTGAAATGAGTTTGATTAGACACAAATGCATTCGTTTAAAATAAGGGAAGTGTGAAGAGAAGCTCGCGCACATGAATTGCAGCTGCACGCGTGTGCTAAAGCAAAAAACATAACAAAACATGCCAATGCGTTTCTTCATGAGTATATTATTTATAGTATTAAATTAAAAATCACAGATAATCGATTACATGCATGTCGACGTGTATATTTTGGGGAACCAGATTCGCTGTCACTGGTTAGCTAAGTGGCTACCGATGCTTAAAGCGGAATATTTAAGAGAGGTGCCGCATTCAGATCCATAACAAAAACACAAATGCAAAGAGCAAAAACACTCACCGAACATGTATGCACGCACGCCTGCTGTCATGTGCACATATAAATACATGTTAATTCAAGCGCGTGTCATGTTGTACAGGCAGTGCGCGCGCGGCTCCCACAATGTAATCAAACCTCTGGGGGGCTTCAGCCGAGAGGACACGCATGACGTCACATTTTCCACACACTTCTGGGATATCAAAAATATATTTATGCATAATGCTTACAATAAATTCATTTTTAATACGTTTAGTAAGCATAAGCATAGGGCTCTTTTCGTTTAGCAGTCATAATTCCTCCAAATTCCTCTGTTTTATGACTATATTACAGCACTAAATCTAGTTTAAAGAAATTCAATAAATATGGTTTAACAGCAGGTTTTTCTTTTTTATTGTCTTGAGACCTACTGATATTTGATAGTATTAGAAAAACAGTTAGAAACAGTATTTTTTGCCAGTTGTAATGCAACTTGTTAACCACTAGGCGGAGACATCTTATGATCGTGTTCTTCTTGTTCGTTTTATGGCGGGCAAGCATGACTTATCAGGTGCATACCGCCACCTACTGTATCTGAGTGAGTACGCAGCATGGAAATAATCTATTTTAGATTAAATAATGAAAAATATTAAATAAATCTTATTATACATCCCTATATTCTTCAGATATTACACAACAACGTCTTGAGTACAGATACGGTAAAAAATAAATTTCTCTGGCCAAAAATATATTTTAAATATATGAATTTTGTAGAATGTTATGCTTAATTGAATTTGGAAATATATTTAGTTTTAATCTTAATATATCAACATAAATTTCAAGATGTTTTTCAATGGGAATCAAATACATTTCTAATTGTACATCCCCTATGGCAAAAATGTATTTTTTGCCTAAATATATTTTAAATATATGCTAACAAAATTTTTTATTTTTACAGGTTCGTAACATAAACAAAGTTTTTCTTCCAAAATGAAGTGAACATATTTCCTTGGATAAAAAAATATATATTTTTAATGCTTTAAAATGTATTTACTTTTAAAATATATTTGGATATATACAAAAAATATATCAGTAAAAAATATATTTGTAAACATATTCCAAAATATATTTCAGCAAATACATTTTGTGAATTATATTTAAAATATATGTATTTTGTAGAATGTTAGGCTTAATTGAATTTGGAAATATATTTAGTTTTAATCTTAATATATCGACATATATTTCAAAATGTTTTTCAATGGGAATCAAATACATTTCTAATTGTACATCTCATATGGCAAAAATGTATTTTTTTGCCAAAATATATTTAAAAAATGCTAAATACAAGTTGATTTTATAAAGTATATTTTTGAAGTTGAAAATATGTTTAATTTTAACCTTTATAAAAATTTTATGTTTAAAGGTTCGTAACATGAACAAAAAAATTTTTCCAATACCACGTGAATTTATTTTCTTGGATTAAAATATATGGAGGGCTTAATACATATTTGTAATTCTTAAAAATGTATTTACTTTTAAAATATATTTGGATATATACAAAAAATATATTGGTGAAAAATATTTCAGAAAATATATTTTTTGGCCATTCTTTTTAAATATATTTTTAAATATATTTTTTGCTGTATGGGTATCTTCATCCATTTTTCCTGTTGTTCCAAAAATACCTTCAAGGTTCCATTTTCTTCCTGTCTGACTTATCTTTTTTTAAAATATAATCCTCTCTTCCCTATATTTCCGACAATGCAACAGTATGGGGCGGTTTCCCTGACAAGCCCCAGGACTAGGCCTTATTAATATTGGGTAATTTAAGATGTTTTTACAAAACATACCTTACCAAAAACACTACAGGGTTGCATCCTAAAACAAAACAATGTCAACGAAATATGTTAAAATTAAACAGGACAAGGTGTTTTAAATTAAAGGAGCTCAAACATGCATTTTAGTCTAGGACTGGGATAAGCCCTGCCTTATATAATCTGCATTTTCTTTGATTTTACATTCCAGACTTGTCAAGAAAGAGATGTTAAAAATGTGTAGTCTGGTAATCTGTTGCACATTATGGATACAAAAAAAACAATATTTTTGATAAAACACACATTTGTTAAATCAATTCAAGTAAAATATATCACCGCCATTTATTACGCGCCACTAGACGGCGCTGCATTTGATTTCGACGCAGGATGCAACGCGTGCCGTAGAACGAGAACGTCTTTTTTGCGCCTGCGCACAAACGCTACTTCCTTTTCGACATCCCGATCGAGAGAGACGACATGGGCCATCAACAGCTCTATTGGAGTCACCCCAGAAAATTCGGCCAGGGATCCAGATCCTGGTCAGTTCTGACTCTAAAACACGTTTAATTTGCGGATTGCATGATAGCGCTCGAATTTGGGTCGTTTGGGTTATTAGTTAATAATTTTAAAGCTTTATTAATGTGAAGCACATGGGTGATGCTTCGAGCTAACATGGCGCCCGGTACAGACTCTCCTGCTTCTGTTGTTCTTACATTCCTTGTGGATGTTTCTTATAGTTTTGCATTAAAATATTTAACTGCCCTTTTTTTTATTACGACCGCGATACATCATCTTATAAATACAAGTGTAGTTTTTCCAAAATAAAACACGCTATTTCTAATGAACGTTTTTGTAATCGCAAAGAGTCAAACTACATTACACATTCAATAATTCATGACAAAAATAAGCTCATGATCTCCTATATAATTTTTTACTTGTCATAGTTCAACCAAAATAACACCGTTTAAGTTGAAATAAGTTTTAATAGATTTAGAAAGAACGATGCTGTTCAAGAGATGAACCATACCTTGCATTGTAAAAAATGCATCAAAGTTAAAACAACTTTGTTTTTATAAGTCAATTCAACCTACTTTTATGTCTTGATCTGTTATAAGTTGACATAACTTATAAAAACTATTTAAAAATGTTTAAGTTTTATATTTTTGTTACTTTAACTTTATGTTAACAAATTATGTTAATTTGACACATGATGCATTGTTTTTACAGTGTAGGATTGTTATGAAGATGCAGCAATAGCCATTTTTTTTTTGTACTGCTAAAAGTTTTTTTTCCAGTGATGGATTCTACATTCATAAACACAGCAATTGTGAGGTTTATATGTAGAGCTGAACCTGACTGGTGCTTGTGCAAATCAATAAAATGTATTTATCTAATGAAAGTTTTGTATGCATCATCTTGTGGTTGGTTAAAGTTAAAATGTATTTTTTTTTTTAGTATGCATGTCTAACTTGTTGTCTTGTTCAATGCAGCCGGGTGTGTTCTAACAGACATGGTCTGATCCGCAAATACGGACTCAACATGTGCCGTCAATGCTTCAGGCAGTACGCGAAAGATATCGGCTTTGTAAAGGTAAGAATTTCTGTTTTAAGTGATACTGGTTTGCTTATAAAACAAAAGTTTTAACTCTTTCTCGATCTTATTTCAGCTGGACTAAAGGCGTATGAACAGCTAAACTTTGTGATGAGGAGTCAACATCCTCCCAGGTGATGGGGAGCCTGACATCATGAAGTTACTTTGGAAGATTGAATAAATCTTGTTTGTTTTCCTGTTCAAAAGTGCATTGTCTGTTTTTATTGCACATAGGTTACTAAAGATGTTTAGACACTGCAGACTGATGGGTTACAGATATACCAGTTTTATCTACAGCAACTTTTAGTCTTCAGTTTGGGAAAGTTTTGCTTCTTGAGCAAGGTATCAACTGTTTTGAGATGGCTTTTTAAAGCTGGCCTTGGACAAATGATTCAAAGTTTGAGATTTCTATAGTGAAAATGTTTCTCACTGTGATTTTTTTTTTTTTTGTCTGAGTCCTACACCAAAATGTGTATGTTAAATTTTGTTACCGTCAAACTCCATTACCAAGGCAGAGTAACCGTGTTGACACCACTGATGCGCGGGTCAATGTATTAACAACCTTCACACAACCGATGTTTTCTACTAAACCGCCCCTAACTCGGACCACAATTTAAAAAAAAAAAAATATTGTACCTGGCCCGCATTTTTAAAAAAAGTAGTAATTGTTTAACATCGTTAATTGGCATCTTTATTTCAAATGACCCAACCGACCGCAACCCGAATATTATTAAAAATATTTTTAGATGAATCGTAACCATGGGTGACCGCAGGCAACCGCTCGTTTCTGATAAACCCGGCCAAATAATGAGTACCAAATAATAAAACCTTTTTTAAGCATAAAACCAATGGCTTTAGATACCAAGGGGTGGATACCCGTATAGGGTTTAGGTAACGCAGGTCTAGGCATTAAGCCTGGGGTAAAGTGCTTTTTTTTTGGCAGTCTTAGACAAAAGATTACCATCGAGAAACAATCGTGGCAAGTTCTGTGGGCGTGGCTCATAATTGGTGGTCATACAGTGAGAGGGGTTTAAAGCTGGTCGTTTTCCCGGTCTTGCATGATCCAAAGATAGCCTATGATAGTTTTTGGACAGAGTCAGAAATTCAGCATGATAAACGCATTGAACAGTGCCCTCTTTCTTTTTTTTTTAAAGATGTAGAATAAGTCTTTGATGTTCCCTGAGTGCATATGTGAAATATTTACTCAAAATACCCCACAGATAATTTATTATAAAGCAAAAATGTGTCGTTTTGGGGTGTGTCCCCTAAAAGGCAAATGAGCCGATGAAATGCAAACAGTCATCGCCATGATGGTGGTTTGTTGAAGTCGCTATTTACATCACAAAAGAGGCTAAATCTGAATGAACTATTACTAAAAGAAACTTACTGGGTTGATCTTTTTCACATTTTCTAGGTTGATAAAGGCACTAAGGGACCCAATTATAGCACTTAAACATGGAAAAAGTCAGATTTTCACGATTTTAAAAGCACATTCATCTATCATAAACTAAAGTCTTTATTTCAAACTTTATAAAATACGATCACTTGCTTCCGGCAGCAGTGGTATGCATGTTTACATGATATTTTGTAAATACATTGAAACTAGAAGTTCATAAAATAGGATTATATAAAAGATTATTCGTAAAAGTAAATTTTAAGCGTAATGTTTAACATAAGAGCAATAGTACAGAGACTCAAACATTTATGACATAATTACACCGAAACCTCAGCTCGTTCAGTTTTTGTAGCGATAACATTGAAGGGTTTTGATCTTTCCATGGACTCTGATGTCATTTACAGTGAAGAAACAGAAATGATTTACATCCTAAAATCAGTCGACGAGGATGGGATTCGAACCCACGCGTGCAGAGCACAATGGATTAGCAGTCCATCGCCTTAACCACTCGGCCACCTCGTCTGTTGTCTATGCTGCAATAGTCAGATTAAGGATTTTCCATACATTCCACAGTAAATATACAAAGAAATATTTATCATTTGAGCTGCATTGGCTTTTTTCTTCCAGAGTTACCTTAAATAATCTCCTATCTCTCCTAGCTTTATAATGGCATTAGTTTTCAAGCTTTAACTAAAGAATGACATTGCACTTTTGTATGATAATCCGTACTAAGTTGTGAAACAGGATTTCATGACAGACGAGGTGGCCGAGTGGTTAAGGCGATGGACTGCTAATCCATTGTGCTCTGCACGCGTGGGTTCGAATCCCATCCTCGTCGATTGATTTTAGGATGTAAATAATTTCTGTTCTTTACAGTAAATGACATCAGAGTCCATTGAAAGATCAAAGGGGTGGACACCAAATTGTTTAAATGAAACTCAAGGCGCTTGCCAGCTATATTCAGCTGAGTACTTTGGTTGCTGTGATACTTTTGCTTTGTTTATCAGTCGTTGACCGATGCGCCGGTTGGTTGTTGTGATATTTGTCCCGCCCCTCCACTGTGATTGGACAGCCAAGTGAGAAGTGACATTGATGAGCAGAGCGTTTCACCCAAAGTTGAACATTTCTCAACTCAGTGTGGAAAATACATTGAGCACCGGGAAAAAAACGCATCGAAACAATACGTCCGCTTAAACGCTTTGGTGTGCACGCTACCTTACTGTACTTACTTTACACATCTTCTGTAAAACATTACGGATCAAACTTACTTCCACACCGCAATTCTTTACAAATAATCTTTTACATACATTACAGATTTATAATATCTTAGGGGCGGATCACACAGAACGCTTTTATGGCAGTGGCAGACGCCTTTTTTGAATGGTTTACTATTAGGCATGGGCCGATTACCGGTTTCAAGGTATACCGAGGTTTAAAACAGTCAAGGTTTCAAAACCACTAAAATGTTCTGTGATACCGTCTCCAAGGTATGAGCTGTGTTTATACAAAATTCATTAAATCATGAAGTCATGTGATTGATTTGATGTTTACATTTAATATATATTACGAAAATATTATATATGTTTTGAAAGCATATTATAATTTAAAGGCTTTATTGTACCTGGCATTTGAAAATAACACATTTTAGTGTTGCAATGGCAATATCGCAACACCGTGAAACCGTGGTATTTTTGCTAAAGGTTATCATACCGCCAGAATCTTATACCGGCCCATGCCTATTTACTATAGACAGTGAGCATTATGCGCACCGTTTTCCGCACCGAACGCCTTGCGTTTTGGCGGCCTCCCAAGCCACACAACGTCAATTGCGTTTTTCCATTGTCCAATCAAATGAGGGGAGAGGCGGGCCCTTCATTGTGGTGACAGAAATTTACAGTTGCTTGAAACTCATGCTTTAAAGTCATCATGTAACAGAAGTAGCGATTGCCTTATTTTCCACATGGTATATCCGCGTGAAACCGGCTTCTGAAATGAAATAAGGCAGGGCTGGATTTGAATTTGTACATCGAGATCCAATTGGATGATTTGAAGTTGGGTCGTGTTGTTAATTGCTAATCGCAGCGATCTTCTCCCAGAAGCCGCCCACCTGCCATACCATATGACCGGAAGTAAAGAGAGATCGTTTTGAGATTTGCGGTTTTAATTAAAGATTATGAGCGCACATACATTTTTAAAAAATAATGAAGCTCACAGATAAGTCATTTGTAAAAAAAAAAAAAACACAATATTCCAAAACAAATTACAGTTTTTCATTTTACTTTCGTGGCGACTTTAATATTTGATTGGCAGGACAGCTGCCTCGGTCGTTGCCTACAAATATAAAAAACAAAGCGCACTGTTCTTTTCTGAAGACACTTAAAGGTGCATTGTGTAACTTTAAGGAGGATCTCTTTACAGAAATTCAATATAATCTACATAACTATATTATCAGTGGTATGTAAAGACTTACATAATGAACTGTATTGTTTTTATTAGCTTATAATCAGCCGTTTTTATCTTCAGTTCATACACTGCGGGTCCCCTTACATGGAAGTCGCCATCATGTTTCTACAGTAATCCTAAACGAGTGCCGTGCCTTTTCTAAAAAAAATCGAACACATTGTTTTCTATGAGTATACACACACCGGCGCAGACAGGTGGCGCCTGTCCGCGGTGCCCAGGTACGACTCAGGAAGTTGCTCAAATCTCTGTCGTGCCACATCGTGCCACTTACATAGTTTAACATTAAATAACATTCTATTTGTCCCAAATCATTAACGATTAACATTGGCTGCTAACGTATATTTTGCATTTTGAAGTAGACGCTATCTGACTAAGCTTGCACTATTTAATGTGCTCTTCCGGTTTAAGATACCTCTGAGTTGTCCTGGACGTGACTCGACACAGCACTGCGCATCTGGTGTGCAACCCCCTTGAGTAGTGAATTTGACTTTTTTTAAAAGTTTGTGTCATGGTATTCAGGAACTGACTTGCCACTGACTTGTTTTTCCATCTAGAACGCAAGTAAATGCTTCTTTAAGCGCTTTTATATTTGAAAGAAACTCGCAAAATAATAGGAAATGACCAAATTTACATGTACATTTACAGCTGGTCTATTCACACTTAATTAGTATTACCTGCGGTCATTTTTTCTGACCTTTTTACAGAAGGTAAAAGTCACCGTAATCTTTACTGACATTGTACATAATTATTATGATTACTGACATGGAGCATTTGGACGGGACTAAAATCACTGAAAATCTCCTGACAAAAATTGCTTTGCCCCACCTCCCTATGTAAATCTCACTACTAGATGCAGCTAAAATGTACACACACCACTTTTAAATAAAGGCATTTAAAAAGCGTTTGGTGTGATCGGCCGCTTAAGAACTATAAGTTTTACGATATATTATTACTTAGAATAATACTCGATTCTCTTCCAGAATCCTAGACCAAAATCTGTATTTTAATCACTAGTGATTTAGTTTAATTCTGTTACCGTCAAACTCTGTTACCAAGACAGTATGTAACAGAACTGGCAGTCATACACACGCATACGTGTGTACACCACAGCGTTTATACACAGTTGAAAACGTTAGGCAGATGCCATCTTAGAGCGTTTGCCAGTGTAATTTTTTTTTTCGCTTTGGTTTCTATGATACTTCTGTTTTGTTTATCAGTTAATGAACGATACGCCGGTTGGTTGTTGTGAAATTTTGTCACAGAGCTTGCGGTCCGCGTAGAGCCGACGCGCTGTTAGGAATTTTGTGAGGTGCGCGTCAGGCTACGCAGAGCTACGGCCATAGCCGTAGCCAGGGTATGAAAATTACCGAGGTCCAGGGTAGGGGGTTAAGAGTTAACAAATGCTATCCAAGGTGAAAAAAGTGCACTTAAATAAAATACAATTTTTAAGTACACTTGGTAAATGTACTATTTTCGTGCACTCATTTTGTGGCTTATATATCACATTTGTTTTTGGTACTTCTTAAAATTAAGTTAAGAACTTAGGTGTTATTTTGAGACATCATTTATTTCAATAAAAATCTAGTTGGTACAGTACTGGTATTCTTACTTTTTCAGGTAAACTGAAGTACTGCTCAAGTAGAACTTAACTTTTAATAAGTATATTTGTAGCATAACTTTACATAACTTACAAATGTACTTGCTAGTATTTAAGGGGTTTAAGTACATTGAAGCATACTTTATTTTGACCTGGGATCTAAAATATTCTGTCTTAACCTTTTTAAACTTTGGGTACACACTCTGTTTTGGGGGATGGACTGGGACTGCTGGATTATTTATTACTTTTTCATGCAACAAAAAACTTTTTATTTTTGTAATAATTTGAATAAGCAATATTACAATATTATATAACAAAAACATTACAAAATTTTAAACAAGAACTTGTTTAGTGCTCTTATTGTTTTCAGCATGACTTTGTTAAAGGTTAACTTCTAAATTAAATGAAATAACAGAATTCTTAATGCTTATGTTTTGTTGAGATTAGCTTTACCGTTTTACGCTACGGGCTTTAACATATTTGGCATATTTTATTTAAACCCAATTTTTCTACATCTTTGTACCAGAGTTATTTTCTGTTTTTCGATAGTGTTGTTGATACTATTGATACTCTTACAGACGCAATTATGATGATTACTGCTTTTATCTTACCGAATGTAGTATCAGCAATAATCTGCTCGCGCTGAATGATGCGTCTTATTTGATAACTTTCAGTTTCCATGTTGCCAGATATTAGTACGAAAAACAAGCAAAAATAATTGGCCTTAAAAAACAAAGTTCGTCCAAACCTTGGGCCCTATCTTGCACCCAGCGCAATTGACTTTGTCAGTGACGCATGTATCATTTGTATTTTGCACCGGCGCACAGCGGGTTTTTCCCTCCACAGACGCACGTCGGCAAACTAGGGAATGAACTTGCGCTCCCTGGGCGGTTCAGCGCAAAAAAGGAGGCGTGTTGCGGCGCAAACCATCCCTGATGCTATTTTGCAGTTTCAAAAAACAATTGCGCCACTGACCAGAAAAAACTAGTCTAAAGTCAGTGGCGCGTTGCGCGTGGTTTATTTTGCTATTTTAAGGGCGCATGCTTGACCATAATGTATAGCGTGCACAACGCGCACACACTTTGCTTATCTAAACTACACAGATGCAACAGTTATTTTTGCAAATCATAAATTGTTACAATAAAAAATATTAACACATGAGATAAGGGAAATCATTGTGGTGAGCATTGTGGTGATAGTTTTTATTTATTGTGTGGCTGCGTTAAAAAATTCTCATGCAAATAACGATTAAAATATTTTCATAGGTTTGTTGTGTGGCTGTATAACGTTTATTTTATGTAAATAATAATTAAAATGTTTTCATAAGAAACCTTAATGTATATGAACTGGATTTGTAAGTGTACTTTGGGGTTGGACTGCTTGCGTTTCTTGGGTCCGATTTCAAAGCCCACAAACCGCCTTCAACACTTTCAGCGGTGAGGGTGGACGCAGCGATGTCCTCTGCTGGCGTCAGGTCTTGTGTAGAGGCAGATCCACCTCCCATTACACGGCATGCCCGATTTATGCTGGCAAGCTTGGGTTTCCCCCGTCTCCTGATATCATTGTAGCGCTTGGCGCAACGTCCTGGGGATGCCAGCTGATGAGACAATTGTGGCTATTTCCTCTCACGCCTGTTTAACCTACGTTGATTTGGGCGGGTTTCTCCTATCTCCATACAAAACAACTTCTCTGTCTTTGACTGCTCTTACAAGAACGTCTGTCTCTTCGGCTGTAAACCGCTCCTGGCGTGCGCCTGGTAAATCCGTCATAATAACAGGCAACCCGCCATGGAACTTGCGCACTTGCGTTTAAAGGGAATGTTGGATAGCGTTCTGATTGGTTTATTTGACGTTACGCCCAAACCACACCTATGAATAATGAACCTACTTCAGACCAACCCCTTATTGATTTGCGCCTGGCGCAAGAGTTATTTCTCCCGCCAGGAAAATAGCAACAGCGCCCAAGATCCGCCCACAAAGTCGCACTTTTTTATATGAAAAAATTACCGAGGTCTGGACCTCTGTGACCTCCTAGCTGGCTACGGCCTAGGACCTACGCACGACTATAAATCGCCCTTTAGTAGTGATAAGAACTTGGGATTTGATGTTCTGGAAACAGAAATGATTTACACTCGACGAGGATGGGATTCGAACCCACGCGTGCAGAGCACAATGGATTAGCAGTCCATCGCCTTAACCACTCGGCCACCTCGTCTGCTGCACGAGTTGCCTGTCTTCACTCAGGTCACGTATCATGTAAAATATGAATTTAAACTTTTTTGAGTGTAATAACAATATATTTCAGTGAAGTAGCAATTTTCAATTGAAAGGAAATGTATTGGCTAGAATATGTGTATTTACAATATTGACAAAGCATAAAAACAAGAACCATACAATAACACAATAATAACAAACATTAAGGTGAAGGAGCATTTAAAAATAATTTTTGCTTATAGACGTAGGAGATATGGGAGAAATATGGGAATAAAATTAAATCCACATTTCTTTAATTCTGTAAATAATAAATATTTATCATTTGAGCTGCACACCGTCCACCCTGCTAAAAAAACAATAGACACCATCACAGAAATTCTATTGGTTTTATTGGGATTTTTTCTTTCTTTTTTAAATGGAATATGGCACAAAACACACTATAGTGTGGTTGTTTTAATGGTAAAAGCTAATGGTTCCTATTGGTATTTTTAATGGAAACCATTCGAATTTTCTGTAATGGTTTTATTGTTTTTTTATTCAGCAGGACAGTGTATGATGAACTTAAAACCACATTTACAAATGTTCTTAAACAATAAAACATCTGAGAGATTATTTTCAAAACGAATTTATATATTTGTGCTCCCTTTTAAGTGCCCTTATTTTGCCGTTTGAAACGCGCGGAGGGTGAAACCGGAAGTACATCACGCTACCCACAATGCAATGTAGCACACTTCGTTTAAAATAAGTTTTATTTCGATTAAATTTAAATATCTGCTTATGTTTTTATTTACGTTGGTTGTAGAGTGATTATAGAACCATTGTAAGTGATGCGCATGTATTTAAAAAATAATAATAATTTAGTAATCGTTCTTGTAAAGCGTGTTTCTTTCAATTGGGTCACTGCTAGTCCCGTCTTCACATCAGTACACTCATGTTTCTCTTCATATCGTATAAATCTTTCGCCTTTTACTAAAGATTTCCGTGGGGAGGAACACAATGAGTATAATATAATTTTTTGATGCCCTGCCGAAAGGCGGGGCTTCCCAATTGGTTAAAAGAAAGAACTAAAATACTCAATATATAATGTTAGTATTCAAACTGAAATTCGGAAAGTTTAATTGGTACAATAGATTAAGGGTGAAAGATTATTTAGAGATCACAATCTAGAAATAAGTACATCACTTAAGTTTGGCAACAGGAATATATAAACGAGGTAATTTATAATTACCTAATGAGATATTAGTCAACATTGCGCCGAAAAACTACTCTAGTGTAGTTTCCAATTCTCACTATTAACTGGTTGGCTATTAGCATTAGCAGCACAAATAAATACAGATTCCGTAAAACCTTATTCGACATCCTTAATCCTACCAATACTTAAACTTAACAACTACTTTAATAATTATTTGTAAGCAGTATTTAGGAGTACGTTGAGGCAAAACTAGTTTATAGTTAGTTAATAGCGAGAATTGGGCCTTGAAATAAAATGTGACCAGAAATATTTATGTAAGTTACTTTAATAAGATTTATTCGAGCTGTTTCAAGCCTATATTTGTATTATTTACTAAATAGGATTTAGCTAGTAATTAGTAACACTTAACTAAATACTTTTTGGAGAGAGACAGTAATTTGTACAGTAATCTAATTACATGATTGAAGATGTAATTAGTATCTAGTAATTCATATTTTACTTACCCGCCACTGCTTGTGATAATGCTATGCATCTACGCATGCGCTGAGTCCCAAAAGCATTATCCGTGTTGTATTTTAAATAGGACGGGGATATTGAGTTTTTAAAGGGATTACATTTTATTTTAAATTAGTAGCAAAGAAAACGACATAATTTATGTAGTTTATATACCACCAAATTGCAGCTAAACTACAACAGGCAAATTTCGAAACACCTACTACATTTCCCATGAAACCATTTGGCGTGACGGAAGTGACGTATGTTATGCGGCTTCTGGTCCTGGATTTAAACTGAAACAGCCACATTAAAGATTAAACGCGTGTGAAAGATCTCCTATAATAATATTTTTTAATAATCGTTTTTTCCAGTGACTATATACGCGTTGATGACGTTTGTCTGAGTAACCGATCGAATGCAGATTTCATGTTTGCGCTATTGAAACGATTATTTTTAAAGGGTTAATTTATTCAGTTTGTAAAATACTCGTGCAGAATCAGGTGACGTGATCGCTTTACATGCTGTTGTAAGCTCACCTGTCATTTACACCGTGTGCTTGAGAATGAACTGGGATCATCAGTTGAGCTCCATCCTGTCTGAAGCTGATGGAAGTGTCGCAAAAATGCGGGTGAGAGAAATCTTTAGTTTCAGCATGAATAAAGATGTGTTTGTATTTACTATAAAAGGGTGTTGTTGACTTTTGTTTACCAGTATTTATTGTTTCCTACTAGGAGCGTCTGACTACACATGCAAGATCTCCGAGAGGAACAAATGGTAAACTTTTGTTGTCTTGTTTGGTCAAAGAATACCTGGAAATATCAGTAGATGAAAAATGTTTTCCTGTAGCTTATTTGGTAAAGCATTGTGTTAGCAACAAAATGATTATCGTGGATTCAAATCCCAGTTAACACACATAGGCTACTGATAATAATGTATACATACCTTGTAATGCTTTGGAAAAAAGCATCTCCCAAATGTATAAAATCAATGTAAAAATCCTATCTTAATAATAATAATAATTTCTAGTCTGGAAAGTCTTACTGTGGAAACTTTGCACCCTGTTTTTATCTTAGTCATTAAAACAAAGCCTATAGCAGGTTTTTCTAACTTGTAGGTTAACAAGAAAGTTCATAAATCAAAGATTAAGGGACAAATTAGATAAAGGGATTACTAGCAAATAAATAAACCAAATGCAAGTCGGGAACTAAACATAAATGCATGTTTGTATTCAGTTTTATTCATTTTTATTTTAAATAAATATTTATTAATGAATATTGATTATATGAAGTTTATTTAAAGAAGACACAGTTTAACGTTTCCACTGAAGTGTCTGGAGTTACAAATATTAAATAAAAAATAGTTATAGCAGTTTACATTTCTAGTAATAAATTAAAATAATGCAATAAAATATACATGCAATTATCACAAAAATTTGGTTTGTGTTACACTTTTAGTGGTTTTACCAACAATGGCCACAAGGTGTCAACGGTTGCATGCTCCTGTCACAAATTAATAAATTACTGTCACTGCATTATTATTACTGCTAAAAAGTGTTAAAATATAAAAACTGCATTCATAGGGTGCACTCAGACCTTTCCAACAATATATAGTTTGTCATGATAGATTAAAATTTACTTGCAAAATATTGAAGTTACTCAAGTGTCCTGCAAACGGGACAGTGCCAGTTAGTTAATTAAGTTTGGATGGCGCATGGTCATGTAATCCAACCAATCAGCATGAAGAGGTCTCTATATATGGCCATCCCTCACCTCTGTCCCATGAGAGTTTTTTGCATCATCCCTCCTCCACCCCATCGCCTCCTCTTTGCTTGTACATATATCCCAGTTAAAGATAGGAGAGTTCTCTGGGTTCGGGCTAATATTCTATGCTCTGAGCCGTCCCCTTCGACAGCATGCTAAATATGCATTATATCATTATCCTATTAATTACATGTTATTTCAAGCTCGTAAAATATTTATGTGTGTATAAAATGAATGGCCTGTTTTTTTTCTTTAGATTTGTATCCAGTGAGAGAGAGTGATTTGAAACGCTCTTCCTCTCTCAGTCCTCATGTTCATTGGTCCGATCTGACAGCAATCCAGACTCAATTACAACAGCAGAACCAGGTCAGATCTTTTTCATATTCATATACATAATATCCACTATATATAGATGGATCTTACCAGCGGTCTGTTGCACAAAACAAGCACCGAAGTGCTTTTCTTATTATTAACGCTAATATAAAAGGGTTAACTGCGATGTATCAAATTAATGTTACTTTGCTCACAGCTGATTGGTCCAGTTTTGTTTGCCATCTCTTACCCAAAACCAAACCTGCTATTGAGCATTACGTTACCATGGCAGTGTAAACTGATTTAAACCAATCCAACCAACATTAAGCCTGAAAATTTTTTTTCTCAAACTAAACCTAAACTTACCTGTGTGACCATTAAAAACCAGCTTCATGCAACACGCCACTGATGTACACTGGGACACAATTTCAATGTTCCTAAATTTATAATCTTAACCCTACTAAAAAATCTAGTTTAGGCTGGTTTTAGCTGGTCTACCAGCTGGATTTTAGCTGGTCAGGCTGGTGTAGCAGGCTGGTTTTGGCCACTTTTTAGCTGGTTTGGCTAATCCACCAGCTTAAACCAGCTTGGCTAAGATATTCTTAGCTGATTTAAGGTGGCCCTTCCAGGCTTTAAGCAGGTCAAGCTGGTATTCCAGCTTGGTCAAGGTGGTGGGTCAGCTGGTCTTCCTGCCTGACCAGCTAAAAAGTGTCCAAACCCCTCTAAAAACCAGCCAGCTAAAACCAGCCTATGCTTGTTGGATGGTTTTAACTGGTCTTTTCAGG
This sequence comes from Paramisgurnus dabryanus, assembly GCF_030506205.2. Lineage (NCBI taxonomy): Eukaryota > Metazoa > Chordata > Actinopteri > Cypriniformes > Cobitidae > Paramisgurnus > Paramisgurnus dabryanus. The sequence continues at coordinate 11,769,942 of NC_133348.1, forward strand.
TGGAAAATAATATTATTGTTGCTCAACAGGCTATTGAGACTTTAACACACAGTGTTCGGTTACTGGAGAGAGAACGAAACGCTCAACAAAGACTGATACAAACTTTACAAGGTGATCCTAATCATCACAGATCTGCTTAATAAATAAAAATAAAATGTCTAGAATAATCTCTTTTTGTTATAGATTATAATGTGATTATAATTTAATACACAGAGGAGAAGAGGAAACTTCAGATTCGACTAGAAGAGAGAGAGACAGATCGCCGGCCGCTGAGCCCAGGATCAGACAGACGACTGGAGCAGTGGAAGAGAGACATGGATGGAGACTTGAGCAGTCTGAGAGATCACATCAACCGAACCATCAGTCTGGGAACCCATGAGGAAAGGTGTAGTGACAAAACATCAAGCACAAAACAGTGTCTTGTGATAAATGTGACAATTTGAAATAAAGTTTATAACCTTGCAGTTTCAGCTCTAAACGCCACAGAGAAGAACTGGAGCAGCTCAGAAGAGAGATAGACGTCCTCAAAAACAAACTGAGTGAGTCTGACGCTGCTTACATTACAGTTATGAATATAAAACACATTATAACATAGCTTATGTTCTGGATGCTGTACTTTTTTACAGTCATGAAAAGTCAAGTCAATGCTACTAAGGTTTATATTCCATCAACAATATCGGAATTGACTCTCATTTTAACTTTTTCCCTGCCAGCATTTTAAAAAAGTTGCCAGCCGGCACCAAGATTTTTTATGATTTTCATAAAAGTTTAATGCCTTCCAGAAAATGTTGTTCTTTAAATATATAAACAAACAATATATCAAATGAAAAAACAGACCCTCTGCTTAAAAAAAACGTTACATCCTATCTTCTTTTTTTCTCTTTTTATCACCTCTCAAATATGGGTAGGTTTCTTGAAAAATACCACATTTTGAGCAAAAAGCTGAGATAACCAAACTAGGACCAAACTTGCCTACCCCTGACCTAAAGGGATGCTTCCGGGTTGGGTAATAGCGCTAGTGATGGGAGAAACGAAGCTTTTCGAAGCTTTGAATCAATTGAACCAATTGCTTCGAAAATTAAGTTTTTCGTAGCAGTTCGAAACACCACAAACGCTGGCGATCCCTGCTGGTCAAAGTAGTGTAAAAGCAGATATGTCCAAACATTTTACACTCTTTTTTTTACAAAATAATAGCAAGATTTTTATTTAAATATGTTTAAAAAATTATTTAACTTAATTAAGACATAGTTAAAAGTGTGTTATGTGTTTTTAGTTTTATTTAGGGCAAACAAAACATTAAAACTAACTCCCCTTTTAATTATCCACATTTTTTTTTCATTAAATCTGTCTATAAACCAAGAGTAGACAAAATGGTAGTGTTATTAGTCAGAAGGATAAATGTTTTATGAACTTGCATAATAAAACTGACCCGAGTTCACCTAAACATATTAGACACTGGTCATTTGTGATCAACTCCCCCTAGTGGTGAACCATCGGATTTTCGAAACGTTTCGAAGCCTCATTTGCTAAAATCACGTGAGTTGGCCCAGTTTGAAACACGCTCCGAACCACTGATTCGAAACAAAAGATTTGTAAATGTTTCGAAGCCTCATGAAGCAGTGCTTCGAAAAACGACCATCACTAAATAGCACCATCTGGTGGATAATAGCAGAAATACCGATTGCCAGAAAAACTCGTCATTGGCAGGGAAGCGTTTTTGACTTAATTAACTCATCAATGGCGAGGAAAGAGTAAAGAGAGACGGTTTATGAGATTCACTCCCATATTAGCTCATTCACCGCAGGCCTTTTTGAGAAAAGTTGCCCACCTGCATGTTTGTGATTTTAACAAAAGTTTCACAAAATTCCTTGCAGGAAAAATTATCTTCTATAAATATATAAACATACAAATTATATCAAATTAAAGAACACACCCTCTGCTTTCAAACAAACAATAAACAAACAAACAAACAAACAAAATGGGGAAAAAACGTTTCATTATATATTTACTTTTTCCACTTAATTTAACCACTGAAATATGGATATTTCTCTTTAAAAATACAACATTTTGAGCAAAAAGCTTAAAAAATTGCGTTTTTGTAAAAGAATTTATGTTAGAGATCAGACTCAGAATGACTATCAAACATAAAGGCAGTTAAAATAAATCATTAAATCTTTTTAACTTCCGTTTTTGATCAATTCGGTTTGGCGCCATCAAGTGGATTAAAGCGGTATTACACTTTCACTTTGAAATTCGTCCAGAAAGGCATATTTATTAGTTAAATATTAACAAATAATTGACGAGATAACTCGTCAATGGCGGTGAATGAGTTAATGCTGTTATCAGTCCATGAGTCAACATTTGTGACATCTTAAACATTTAAGGACATTCTGACTTTTTTAACATCTCTTCATTGTTTTTGTTTAGTGCGACAGGAGGAGGATGTGTATCAGATCCAGACTGAGGCCAGAGAAACAAGAAGACAAAATGAGCACAACTCCAAGGTCATAACATTCAAATGTGTAAACTACTGAGTGTTTGTGAATAAGGGGAGGTCAGGCTGGATGGCACACTTTTTAGTCCATTGAATGTTTCTCAGGGTAGATTTAAAGAGCTCCGATGCCACCTCCATCAAAAATTGATTGAATGCTCTTGGCATGTATTACACGTTAATCAAACACTCTTGCCATTCAGAAATACCATTTTTTGGCAGAATCTGTTAAATGCCACAACGGTTTTTCAGCAAAGTCCTCTAAGTGCATGGATAAAGAGTTGAATAAACGGCAGTGTGCATACTTCATGGTGTAAAGATTTAAGGAGGTTTACCGAATATATGAGGAGCTCTAGACACCACCTCCGTCAAAAATAAAATAATGATATTAACCAAAAGCTCTCAGCACATATTATACGTTCAGCAAATACTTTCGCTTCAAATCCCCTCAATCCCGAACTCAGGCCATTCAGAAATCTTGCTTTGTTGGCAGAATCTGTGAAGATACTTCTGATAATTACATAATAATTACTATGACATCTAACCTTGGTCTCCCTTTATATAATAGTTAAAAAATATTTGTCTGTAGGTCGCACCGATTCAGTTTCGGTGTTTGTATATTTCAGGCGTTGGAGAGACTTACAGAGTCTCACCGCACACAGAGTTTTGAAGTCACTCGGATGGTTTCGCAGTACAAAGACGTGTGTGAGCTCAGGTATGTCCTTACAGAAACATTAAAACACAACTTCATGTGTGTGTAGAGAGAAACTTTATCCAGTCTGTGTTTGTGTATGTAGAGTTACTGTATCTGAGCTGAAGGATGAGGTGAGAGGTTTGATCCTGAGAGACATCCAATCCAAACCTGTACAGCTGCCAACCAAACCAGGTGAGAAACCAGACTCAGAAAACCAAGAATTAGTTGTCTTCTCATGACATGAGCCCTTTAAATATATTTGTTCAAATGTTATCTTTGATGATTTGTAGTTAACCTGTTTCTCATTTCATATTGTCTGTGTGGAACCAGCAGTCACCATTGAGTCGAATCTCTCGAGACGCTTGTCATCAGGTTCAGAGGATGAGTTCAGTCTCACCCCAAGTCTGGGAGAGATCAGCTCGGATGAACCGGATGCATCCTGGTTGGGAGAACCAGGTGAGATCCTACAATCCTACCTGTAACAAACATAGACACTAGTTAGTGAGATATATAAACACCGTGAAAGTTAAATCTCGTAATCATAGGTGGTTTTATAAAAGAAAACATCAGCATAAATATTGACAAGTTTGGCGCTACATGAGTGGAAGTGTTGTTTTTTTTGTTCAAAAGACCTATAGACCTGTACAAGTTTTTGGGTTATGATGATGTCTAAAAATGATAGTTTTAGGGCTGCAACGATTAGTTTGTGACGTCACATCTTTCCGCGCAGCTGTCGGACAGCACGGACATGCGTGGGTCATACAGCGCGAGCTGTGCATTTATAATTAAAGTTAGACGCTGTTTCTTAATACAATGCGAGCTGTACGTTTATCAGGCTTGTTTAAAAGTAAGGCAGCGTTGCCTTGTCAGGACAATGACGAAAACAAAAATGCAGACGAACTCTGGTTAACAAAGTTTAAATTTCGTCTTTTAATATAAGTGAGTTTGTATTTATTTAATTGTTGTTGGGTTTTCATAAAAATATGAACCACAAACTAAGCATCTGTTTTAAAGTAAGGGGGAAATCCAGGTTTTTATTATTATAGTAACAACGAAAGTGATTATAATATCGCTTTCATATCATAATGGCTTATTTATTTATAATGAATAATGTTAATTCTCCTCAAGTAAAAGATTAAAATGAGTTTATTAATTTCCTCACCAGCACATCCTTGAAGACTCAATTCATTTTGTTTATTTATATTTTGACATTTAAAGATGTTTTACTATTTAAAAGCTGCACAATCTTTTTTTTATTTAAGTCTTAACATATCAAAAATATTATATTCGTAAAAACTCTATAGTAGTGTGTGGCTTTGCACTTTTAAAAGTACACTTCTACAAGTGAATACCCTAATTTAGTGCCTTAATTTTTGCTTTTATAAGTGAAAAATCTAAATGATTAAATGTTAATGTTTTTAGTCAATTAATCGAAAATAATCGCTCAATTAATCGATTATGAAAATAATCGTTAGTTGCATCCCTACCTAGTTTATACTAACAGTCGTACATTCTTGTTGATTTTAGAAATACATACGAAAAGTGGACGTCGTCGAGCTCACCTTAACTCGGGTCTTTCAGGAAGTGACCTCAGCGGTGCTGGAAGCGGGCTTGATAGCGATCTGGAGAATGAAGCTGGAGGGGTGGATAGAGTTTCAAACAGTCCACCAGATCTCAGTCTCAGTGATCTCTGACCTCAGAAACCAATAAACCAATCAGCTGCTACTGTCAACTGGAAACCTCGTTCTTACGTTTAAACTGGACAGTTTGAATACTTCTGTATTGAAGGCCTGGAGTATTTTTGGCAAGGGCGCTGCTAAGGATTTTGGGCCCCATGAAAAGAATCTTGACAGGGCCCCCAACACAGCTGAGACTTTTTTTATATTAATTTACATAAAATCATGCGCTTTTATGGTATTTTGACTACCAATGGGGTGAGAAAATTTTACTTGAATTAGGTGTTTAAGAAAAAAGAAATCTTATTTCACAATTTGTTTCTCAACCCATTGGCAGATAATTTTGCTTGTTTTAATGACAATTTCACTTAAATTATATATTAATTTGTCTTAAAACTAGACTTATTTACTAAGATCATTTTGCTCATCAAGAAAAAGCATCTTAATTTAAGAATTTTTAGATATTTCTACTGAAAACAAGACAAAAATACTAAGTAAGAAAGTCATTTTTTGCAGTGTTAATCGTTTAACTAAAACTGTGTATTGTTATTTTTTCCAGCGTTTTCTTGACCGAACATGGGTAGAAAATTGAGTTCCCTTTTCATGCACACTAGTATGGTCACCAGCAGTCATTTTAACCGCAACATTTAAACTTATGGTAATTAACTTTAACACTAGAACGAACAAGGCGTCATTTTGACCATTTAGAAATTTGCATAGTCAATAACTTTGTCTAAATAAATCATAAAGCCTTGCTGCTCCAGGACTTTTCCTAAAACTACATGAATTTTCATTAAAACTAGTTTAAATATTTATTGTGTGAATAAAAACAGAAATATAATCATTTCTATCTATAACGTCCACAGGCAGTCATTTTGTGCTGTTTAAATTGAGTTTTGCCGAGTCGGTCTGAATCAGATAATGTGAAAGTATTACAACTCCACATCATCTTCAAGAGATGCACTGAAACCTCACAAACAGCTGATAGTAGTTTGTACAGTAGCTGGCAGAGGATTTTTATCAGAGTTCATGAAGTTAGACTGCTTGCAAGACAGGTGCAACAGCGTGGACCGTAGCAGGGTGCTGAAAGTGGGCGGACCGGAGGAGCCTCGTACAAAGATGCCGACAACGCCTGCCTGTGAGGCAAAGCCATGCACCCGCTGCACCCTGCTCTATCGAAACGTCCTTACTTGTCGAAAAATGCTACCGTAGAGACCTGGGGCCTCATGTACAAAGCGTGGGCATAAGCACAAAAAAGTGCCCACTAACAATTTAGGCCTACTTACAAACCCACCCAAAAATTGGGTAACATACCTTTTGCCACTTTCACTTCTCTTATTTTTTTCTCTTTCCGTTTTTGACTTCCAGATTTTTCAGACATTTTCACTTCCTCGTCAGTCAAGTTGATATTCTGCCGGCGCTATAAGTGAAGTCAAGCTGTGTTGATTATACAATTTGGGCGGACTGAACAATTTTATGATAATTGAGAGGGGGGAAAGGGCCCACGGACGTTTGTGTTTCCTAAACAAATACGATTTTTTGATACCAGGAAACAGCAAATTGAATAATTTAAAGTTAATAATTTTTACTATTAAATATTTTTTAGCTCGTGGGCCCCGAGAATCGTCATTGTTTACCACCCCTTTACAGCGCCCCTGATTATTGGTGCTTACTTCACTATTCAAAGTCCCAAATTCAATACGCTTGCTATTCTGTATAACTGACTCATTAAGCACAATAAGAAAGTTTAAATTAAGTATTACTTTATAAAGTACGAACCATACAGTTGACAGTACCCAATACTCATTAACTTCACTAGTAGAAAAAAATAATACCATGGAAGTTATGGGTACCATCAGCTGTGTGCTGTATATATCAAGTATTTATATTTATGTGTGATATAAATTATATATAAATATAAAAATGTATACACATGTTCATATTTCTTAAATATAAGCATGTGTGTGTATTTTATATACATAACTATTTTACACAATGCACACACATTTATGACGTAAACAAAACTTTTATTCTGCAAACGATTAGTTGCGATTATGCATTAGGGCCACATAACGATTACTTTTTGCAACCTGCTCCCCACCAGAAACTACTCAAACTTTTTTTACTTTCTTTTTCTTAAACTTACTTTTACATTTTTTTTTTACTTTGAGGTGGAGGCTGAAGGTGAACTTCACCACCGCTTTTTTTAATCTGTTGAAATTTGATGTTGTACATGTAACTTAAGTATTTTGCTACTGTTATTAAGGTATTGGTAAGATGCTAATACAGCAATAACTTGAACATTTTAGTGTTTACACAAAAAATATCAATTAGGATGTAAGGTATTTTAAAACTTTATTATTAAAAAAGTGTAAGAAAACTGTCATAAGTATTATTCAAAGAGATCAGTACCACAAATCAGCCAACAAATCAGATACTGTATTGACTGTATTTAAATAATAAAGGTTGAGGGTGCAACAACAACAATATCGTTTCCTAATCTTAATAAAGCTTTTGCAACAAAAAGCATTAAAGTTATGCATGGCTTAAAACTGCATTAATCAATGTCTGTGTTAATCTTAAAATATTTAAATAACATTAAACAGCATAATCTACACATGAAGCATCAGAATCAGCATATTGTGACTGTGGGAAGTCCACATATAAAGAGATATTTACACTTGCATGTGTTTTAACTGTTCAGAAATCAGTTTAAGACACATCAATCCACATACTATATACTGTTTTCTGTCAATTCACACTTAAGTTGTTTAAGTGTATACTTAACAATATACATTTGAAGTTTTGGTGCAAAGACTGCTACTGAAAAAAACCTGAATGAATTAGTTGTAATGACTTTCTGTGCTAATCCACAGCATAAAACAAACTGTAAATTCACCTTAAACTAACAAAAAACCTGGATCAGGAATGAAGATGAGTCTTTTCCAGAGCAGGCAATGATACTTAAAGACTATAACACACACACACACACATGACTGAAGAACACCTAACATGTCTAGATCTGAAAATAACATCTGTGAAATTTTTTAAAAACCCTGCACCCCAACCCTTTCCAAGAAGAAAAAGATACCTGGACACACCCATTCCCAAACCCCACATAAAGTGCACAAAACAACCCAACACTCAGCCAGAGATGAAGTATAATGTTCATTTAGTCCTGTAACAATATGAGTTTCTGTGCCTTTATCAAGCACATGACACATTAAACTCTGTTGTGTTAAACAGAGAGCGCTGGTTGTTCAGAAGACGACCCGGAGAACGAATGTTTGTTCAGTAGCTGTACATGGTCAGAGGGGCGTCCTCCAACATATCATCCTGAAATACAGACAGGTTCAGAATCATTCAATGGTACCAATTTGGTGTTAGCACTGTTAGACAGGGTTAGTGTTTTAAATACATTTACATTTATGTTTTGATCCAAAGTATAGAGAAAATGCATAGCATTTTCTATTTGGCCTTATTCTCAAAAATAAAATAAAGTATCATGTAATATTTAAGGGAGTGACAAGTTTATTTATAGTTGACCCAGAATGTCTAGCTGTTGACCTTTTTTTGAGCAAACTGATGTCCCTTTGCGCAAGCCGCGGCCAAAGACCACAAATGACCTACGCTTAAGTTTTAAGTTTGAAAGGCGACATCATAACACAGAAAATTATGTGTCACCAATGCAATTTGAAATTTTGTCTGACATTCAGACTATTCATGTTGTTATCCTTTATCTCAATGGCGAGGTGGTGCAGTAGATCAGTTTTACCCCGTGGCTTAGGCAATAGCTTCAATCTTAATTTTGGTTTCATTTTCAAGTTTCATCACATCCTGAATATTTCCTTCGAATACAAATTACACAACTTTCTGTCGAAATCAGCATGACATTTTCCCAGAAATTAGTCACTATTTCCCCAGGGAGTGCACGGGAAGCCCCATTGTAAGCTTGTCGGACATATTAGTGGGACGGGGCTTCCCATACAGCAAAGAAATACATTTCTAAATTTTATTTTAAATATATGCTAAATACATTTTGTAGAATGTTCTTCTCAATTTAATATATTTTTTAATTTGGAAATGAATTTAGTTTTGACCTTCATATATCAACATATATTTCAACATTTCTAATTTTATGTCCAATATGACAAAAATGTATTTTTTGCCTAAATATATTTTAAATCTATGCTAAATACAAGTTAATTTTATAAGTTAAGTATATTTTTAAAGTTGAATTTGAATATATTGTTGAATATATTTAATTGTAACCTTTTCATAACATAACATTTTTGTAACATAAACAAAGTTTTTCTCTCAATATGACGTGAATATATTTCCTTGGATTAAAATATATGGAGGGCTAAATATATTTTTTAATTTTTCAAATGTATTTAAAAATATAAAAAAATGGCCAAAAATATATTGGTGAAAAAAATATTTTGTTAACATATTCGAAAATATATTTCATATTAAATATATATATTTTTGAATATATATACAGTATATTTTTTATATTGTGTTTGCGAAGGGTCAATTAGATCTTTACTTTAATTCATTACTGCACATTCATTATGAACAATGAAGTAAGGTGATGGTCAAAAGCGGTGTGTTTTCGGTATAGATCAGTGATTTTCAAACTGGGGGCCTGGGCCCCCGGGGGCCCCAGTTTTATGACATTTTATAAAATACATTCATTTATCATGAATTCTGTGTAATTAAACATAAAAAATAATAAGCCAACTAACCAACAGCACTACTAGGTATAATTTTATATGTTTTGTTTAATTAAAATATTACATTTTAAAAATAAATTTTCTTTCGGGGGGCCGCGAAAAAAGCACTATACACAAGGGGGGCCGCACGCTGAAAAAGTTTGGGAACCACTGGTATAGATAACAATAAACAGGTAGGAGCAGCAGCTCATTTGCATTTAAAGAGACATACCGGTACACAAAAACAGAACTTATTGTTATGGGGTATTTGGACCTGAAACTTCACTGTAACTTCTGGGGACACTTAAGACAAATATTACATCTTGAACAACTGCCATATAAGGTAACCTTTAAAGTCCTACCATGGGCAAATCCTGAAGTCTGGTGAACCTAGGTCCATTATTCCTGTTTCTGAATTTTAGGAATACGAGGACGGACACAATAGCAGCGACGACGACAAATGCAGATACCAATCCAGCCAGTAGCGGACCAGAAGAGCCTTTGGGATAAATGTCAAAAGAAAACAGAATAAAGAAAACAGGGAGATAAACAAATGTATAGTATGTGTAACATCAGTGGATAGACTTATATCCAATACTTCCTCATCTAATATAATTTTGAAATCGGTCTTCTCTGAAACAGAAAGAAAGTGTCTGATCTTTACAGCAGAATACGGTGCGTTGTATAGAAAAGCCATCAGGTGGTTTTATGGTCCCATATGGCAAAAAATTTTTTTATGATTTGGCCAAAAATATGCTTTAAATATATGCTAAACACATCATCTAGATTCTAGAAAGTAAAGCTTAGTTAAATATATTTTGGAATTTAAAAATATATTTACTTTATATATTAACATATTTTTCAAAATGTATTTTTGGGGCAACAAATCCATTTCTGATGTTACAACCCATAAGGCAAAAAATATAGTTTCCTGGTCAAAATATTAAAGTTTGAATAAAATGTATATATAAGTATAAAATGTATAAGTATGCATAAAATATTAAATTATAAGTATATTTTTGCAGTAAAAAATATATTTAATTTTAATCTTTTTAAACCTGTTTTGTTTACAGGTATACAAAGTTTTCTTCCAGTGCGACATGAATATAAATGCTTAAAAATATACTTTAAAATAAAAAAAAATGGCCAAAGATATATTGGTGAAAAATACATTTTGGCCATTTTTTGTATATTTTAAAATATATTTAAAATTACATTAAAAAAATATATGTTTTGCCATATGGGATGTTTTATAGTGCCTAACAGTGAGTACAGCTTGCTTACAATGTGTAGAAATGATCAATAAACACTTTCTTTCTAAATTGTTTCATGTAGGTTTGGAAGGACATCAGAATGAATCTTTTAATGTTTGCTGAAGTGTTCCTTTAAAAACATAGAGCCAGATTTGATCAATAATTAGGAGAAGTTTCTGTCAGTGCTTGCTTGTGTAATCTCATGTTAACTTAGCTGCAAGGCAGATTGGTTTCCTGTTAAGCAACTATTACTAGTGATTCCTGGCATAGAGTGGTTCCTGGAATACATGAAGAGTTTTGTTGCAAAACGAGATAACTCCATTTTTTTTAATTTTTCAGAAATCTCGTTTTTTGGTTGTGCATTCCAATTAATATCAATTAAACTGCAGTTGGTTTGTTTTGAGTTAAACCTTCATAACTTAAATACGGCTAAGCAGTGCCATAAAACACAATAATAACATGATAACATAATAATAAACATGTTTTGACAAAAATGTTAAAAATGGAGTTTTCTCGTTTTGCAACGAAACTCTTCATATAAACATACAGCATGTTTGTGAGGTTGGGCATTTTTTTATGAAGACATCCAGGCCTGGCAAATCCACAAAGATGCATCTGTTCATGTTGTGTCAGTGTGCAGGACGTCCCGGCAGATATAATGATGCTCTTTGTCAAACGTACCATTATCAAACTATCTGCTGCTAAACCTTGATTCACATCCAATTGCAGTTTGGGTGGGAGTTTGTTTTGTCTGGTGTTTAGATAAACAACGTGTAGTGTAAATGTGTGTGTATGTGCACAAGAGCTTCTATAAAATGAATAACCATGTAACTCATCATGTGTCCCTTATTGCAGCTGGTTAGGCTAAATGACAGCACTGTAAGATGGAAGAACTTAAGGCCACTGCTAAAACCACTTAATCTCTGTTTGTTATCAACCCATTCTCATGATTTGCGTATAAATAGCATGCAGTGTGAAAAATCAGGCAATACATATGCAATATAACAATTTTGCGTGCATATGATACACTGGTCCTTCTCGTTCACTTAATACGGTGCATCTTTTCGTGTCATTCTATGTATTGGTTTCTCTTTTTTTCAGTTTTTTTACCATTGTTACTTGGGTTTGGGGTTAGAACAACTTTTTGTTACATAAAATGACATCCTAACCCAAACCCCAAATCTAACCCCAACTCCAAGCGACCATGGTTTAAAAATAGACAAAACATGAAGAAACTTATATATTAAATGACAACCTAAAGCAAATCCCAAATCTAACCCCAACTCCAAGCGACCATGGTTTAAAAATAGACAAAACATGAAGAAACTTATATATTAAATGACAACCTAAAGCAAATCCCAAATCTAACCCCAAACCCAAGCGACCATGGTTTAAAAATAGACAAAACATGAAGAAACCTATATATTAAATGACAACCTAAAGCAAATCCCAAATCTTACCCCAAACCCAAGCGACAATGGTTTAAAAAACTGAAAAAAAGAGAAATGAATACATAAAACGACATGAAAAGATGCAACGTATTAATTGAACAGGAAGGACTGGTGTATTGCACAACTTTTCATTCTGCGTGCTATTTATACGCACTTCATGAGAATAGGTTGGTTTTTATCATAGTTTCTAGTAAATCATCTAAACATCCCTAAACAGCACTTATTAAAGTAATAAGATTAATTTAATAAAGCATGCATCTTATAAAAACTTGTTGGTTTCATATTATTTTGATTTAGGTTTGTAGCGCTATATGTTTATTATAAATCTTAAAATAAAATACAAAGCAATATAAATAAATTCATTTAGTTTTTACTATAGGGATGCACCGATATATCGGCCTATAATTTATTGGCAGATAAAAGCAACTTTCCCACTAACAGACATCGGCCGATTGTTTAAAAACAGCAGATGATCAGGGTGGATTATATCCTGGCAATTCAGTGCCGATTATTGTGTGATTATTTTAAATAGGGTGACTATAGCTGGGTTTCGATCGAAATGTAAAGCGAAAAGAAAAACAAACAAATGCGAATTAGGTGCGTTTCCATCAAGTTGTTCCATCGAGCGAATAACGGTGGTATTGATAACCTAGTAACCAAGTAAAACAAGGCCCACTTAGAAAATGGAGACAGGACTGCATTTAGTTACGATTGGACAAGTTATACATTTACTAGTGCAGCTAGTAATTTCCAAACTAAATGCTGTGCACAGCAAAAGAAATGCAGGATTTTTGATGCAGGCACTAACAGCAAGGGCATTGCGACGACGTCGAACCCCATATACGATAAAGACATCGACAGCAGAAACAGCTAGACGCTCAGTCACGTGGGTTTAATGTTCGCTATGCCAGAATTTATTCTGCAAATGTGTTTTCATCTCCCATTATTCCCATTTACTCTTCGCACAAGTTAAAAACCACCTCAAGTGAAGGTAAAAACTTGCACATGAAATCATTGTGATAGAAACCCAGCTAGTGACAACAATGAGTTGCAGTTTGTACTTCAGAACGTAATAATTTAAAACAAGGAGTAAAAAACAAAACTATCGGTATGTATTGGCATCGGTAGATGTCATTCTAAGTAATCGAATATCTGTATCGGCAAAGAAATGTTGTATCGGTGCATTCCTATTTTATTATAAATAAAACAGCATCAACGTACCATCGTTTTTATCATTCGGCACAAATGAGCCATTCATACGAGGTTCAGGCACTTGACCTGAGGATGAAACAACAAAACACACATGATCAAACACACGTTTTATTAATTTTGAATGTAACCTTATCTTTGATTATTGTAAAGGTGTAGTAGAAACAGAGCATGTCTGTGCATGTAAGAGATGTACATGTGTGAACAGCACTGAGGTGTGTGGGGGTTTGTCACAAGTCTTCAAATTTTCACATTTTTATGTGATGTCTCACACTGCATTTAGTCTCTTTCTCTTGCACCTTCTTACTTTCTCTTTCTCTTTTTTTATCTTTTTACTTTACTGCTATAGTTCTTTTTGTTTCCGTAATCTCGAACCAAAATTCAAAATGAAAACCAGCCCATGTTTTACTAACCCTCAAGCTATCCTAGGTGTATTTGACTTTCTTCTTTCAGTCAAACACAGTCAGAGTTATGTTAAATATTATCCTGTCTCTCCCAGCGTTATAATGGCATTGCATAGTGCCCCATTTTAAAGCTCCTATAATGTCTTTTGTGGTAAAGCGATGGGTTTTTGTAACGTTGGGTCAGAGGTCATCCTTGACCTCGTCGTAAACATGCATATGGCCAAAATTGATCATGTTTGAAATATAAACGTTTTTCTTACAAATATCCAGATTTGTTCTGTTCATTCTAAAAAATAAAGTCAGTGGGTTTGTAACAGCATAAGGTGAGTAAATGAATGATGTACCTGTTGTTGTATTTCTGTCAGATCTGAACTCTGTGCTGTTAAGGGTCTTTGTGCTGTTAAGGGTCTTTGTGCTGTTAAGGGTCTCTGTGCTGTTAAGGGTCTCTGTGCTGTTAAGGGTCTTTGTGCTGTTAAGGGTCTCTGTGCTGTTATGGGTCTCTGTGCTGTTAACGGTCTCTGTGCTGTTAAGGGTCTTTGTGCTGTTAAGGGTCTCTGTGCTGTTAAGGGTCTTTGTGCTGTTAAGGGTCTTTGTGCTGTTAAGGGTCTTTGTGCTGTTAAGGGTCTCTGTGCTGTTATGGGTCGCTGTGCTGTTAAGGGTCGCTGTGCTGTTAAGGGTCTCTGTGCTCTTTAGGGTCTTTGTGCTGTTAAGGGTGTCTGTGCTGTTAAGGGTCTTTGTGCTGTTAAGGGTCTTTGTGCTGTTAAGGGTCTTTGTGCTGTTAAGGGTCTCTGTGCTGTTAAGGGTCTTTGTGTTGTTAAGGGTCTTTGTGCTGTTAAGGGTCTCTGTGCTGTTAAGGGTCTTTGTGCTGTTAAGGGTCTCTGTGCTCCTAAGGGTCTTTGTGCTGTTAAGGGTCTCTGTGCTGTTAAGGGTCCTTGTGCTGTTAATGGTCTCTGTGCTGTTAAGGGTCTTTCTGCTGTTAAGGGTCTTTGTGCTGTTAAGTGTCTCTGTGCTGTTAAGGGTCTTTGTGCTGTTAATGGTCTCTGTGCTGTTAAGGGTCTTTGTGCTGTTAAGGGTCTCTGTGCTGTTAAGGGTCTTTGTGCTGTTTATGGTCTCTGTGCTGTTAAGGGTCTTTCTGCTGTTAAGGGTCTTTCTGCTGTTAAGGGTCTCTGTGCTGTTAAGGGTCTTTGTGCTGTTAAGGGTCTCTGTGCTGTTAAGGGTCTTTGTGCTGTTAATGGTCTCTGTGCTGTTAAGGGTCTTTCTGCTGTTAAGGGTCTTTGTGCTGTTAAGGTTGGTGTGGTTAGTGATGGACTCAGTCTGATCTGTGATGAAGGGCGAGGTCATCTTGACATAATATTCTTCATCTCCTCTCCTTACAGAGGTGCGAGCTGTAGGTGATGAAGGGACCTGAGCTGCAGATGGGAAGAAATCAATGAGATTACAAATCTTTGGTCATATAATACTGAAATATTGATTAGGCTGATATTAGAATTTTTTGTTAAATCAACTCAGATTTACAAGTCATGTCAACAGAGATGAGTTGTCACAACTTATAAAATATAGTTGAGAAAAGTTAACTTAGTTTTATAAGTTATAACAACTCACCTGTAGTTATAACAACTCATCTCTAGTCAAGATAAATAATAGTAAGTTGAAATTACTTGTAAATCCGAGATGATTCAACACAAATTTTTAAGCCAGCAAAGTATTTTTTACAGTGTAGGATTACATTTTACATTGAGGCATTCAGCAGACGCCTTTTTAAACATTTTTTTAGAGACAATACCCTTTGAAATAAAGGGAAGTGAGGATGAAAAAGGGTTTTCATAGAGTTGTTCCTGTCAAATATTGCTGTAAAATATACAAATTGTCATTTGCATAACATTTACGTATTTGGCAAACACTTATCCTAAGTGACTTACAGTGCATTTATATGTTTTATTTCAGTACACTGACAAAAACAATACGTAGAATTTACTTCATTTATCAAGTTATTAAAAAAATTCAAGTTAATTTCACACATATGGAAATTAAGTAAATCTACTTTACAAGTAAAATTATGCTGTAAAAAATGTGTTATCTACTTTTTGGTAACAATATTATATATAATTTTTTTAAGTAGGGGTGAGCGGGGCACAAACTAACATAGGGTTAATTGTAACACGGCTACTTTACATATTTATACAGGCCCAAGCAATTTGTGCTTTTGGTCTTTTTCTCTTACTGTAAAAAGATCTGCTGTGAAGATCAGACGGTCACATCTCATGTCTCATTCACCAGTGAGCAAACTTTGCAGTACAAAGTGAATAACATTACCAAAATAACCAACAAAAACAACTGGTTTACATCAAAATTAGTTAAAGCACACTTTCGGTTGTGTAGACGTAGTAAATATATCGTTACGCTAATCCGTAAACGAACACAAATTTCTTAAGTAACACAATGTTTTATCAAAGTAATATCTGAATCCATCTCAATTTAAACATATCGCGTACCAACTTATCAAAATAAACAGTGCAACGACCCTTTCAGACCCTTCTGTAGCTGTTTGCATCTCTTGGTAAATCGGTAAAGTTACCGATGTTAATTTGGGTTTTTGCTCTTTGCTGATCCAGGCAGTTTTTGCTGTTGTTGTTATAAAACATGTCTTTCGTTTTGTGGCTCCTGTGCAGGTTGTCAATTCAGCAGAAAAGTTTGTCATTCTCCCTCTGTTTACAGACAGGAGGTGAGCGCACGTGAACACGCCGATGACGTATGGTGTCTGCGTGGACTAGCTGCGTGGTGGCATTCAAATTATGCTTACGGATGAGAGACAAAAAAGGCAAAGTCCGTTCGGACCGAGAGCTATGATTGGTTGAACATTTTTTGATCCTACGTCTTTCAAAGATGACATAAATTCTACAAATACATTTAAACAACTTAACATAGTGATTGCTATCAGGATGTGAGGAGACTTTTAACCAGCATAACTAAAAATGTTTCTTGAACAAATGAGATACCCTGCCTTTAAGTGGATTATACATGACAATTTAAGTTGAATTTACTCAATACACTCTAAAAATGGCTGGGTTATTATACCCCATGGTTGCATAACAACAACCCAACATTGGGTCATTGTGGTAATTTTTAACCCATCATGTGTTCTGTCCAATATTTACCCATTATGGGACAAAAATAACCCAGCCATTTTTAGAGTGCAATGTGTTCATTTAGAATTACTAAATTTTGTATGTTATTGTAACTCAAATTTTGGTTAAAAAACAAGAATTTAATTTTTTTAATAGTTTATTCATTTTATTTTGTTAAATCAACTAAGGCACATAATCCATTTTTAGAGTGTATCTGTGTTGCCTGTGTTTAAACCCACAACCTTTCACGCTGCAATGCAGTGCCGTACCATGGTGCAACAGGAACACAATATCAGTAATAAATGTTATAGAGAAGAAAGTCAGCAATATATATATATACTACAGTTTTTACTCTATCCCCCCCCCCTCTCTTTACGTCTTAGGCCATGTTTACATTAGAGCATTTGCGTTTTAAAACGGCATTTTAAAATGAAAACGATCCTCGTTTATACTGGCATTTTAAAAAGAATCTTCATCCACACTATACACCACCATAAACCATGAAACATGACGAATCACGTAACTGGGCATGCGCATAAAAGTGTAAAATAACTTATTACTCTAATAATAGCTTACCTTTGCACGTTTCTGCAGCCTAGGGGTGTGCGATATTGACAAAAAGTCATACCTGGGTCCTTTGCTGGCAACTATAACAGACACTATTTTTGAACCTATAAAAATGTGTTTGGGAAAGTCTTATACTGTTCTATCTCCCCCCTACAACATATTAATATGATTAATAGGTTAATTTTGATTTTATAACTAAACAGAAAGGTCTTTATGATTTATAAAGAAAGCATTCAAGTGAACAGTACAAAACAGTAGCGAACTTGAAGCAAAAATAAATTTCAGCAAATGCAAACTTCAATCAAGCATAGTAAGAGGTGAAGTATTGCTTTAGCCTACCAGAAATGCTTATTGCATTAATTTTTAAAAGTATGCGAGGTCCGTGCACTTCCTCCGCTAGCAACACACAAATAGCTAAAAGCAAAAGCGCCTAAACGAGCATTATATTAATGACGTTGAGTTTATTGTTTTTATTAATTTATATTCACAAAACGTATCAACAAAACATCGATTAAAATTAAGAGACAAATTATCTGAAACGAAATTCATTTTAAAGGAGCAAACAAAACTTACATTAAACTGGAAAATAATGTCTGACCCATTACAATTCTCCCTTCATATTGGCCTTTACAACGCCTATATGGCGTTTAAAATTACAGTCTATCTTTCGTAAGCTAACTAAATTTAAACAAAACATAAACACTTATACTGTTCTATCTCCCCCCTACAACATATTAATATGATTAATAGGTTAATTTTGATTTTATAACTAAACAGAAAGGTCTTTATGATTTAAAAAGAAAGCATTCAAGTGAACAGTACTAAACAGTAGCGAACTTGAAGCAAAAATAAATTTCCTCAAATGCAAACTTCAATCAAACATAGTAAGAGGTGAAGTATTGCTTTAGCCTACCAGAAATGCTTATTGCATTAATTTTTAAAAGTGTGCGAGGTCCGTGCACGTCCTCCGCTAGCAACACACAAATAGCTAAAAGCCCAAGCGCCTAAACAAGCATTATATTAATGACGTTGAGTTTATTGTTTTTATTAATTTATATTCACAAAACTTATCAACAAAACATCGATTAAAATGAAGAGACAAATTATCTGAAACGAAATTCATTTGAAAGAAGCAAACAAAACTTACATTAAACTGGAAAATAATGTCTGACCCATTACAATTCTCCCTTCATATTGGCCTTTGCAACGCCTACATGGCGTTTAAAATTACAGTCTATCTTTCGTAAGCTAACTAAATTTAAACAAAACATAAACACATTAAACCCAACAATACTCAAACATTAATATAAAACAGACATTATCTATAAGGATACATGTTAAAACAATCCGATATAGCGTTTATAATAGCTGGTTGCTAGATGTACTATTTTTGGCAAAACCTCCGTTGCAAACCAACATTTACATGAATAAAATAATTTTTACTTTGAAAATGATGCGCTGTCACGTTAACGTCAGCTGTTAGTTTACATAAGACTCCGTCTACGTTCATTTACACTCAGAGCAACGTCTGAGTTCTCAAACTAAAACAGGGTCTTCAGCGTTTGCGAACGAATCCGTTTATGAGGGTCGAAAACGGTGATGTAGTGTAGATGAAAGGCGTAAACGTAGCAAAAGTAACGCGTTTTAAAGCATAAACGCATTAATGTAAACATAGCCTTAGAGTCTTGAGGGAAGTTTGTTCAGGGTTTTTCTGCACCCCACCCTGCCACAGAAGGTCTTTTGGCTAAGCTCCTATATAATAATGCCCCTGTTCAGATCTACTGCTACCCCTGTGTCCGGACCCCAGCAGAACCACAGACTCCGCTCTTATGATATAACTCTAACATAATGAACTCTTAACAGGGACACACAAGATATTTTGGGAAAGCTATTCAGAAAATGATTCAGCAGAAGACACTTCAAAACCAAATTCCCTCATGTAACCAACTACAGTGATCTGGCAAGATTTACTGGAGCATCGCTCTGCCATTTATAAAGTTCATAACATGTGCATTTGGATATATGATGATTATAATCCTCTTCATTTAATAAATTCTGCCATGATTAAATAATATGAAAAGAAGCTTTGTGTCTTCTTAAAAAATTTAATTCATTGTTTTGACTGAATTGCAGGTGGCTGGTGAATATGGGTTTTAGTGAATTCAGTCCAGATTCAATGATTGACCTTTATTATATTTATACCTTTTGCACCATATTTCTGTCTCTCATCTTCATCTGTGTTTATTTTTCTCTTTCATTGTGTGTCTGTGCCTCTTAATCGCTTTGGATAAAAGTGTCTGCTAAATGCATAAATGTAAACATTTTATCAGAGGACGGTAAATCTGACTAATTAAAGTCCAGTAACTTCCAATACAAGCATCTGGAGTTCATCATCTGTATACAAAGATAAACATTAACCTTTTTAACATATACAATTTTTTTGTATATGTATATAAAGTCTCTATTAAAATGAAATGATATGCATTTTCTCATAGCCTCTCACGGTGCTTTGGTACAAGCTGGGAAAACATTGAACTTGTGGTTAAAAAATAGAAACACTTAAAAGTTCCCACAAGATGTTGAGATAAAAGGGAGAGGAACTGGACGTCAGTAATGCAGTCAGTTCAAAGGTGACACAAGGCAGAAACGCTCTCAAAATAAACCATTGTTGTTAGGCAAAAAATATCCTAAACAAAACTTTAGACAATTTAACCAGACATTCTGTGAAAAAGCTTCACACAAATAATGATGAAAACACACCGTTACACATAATGACATTGACAGGACAAACACACAGTACACTGTGTCATTTTACAACATTCCCATGATGATATCTATGAATGAACACATACATGTTTGTATGTTTGAGAATGTCATTTAAACAAAATCTGAGTGTTTCTGACCAGGTTTGAACAAAAATAGAGCTCAGTGTCAGCAAGATTTACGGTTTATAATCCCAAAAAGCAATGCTGGTTTTACTGTCTCAGATCCAGGCTGTAATTATAGTTCTGGATGAAAAGCCAAACTCTTTTATACCGCAACGCAGTCTTGATATAGGCTGTCTCTTTAAATCTGAGCTGCCTACCTAGACAATGTGTTTGGCAATTATATGGGCATGCAGCAGATCTGGTATCCACAAAGTAATGAAAACAATGAGTTTCTAGTAATATGCCACACCATTTTGGGAAGGTTGACCTATTGACCTAACTTCTGTGGCACATCCACTGGTTTTCAGGACAATAAACTGAACAAACAGGGTCTTAAAAGTACAGTATGAGAAAACTTAGATAGATAGATAGATAGATAGATAGATAGATAGATAGATAGATAGATAGATAGATAGATAGATAGATAGATAGATAGATAGATTACCTGTTACAATATAGCAGTAGTACAGTACCAACGCGCAAAACGCAATATTTCCATAACTGCCCATATCCTTAATTTGACCGACAAAAATTTCGCGTAAAATCCTGAAGTCCTTCTGTCTGCAGAGGTAGAGACACAAACAAGCACACAAAGATGAAATCAGACTATTTGTGAAGAGTAACAAAAGTCCATTCACTGAGTTCAGATTCTCCACATGTACCAGCGCACTCATAAATATCCACGCACGCAACCACTGCGCGCTCTCATCTGATCGCGGAGACGCCCACATAGGCGGTCTTAAATGAACACTTCTTCACCACTCACACTTGAAATACGGCAAAAGACATTTCTCTGTCTAAAAATATGTCTTAAATATCTGCTAAATACAATCTAATTTCATTAAGTATATGTTTTGAAGTTGAAAATATATTTAACCTTTTCAAACATGTTATGTTTTTCTTCCAATGTGAAGTGGATATTCCCTTGCTTTAAAATATATTTATTTTTTAAATATATTTTAAAATATACAAAAAATGGCCAAATATAAAATATATCAAATATACCGGATATATATATATTATTTATATTTATACTAATACTATACGTTTCAGAAAAAAAATAACCGAGTATACTTTATATAAGTGATGTGCAGGTTCTAATGAATTCAGTTTTATTGCAAAAGTGATAATGGAGTTCGGTTGAGTGTGACTTTCAAGTGTGAAACTGCTGCTATTTATCGTTTCAGTGTTAATTAATAATTGTATAATAATTATACATGTATAATATGAAGCAAGAGCTCCACCTAGTGAACACTAACAGATGCAGAAATCCATACCATACTTTACCACAAAGAGTCGCTGTGGGGCCTCATATAACCTTTGCTGATTTAAAAACTACATTTCCCAGAGCGTCAAGGACCCCTTACAGGGACATTAAAGTGCGCCTAAACAAAAATGAACGTCAACTCAAAGTCAAGCATCATCTTAAAACAGCCAACTAATTTCAGTTTTTAAACTAATCAAAACACAATTTCATTCACTGTGCCACAGTCAACTTACTTGGTTAAAAGATTGCACCCAGACCGCACGTGAAAATTGCGAATAACTGATTTTATGCAGGCAGTGTGTTGGACACACGCAGAGCTTGTCGAAAAATCGATTTGTCGGTTCAGTCAGACACGAGCGGTAGAGGGAGGACGTACGTACATAATCATCGAGACCGAACCGGACCGGACAGAAAGCCGTGGACACGTATCTGTCACATATGTTCATATTTATCGACATTCACATTTATCAAAGACAGTTTTTAACATGCGTGTAATATGAAAATGACAGACGTGTGCTCGCGCGCACCGGCCTGAATTGCGCGCCGGGCCAAATTAAACGCTCCTGATCGCGATTCATTAGGGATAGTATATTAATATTTACATTATTATAAACAAAAGTTTAGAGAAAGCAGATTTCAGAGAGAAAAAGAGGAGGAGTGTGTTATATGAAACCAGAGATGGATCCGGACACAGCAGCGGACTTTACTGTGGAGAACGTGGAGAAGGTACAGCACTGTAAACTAATGTATAATTATTACTAAAATTGGAAATTTACTCTCTATGTCCTCTTAAAGAAAAGTTGGAAATGTTACAGATGTAAATTGAACAGATTCGCGTCTTTTACTATTAGACTATTGCACAAGGAATCTATTTTTAACTATTTTTAGTCAGTATTTTTATGTAAATATTGTTCATGTAAGGGATTCTAAAGTAGGTGTTTTGTTTAATTACTTGTCCTACGTAATTAATTAATTAAATTCATTTATTTTTGGGCTGTGATTAGACCTCTATTATATTTTCACTGACAGCCACATCTATTATGTGTTCACTGCCTTGTTTTAGACTAGACGTCTGGGTTGCGTTTAGACGGCAATTAGACGTCTTTTAAACGCCAAAATGCTTGCTTATGTACTACCATGAATACAACGTCATCATTTAAATAATAATATATTTTTACTTATTAATTACATTGATCTGTATGATTATTATCTTTATTATTATTAATGGTATGTATTACAATAGTAATGAGAGTTTTGGGACAAAATGTTTTCGACAACTTTCACGAGTGTCCATTGTCTTACCTTTTACATGGTTTTTATATTTTGACAGCTAAATGTCTATCAATGTAATCATGTCTTCATCTGATCTGACTGCTGTGTTTTTATCTGGATGTGATGTTAATGCAGCTGCTCGCTGATGATCAGGTTACAAACATGAAACGCATGATTACCATTAGATGAGAGCAGATATTGATCCCATGCAAGAGTGAAGAGAGCAGGGTGGAGTCTCATACATCTTATGTGTGTCCACTAAATGGTTTTTCATCTCTTCCCTCTCCCGCTGATCTTAGTTCAGAAACAAATGCTTTGTTTCTGGTGATGAACCCACAAATAATGTCGTTTATCTTTAAAACACATTTTTTCGTTAAGGGAGTGTAATGTGGTACGCTGTTAATTACCATCCAAAATAATATTACATCTTTTAGTTTGCATGGTCATGTTTATGGTAATGCACTTCCGGTGGTCAGTAGGGCTGGTCCGAATACCAATTTTTGAACTTCAAAGCTTTGGTAGTAATCAACACCGAAGCTTAGGAGGGAGGGGGCTGAACATATTCTTCTCGTTAATAATGGTGGGAATCTTGATGTGTCTGTCTGTCTGCATTTTTATTATAATTGTTCATCCTATCAGCTTCACGCATGTGTTGCTGCGAAGTCGCAAGTGTCGCATTTTGGTGCAATATAGATTTGAGATACATTCAGATTTAATAAACTTTTAACACTTTCACCGTCATTGACGAGATATCTCGTCAATTAAGAGAAAACGCTTCCCCGCCAATGACGAGATTTTCCGTCTTTCCGCAATACCACTATTATCCACCAGGTGGATACAACCCGGAAGTAGCGCCTCTTGTGAAAGAGAAAGAACTCTGTGTATGTTTTAAAGATCGCTCTGCATCTGATCTCTATCAAAAGTTCTTCGCAAAAATGGAATTATCTCAGATTTTTGCTCAAAATTGGGTGTTTTTGAAGAAACCGACCCATGTTTGAGAGGGGATTACAAGAGAACTTATGAAGGTAGGATGAAACAGTTTTTTTTTGTTTGAAAGCAGAGGGTCTTTCTTTCATCTGATATATTGTTTGTTTATATATTTAAAGAAGAACATTTTCTTGAAGGCATTAAACTTTTGTGAAAATCATGAAAAATGATGCCGCTGGCTGGCAACTTTTTTTAAAAACGGTGGCGGGGAAAGAGTTAATTCAATTCAATTCAATTTTATTTATATAGCGCTTTTCACAATTGTTAATTGTTGCAAAGCAGCTTTACATAAGTAGATGTAGAGGAGAACATTGAAAATCAATACATAGTATAAGAAGTAGAATATAGCGGCTAAGGATAAAAAACCGTGTAAGCGAGCATATTAATAATGTAACGTGTACAGTAAAGTGCTAAGTTAAGCCAAAGTTGGCTGACTCTCCCTGGGACTAAAAAACCCCCTAGGAGAAAACCCAATGGGAAAAAATCCTAGAAGGACAAAAAACCCTAGGGAGAGATTAATATTTATATTTATAATATATAGACACGGTAGGGATAGGAAGCGTGTAAGCGGATTAAACTGGTTCAGCCGGTGGCCGTTGGTCGCGCATCGGTTGGGCGTCACGTTGAAGGACAGCCAGTTGATTAGTGGTGCGATGACCTTCACAGCAACAGGAACTGGGTCTGTTTGTCTCATTGTCCTCAGAGTCGAGGACGAGACAGGGAGACAAAAACAGAATTCTATTAGCGTAGGGGCCGTTCGCATGTAATGCAAGTGTCATACATTATAGTGGTTTAATTCAGCTCGGTTCCAGACAGGCTAACTATTGCGGCAAGAGTAAATTACCCGTATGAGGTATGTGAGTGCTTTGTTCTAGACAAAATAACTACTGCGGGAAAAGTACATTTACTGGACATTCTATGTGAATGCTTTGTTAAAGAAGAATGTCTTAAGTTTAGATTTAAATTGATCGACTGTGTCTGATACTCGAACATTATTTGGTAAATCATTCCAGAGCTTAGGGGCTAAGTAGGAAAAGGATCTACCACCTTTAGACACTTTTGATATTCTAGGGATAATTAAGTAACCCGAATTTTGTGATCGCAGTTTACGTGGTGGATTGTATTCTGATAGTAGTTCTTTTATATACGAGGGCGCTAGGCCATTTAAGGCTTTGTAGGTGATTAGTAATATTTTAAATTGTATGCGATATTTAACTGGTAGCCAGTGTAAAGATGCCAGAATTGGACTAATGTGGTCATACTTTTTAGATCGAGTAAGCACTCTTGCGGCGGCGTTTTGAACCAGCTGTAGCTTGTTTACCTGATTTGCATGGCATCCCCCGAGTAACGAGTTACAATAGTCTAATCTAGAGGTCATAAAAGCATGGATAAGCTTTTCTGCATCTGATGCAGACAGCATATGGCGTATTTTTGAGATATTTCTAAGATGGAAAAATGCTGTGCGGCAGACGTTGGAGATATGACTATCGAAAGATAGATTGCTGTCAAACATTACGCCTAAATTCTTAACCGTGGAAGATGGCACCACCGTGCAGCCATCTATGGGCAACTTGTAATCTGACATATTATGTTTGGAGCGATTTGGTTCAATAATAAGTATCTCTGTCTTATTGGAGTTTAGCATAAGAAAGTTATGTGCCATCCAGTCCCTAATATCACTAATGCAGTCTGTTAGCTTAGCAAACTGGTGGGTTTCGCTAGGATGTGACGAGATGTAAAGCTGGGTATCATCCGCATAGCAGTGAAAACTTATGTTATGTTTCCTGATAATGTCTCCTAGAGGTAACATATATAACGAGAATAGGATAGGGCCTAGAACTGATCCCTGAGGTACGCCGTATGTAACGGGGGAGTGATGTGACTCTTCCTCATTTACATAAACAAAGTGATATCGATTGGTTAGATACGATCTAAACCAGGCTAACGCCTGACCACTGATGCCAACATAGTTTTCTAGTCTATTGAGTAGGATTCTGTGATCTATTGTGTCAAAGGCTGCACTAAGGTCTAGTAATATAAGGATTGAGATTTCACCACGATCGGATGTTAATAGGAGGTCATTTGTAACTCTAAGCAGCGCTGTCTCTGTGCTATGGTGGGGCCTGAATCCTGATTGGAACTTTTCATATGTATTATTATTCGCTATGAATGTGCGTAGCTGGCTTGCCACTATTTTTTCTAATATTTTAGAAAGAAAAGGTAGATTTGAGATTGGTCTAAAGTTATTAAGATCTCCCTGGTCAAGGTTTGGTTTTTTTAATGAGCGGTCTAATAACTGCTAGTTTGAAAGCTGTTGGAACGTATCCTAATTCTAGCGATGAGTTAAAGATATTTAGTACCGAGTCGGACACTACATGAAATACCTCTTTTAGTAATTTTGTGGGAATGGGGTCTAATATACAGGACGATGATTTAGATGACGTTACTAATTTAGAGAGCTCTTCTATTGTAGTAGGTTTAAATGACTCAAGATAATAAACTACAGAATCGTGCGAGCCGGAAACAGCGTGCCTCAAGTGGGAAGGGCTTATGTGCTCAGAGAACTGCACAAGTGATATGAAACACACAGGTAGCAATAAGACAAAAAAAACTTTTTTTTATTAAAAAAAATGACTCCCAAATCAGAAATTAGCAGCACAGTTATTATTTACACCGTAAAGGGTAGACTATTTAAATTAAAGAACAAAAAATAAACAAATAAAGTTCAACAAACTGTAATAAATAAAGAACATGGTAGCATACTTTCAATATCAAGTTTATTTTCTGATCATCAGGCCTTCTGATATGTTGGTGACAACGGATCCACCACTTTGAGAGCTTAAAAGCTGATATATCCAATACAAAGGTAATCCCAATGACTACTGGTCACATATTGACGTCTTGTGAAGCAAGTCGATCTGTTTTTGCAAGACATTTAACGTTATTGACAACATTATTAGCGTTAACGCAGAACCTCTAGCCAAACATGAGCACGATCTTCTTGTGGTGTTTGGTGACTGTTGCAAAATAGTCTCTCCATGCCACGCTACTACCTATAGAGCGGGAGTGTAAAGTGCACTTCCCAGGGCTCCAGATTGCCACCAAATGGTGGCATTTTGCTACAAAAAAACCTTAATTTCTTTTTGACTGAACTAGGGATGTTAACAATTAATCGATCTTCAATTAGCTGTCGATAAGAATTTACTCAATAAAACTTAACGATTGTTGAAAAACAAGATCATGCACGTGTGTGCGGCGCCTGCGCAAAACATACAGTCGGAGAAAAAAAAATTAAGCGAGCGCGCAAAAGTTAAACTACTACCTATGATCCCAACGATGCTCGATGCCAAGCACACGCATGTGCTTTTTAACGTCATGCGAGACGAGGCTGGCTGGCTGGCTGCCAACGCAACGAAATGACATCCGCAGTGGATCTGAGAGGTTCCGATGCAGATAATGCAAATACGTTTAGGATACTGAAAGCAAAGACCCTCTTCAGGGAAGCCTGCAAGATTAGCATAGCAACGCTGCTATATACAGAGAAGGAGACCAGAAGCCGTTTTTAATGAACAGATTAAAATGTAATCTTAAATTATGGCAAGAAACTGTCAAATGTAAACTGTAACTGACTGTCGTTACACCCTGAATGCCCGCAACATATATCACTGATCATCATTATTGACTGGCTGAGGCGCTGCGTGTTTTCTAATGGAAGGTTGCCATCTCCGTAATGTAAGCATCTTTGCTGAAAGTACGTCTAAGCTGAGGTGACGACGAGAAAAGTGCCCTTCGTGTGCTTCTTGGATATAATTACAAACAGTGTATCAACGACTCGGAAAGCGAGGTAAACAACTTGATAAATAACACTTGATGATAATAAAACTGTTATTTTGACATGGACTTTCATGCGTCTGTTGCAGAGTGCCCTTGTGAGGCGGAGTTTTATACACTGTGTCTATTAGTCATTATTAGGGGTGCACGATTCACAAAATTTCACGATTCGATTCCATTCTGATTTTTAAGCTCTAGATTCGATTCAAAATCGATTTTCGATTCAAAAACTATTCTTGATTTTAAAAAACGATTCACAGTATGTAAACGTAGTTTACTTTTTCCTATGTGACTGATTGTAGAAGATATACAATTTTAAAGAAAAGAAACACAACAAATTAAATGTAGTTTGATATTACTTTATGTCTTTATGAAAAAATTAAAACTGTTATGAAGCAATTAGATGACACCTTTTATCAAACTCTATTAAATACAATAATATAGTATATAAATGATAGACAGTGCAGGTCTATAGATTATAAATGTGACTGGTGTTATAATGGTTATTATTTTCTCTTTTAGATAAAGCAGAAGCAGGAAAAGTGTCTCTCTTTCTATTTCTCTCTTGCTGATAAAAAAAAGCTAAATCCACTTATTATTTCAGATTCAAAAGTCTACTTGCTGTCCCAGGGGACTTTACATTACAGCTTTGCGCTTTGTAAATCTTGAGTCAGCTTAAGCTTTGCTCGTTCAGTGCAATAGATTTTAGAAAAGATATGGTTTATTAATAATAAGAGAAAAAAAATGGGAGAAAGAAAATCCAGCGCGTGGTCGTGACTTTCAAAACAAGAGCCAGTTGTTATCGCAATAGAGACCTTCGGCACGCTGAAACTGCACGCGAGCTTTAGCGCGGTAGCGCTCACGGCCATTCTCCGATCGACTCGGGTTTTACACACAATATTAATCAGACTTTGGACCCGAAGAAATTTAACTATGACTGACCTGGACCCGACTGACCATTTCAAATACAAACCCGGAACCATACGGTCCGCGGGTGCTCCATCAAGTTCTCTAATGGTAAAACTCTGCTCAAGTTCAGAAACATGAAGGATACAATGTGACACAAGCTTGTTCGCGTCGCATCCCAATTCATTGAGAAACAGAGAGCATGTGAACGCATACCGAACTCATCATGTCGCACACAAAATGTCATTATTAAAGAGTTTCATCATCACGGAAAAACAAAAAAGACAAAATTTGATGCCAGATATACTTAGGCACTTGTTAATATAACTGGGCAGCGCGCCCATAAGTAAAGTCAATGTGTGGGAAACACTGTGACAAGAGTGTGCAGGCGTCAGAGTGAATACGACGCAGCGCCATCTTTGGGAAAACTGAGATAAACTCATTTCAGGACAATAGTAACACGGCATTACAAAAAAAAATTATGAATCGATTTTTGGGATTCTATGAATCGATTCTGAATCGGCAAAGCTTGAATCGCGATTCAAATGTGAATCGATTTTTTTGCACACCCCTAGTCATTATATTTCATTACGAGATAAGTTTAAATTGATGATTTTATCAAAACAAGAACTACATTGACTCATTTTACAATCCCACTAGCATGTTATTTAGACAAAATCTTTTAATTCGCGTGAGGAAGCTGTAGTTTTTATGCACACTTTTATGTCATTGGCTATATGCCACTGCAGTGAAGGCTAATTGCACTATTACTGTTAACGATTATTCGATTGATTGATTGTTAATTTAAATGATCATCGAATATGGGAAATTGCATAAATTGACATCCCTAGACTGAACAACATAGAAAGACATAAACATCTTGGAGGACATGGGGGTGAGTAAATGATCAGAATTTAACTTTTATAAAAGTGGAATATTTACCCTTTAAAGGGGACAGAGAATGAAAACCCATTTTTACTTTGTCTTTGTTGAATAATGGTAGTTTACCCGCATTCACGAACATACAAAAAGTGCTAAACATGCTAAACATCTCAGTCTCATAGAGATTCCTCTTTTAGAAATGTCAGCTAGAAAATGGCCAAATCTGAAAAACTGATGCTTATGACATCACAGGCATCTCCCTGCCCCTCCACTTTAAAATAATTGGCTACATTTTTTTGAGTGGCAGCAAAGTCAGCCAATCAGTAATGAGATTGCAAGTTAAGCCAGTAGGGGGAGCCAAATAGGTGCAAAACCACTTGTTTAAAATCCCCCATCCTAATAGAGCTATCTGAGAGAGGTTTTTAGGAAGCTTCTAAGGCATTACAGACCCAAACAAATTTTTTTTTGTCTACATGTCACATCACAGAACAAGGATAAATACCCCGTTCAATCATTCTATGTCACCTTTAAGGCATTGTTCTGGGAGTGTTATGACAATGTTACTAGGTCCCCATTCCGGGATCTATTCCAGGACATGTTTACGTTCACGTAGGCACTTTGGGAATTTTGTGGCAATTTTCTGGGAGCAGTGTGCTGTGTGAAAGGCGTTTATGTGATTTGCTAGGTCGGGTGTAGGCAAGTTCGGTCCTACAGAGCCGCAGTCCTGCAGAGTTTAGTTCCAACCCGAATCAAACACACCTGAACAAGCTTATCAATGTCTTTAGGATTTCGATATCAGGTTAGATTATCAGTGCTTAGGCTAAAACATGCAGGACTGCGGCTCTCTAGGACCGAACTTGCCTATCCCTGGGCTAGGGTGATCCCAATGTTTTTAAACAGATTTTTAGTGCTACACAGTGGCTAGTTAATTTGCATTGCAACAGTACATTAACTTACTATGCATTCATTTCATCAATATGTGTCTTCCTGGGATCCAATCCATGACCTTTGTGTTGCTAACACAATGCTCTACCAATTGAGCTACATAAATGCACTTTTCCAATTATTGTTCATCGTTCTTAGCAAGAAGAGACATCAAATTCCTTACAATTCCCATTGCGTCTGATCACAGGTCAGTTTAATCTCTACTCGTCTTGTTTTCTGCTAGATCACAGCACTGGACAGACTGATGAAATAGATTTTCAGCAGTAACCTCCATCTCTAGATGTCTCTTGACTCTGCGTCAGTCTTTCACACTTTCTCTCATTTTGCCCTGTTGGTCCGTAGAAGACGCACACTGAGGTTGTTGTGTGTGTGTTTATTGTGTATTGTTTTAGGGAGTGTGATGGTCAGGCGTCGTTGTGCTCAGTCATCTGCAACGACAGCGGTACAAATACAATGCAAATGTTAACAGAATGTCCATGTTAATGTCCAACCTGATGAATATGGACAATATTCATGTCCGTTACACAAAAAGCACTTCAAATTGATCGGTTATTGGGGCGTTCATTATGGTGGTCCGTGTGAATGCAGGTTTGGGTTGTTATAAAGTGTAATGAGATGTAAAGGTCAGAGATTTTCTCTCCTCTCTAAAGAGCTGCGTCTCTGTGCAATGACTAACAATCGATGTTGTTTGTGAATGAGTCAAACTTGTCCATTAACAAAGCTTTTGAGTACAATTTGGAATTGACATTTGTGTAAAATGGCAATTTTTTTGATTTTCATCACTATCGGAGTAGATTATATCTCCCTGTTGGGTGTGTATGTTTCTTTGTGTTTGTTTGTGTGTGTGTGTTGTTATGTATCACTCAGTGTTTCCCACAGATCTGAAATTTACTTGTGGTGGTAGCTGGTGAAAAGG
The DNA here is from genome assembly GCF_030506205.2 of Paramisgurnus dabryanus. Lineage (NCBI taxonomy): Eukaryota > Metazoa > Chordata > Actinopteri > Cypriniformes > Cobitidae > Paramisgurnus > Paramisgurnus dabryanus. The sequence goes on from NC_133348.1 coordinate 11,801,460, forward strand.
GCAATCATTATAATCCACCGACAAAAAATGGTCTACTATACATGTGACACAGAACTAATAATGTGTGACACAACACAATACTTTGAATTATTGAACATTAATATTAATTTCACATTATAGTTCATTAATCTAACCACCCCAAACTTTCTTTGTCATGAACAAAGTTGACACTGTTTGTCAAAGCACCACAAAAACACTTTCTGTTTTTGCACTGATATATGAAGCAATTTGATGAGCCCTTATATCAAACTCAATTATATACAATACTATGTATATAGCCTATAATAGACAGTGCAGGTCTATAGATTATAAATGTGACTGATGTTATAATGGTAATAATTTCTAGAGATAGGCACTTTTACTGCTTCTGCTTTCTATTTCTCTTTTGCCGATTAAAAAAAGCTTAATCCACTCATTATTTCAGATTTAAAAGTTTACTTGCTGTCCCGATGACAGGCTTTACATTACAGCTTAGCGTTTTTTTATATCCTGACTCAGCTTTAGCTTTGCTCGTTCAGTGCAATGGGCTTGACATTAGCACTGCTTCTGTGCAAACTTTTTAGATTTTAGAAAAGATATGGTCTATTAATAGTAAGATTATTAAAAAATGGATTAAAGAAAATGCAGCGCGTGGTCGCAAAAAGAGCCCGTTGTCATCACCATAGAAACCGGAGGCACGCTGAAACTTCACTCGAGCTTTAGGTAGCGCTCACGGCCGTTCTCCGGTCGAATCGGGTTTTACACACAATATTAATCATACTTGGGACTCAAAGTAATAAACTAGGACCGACCCGGACCAGACTGACCATTTCAAATATAAACCCAGAACCGGACGGGTCCTCTCAGGGAAGAAAGACCTCTAATGGTAAAACTCTGCTCAAGTTCAGGAACATGAAAGGATACAATGTGACACTGAGCTTGCTTCGCGTCGCACCTAATTCATTGAGAAGCGAACAGCACGTGAACGCACACTAGGGCTGGGCGATTAATCGAAATCGAACCGCAATCGCGATGTGCAACGTTGCGATTAGCAAATCGCGAAAGGATGCGATATGATGCGATTTGAGAAATATACAGAGAGGCTTTGTGACAGTCTAACCAATTGAGCGAGCGCAAGTATGGCTGTGCTTTCTCCGTGAGAGGCACGTCAACCAAAACAGCGCTTCTCCTAAACTGACGAGGGGTTTCAATTTAAAGCATGCACGCAGCCTGTGTCTCTAAATGCTAGTTAAATACTCGTGCCTGGTTCCGCATTGCAAGACTTTGCGCGCGCGTCTTCCATAGTGATGCACCGATGCATCGGCCGCCGATATTTATCGGCCGATTTTTGATGAATTTGAAACCATCGGCATATCGGCAATAGCACGAGAAAGGCCGATACCGATTGTTTATTAATTAACCGCATAAAGTCAATGAATTGCATGTCTGTTGTTCAATTAAAATGATTTAATGTTTGGGTGTGCACTAGGGCTGTTCCGAATACAATTCTTTGAGCTTCAAAGCTCTAGTAGAAATCAAATCAAATATTCAAAGCTTCGGAAGGAGGGGCTGAACATATTTTTCTCTTTAATAAAGGCAGGAATCTGTGTGCGTATGTAGCGGCGTGCCTGTCACGCGTGCTGCGAGAACAGCATTAGTGAAACAAAACACAAGCAATACTATTAATAAGGTAACGTTAGCCTAACATTTTTCTAACAAACAAACACTCCCGTATCAGAAATTAGAAGCATAGTAATTACTGATAACGTAAAGGGTAACTTAGGCCATTTAAATAAAACAACGTAAATAAATGAACGAATGAATGAAGTTCAACAAACTGTAATAAAACGGTAGCATACTTTCAAAATCAAGTTTATTTACGAACACTTACACCATCCAATACGTTTTTCATCAGTAGAACAATAAAGAAGATATTTTGCAGAAACCCCAGTGCTCCGTCATGCAAGTCAACCGATCCGCCACTTTAAACATGTATATCTAATACAAAAGTAATCCCCCATAACTCCGTGTGACATATTGATGTCTTGTGAAGGAAATCAATCAGTTTTTGCAAGAAACTGAACGTTATTTACAACACTATTAGCGTGAATGCCAAAGCAGGAAGCGCGCTTTCCGTTCGAGGCGATCTCTTCTACTGGTGGCGTTTGATGGCTGTTTGCTATGGATGTTGGTCTCTCTGCGCCACCTATAGAGCGGGAGCGTGAAGCGCACTTCCTGCTTGGCAAAAGCTCTGCATTAACGCTGTGAAATATTTATATATATTCGAATCTCAAAACTGAAAATTGAATGTCAACCAACGGAACGAATATTCAAACATTCTGGTCCAGCCCTAGTGTGCAATATACTTAAGCACCGACAGAAAACCTTTGTTGAGCTGGCTCAAATGTCTTGGACAATAAAAGAAACAGACTGCACTTTAGTGGGGCAAGAAGTCCAACTTTTTTGAAGTTGATATTTATACTCTGTTTAAAGCAATAGCACTGGCATTATTTATGTTTATTAAAGAAATCAAATATATATGTAAAAAAAATTAGTTAATGTTGTTAATAAAAGAAATGCTGAATAGCAAAAACCACCTTTGAAGGTTGTCATGTTGTCTTATTATATTTGTTTTAGCTTAATTTGTGCCTCTTATTATGTTGGTCAGTTGAATGTTAATTAGATCCAATCCATGTTCAGTAAAAATAATTTGATGCAGAAATAAACTAGCTAATAGACAAACTGTATAATATTGTAGGCTAAAAGTGTTTAATATCGGTATCGGCATCGGTATCGGCCATAAGTTGTCTGCTTAAATCGGTATCGGTATCGGCCCAAAAAAATCCTATCGGTGCATCCCTAGTCTTCCACCACAACAGACAAGGTGTTTAAACTTGACGCACACGCGCAGCCTGTGTCTCTATGCTTATTAAATACTCACGCCTGTCTCCGCAAGTCCGCATCGCAAGACTTCACGCCCGCGTCTCCCAAAACGGATGATGCGTTAAAACTTTACAAACACACACGCCCAACAATGCTTACAAGCCTGGCTCCGTATTTAAAACAAACTAAAATACAATTTAACTTGGTTGCTAATGTCACTTGAGTGAAATGACATGACATTGAACGCATTTAGATTTTATAATCATTTTAAAAATCCCAAATGTAGCCATTTAATATTTTGATAGTTATGAAGTATGAGTATTACAGTTCTTTGTTTACAAAAAACAAACATGCATTAAAATCTTTCTAGTAAAACTCAGTCACCCATTTCAATATTTTAACTTGTTGTTAAAGTTGCAGCTATAATGAACCCACTTATTTAAATACTGTTACAGTGTTAGTCCAAGCTAAAGACCATTTTACATTTCATACAATAAGAAGTGTTAATTATATTCTTAATTTCTTTGTTTTTGTTTCCTTATTTTCACAAAAAAAAACATAAGAATACAGTTAAATCACCAGACCCATAAGCAGTATCAGTAAGATCTAACCATCTAAAGAGGCAGATGCACATTGAATTTAGAATTTAATCGCAAATCGAATCGCAATCGCAATTCCTGGCAGAAAAAGCGCAATTAGATATTTTCCATAAATCGCACAGCCCTAACGCACACTCAACGGGAGAGACACAACGTGCTTGCACGCAAAATAAGGCCAACTTGGATGCTATAAACACATATGCACATAAGCATATGCGACCATTTTGGTCGCAGTCTAGTTCCCTGGCTGCTCAGTTACCTCAGTATGTGCTGCAGTTGATCCAGTTTGCCGCGCTGGATGATGAGTTTATGATGCACTGGATAATGAGTTTATGACGCGTGCATCTTCACGGGCTCTTTCAACAAAACACGGGTCATCCAGTCGAGTTCAGAAAATACGGAAATTCGTAAAGTGATTTTTTTTTTCCTGGGCGGGTCGCAATTTACCTGGGCGGAATGCCCAGTAGAGCCTATGTTTGGGAAACACTGATCACTACTGTATGTTGATTGGCCGTTAGCTTTGCTAATTTTATCTTAGGTTGTGCTGCACAGAGTCGGCTGTCATTGGCAACCTGTGGTGTGTTTTTCTAACCATTGACTATTGAAAGCAGTTCATGTCTGCCTTACACAAATCTGTTTTTACTCTGATTATTTACTTCTGTCTCATTGTTTAAATAAAGAGAGAATTTACCTCCACAATATGTAACCTGCAAAAAAGTCTGAATGTTGTATAAAGAGATGATCCTCTAATTACAGATCTCAATTACTTTAGATAAGGAAAGATATTTTCACCTTCAGGGCTCAACATAAAGGACTGCCCTACGGCCCGTGGCCAGCATGAGAGCACTCGGACCAGTAAACAGATCGGGCCAAGTTTACATTTTAATATGTTCATTAAAAATGGCTTCTGGTCTCCTTCCCTGTGTATAGCAGCGATAGCAAGTTAGCTATGCTAATCTTGCAGGCGTCCCTGAAAAGGGTCTTTGCTTTCAGTATCCTAACCGTTTAGCATTTTCTGTATCGGACCCTCTCAGATCCACTGCGGATCCCATTTCGTTGCATTGGCAGCCAGCCTTAAAGGGATACTTCACAGATTTAGCATTCAGCTTTGTATCTGTAGAAACTCGGCAGTATTACTGAATGACCATGTTTCCCTCCATCATTTCCCCCTGAGAGGAGAGATATCTGCATTTTGGTTCTGCAAAAAAGTCCTCCGATGATGCAAAAATCGTCATATTACATAATCGGAGGACTTTTTTGCAGAACCAAAATGCAGATATCTCTCCTCTCAGGGGGAAATGAGGGAGGGAAACATGGTCATTCAGTAATACTGCCGGGTTTCTACAGATACAAAGCTGAATGCTAAATCGGTGAAGTATCCCTTTAACTCGCATTACGTTAAAAAGCACAGGTGTGTGTAGGGCTGCACAATGTGAGGAAAAGTTGCGATGTGCGATGACATTGTTTAATGTTGCGATGACCATGTGAGTTGCGATAAATATTTAATATTTTTTCATCTTAACCTAAAAATGCGTGGAAAACGCTAGACACGTGTAGGTTATTGTCACATGACCTGAACGCTGGCTTGTGTCATTCTTTAAAGTTAAAAAGTGTTTGAAATACCTGGAAACAACGAGCGCGTCGCACCGTGTGCGAGTCGCGACCACGGCGCTTCCAGAAGAGTGCACATACATTTGAAATAATGAACTTGAGCGCGCAATAGACGCAATATGTGAATCACCGCTTCCACAGTACATGTGTTTGCGGCGTCATCTCTCCTAAATCCAAAATAATTCCAGCTGAAGTGCTGTTCCTTTTCACCACAAGGTCTTCGTCTGACAACACATTTTCCTCACTCTTCTCTCCTTCCTCGCCATCATTTTTTGCTAACAGGCACAGCGTCGCAACTGACACATCACAAATCAATCTGAGCGTAGCTGACTTGGGGGTTCCCCTGATTGGCCTAATAGCATGAACGCGCAAACCATCCGTGCGTCCCAAACTGCCTACTTCCATACTATATAGTATGCAAAGAGTACGAGAAGTAGTGCTTTTCGCCTACTATATAGTATGGAAGTATGCGGTTTGGGACGCAGGGCATGTCTTCAGGACTAAACCTGACGGGTTAAATGTTCATTACATGCGCTTACCGTTTTCTCTTCATTCATCGCGTCAAGGCTGTCTGTTGCAGTGTGTTCATCGCGTGAGTTCATATCGCGATGACGATGAAAATTCGATGTATCGTTCAGCCCAAGGTGCGTGCTTGGCATCTAGCATTGGTGTGCTCATGGCTAGTTTAACTTCTGTGCGCTTGCTTAATTTTTTTCTCTGGCTGTATGTGTTTTGCGCAGATGCCGCACACACGTCGTTCATGATCTTGCTTATTCGACAATCGGTCGGTAAGATCGATTAATTGTTAACATCCCTATTTATACTTATTATGTTAGACCAGTGTTGCTTTTTAAATTGCATGATATAAACGACTCAAACTAACAATGATTTAGATTGATAAGGACTTCCTAATGATCAAATCAGCATCGAGAGACATATCAACACATCATATTAATAACACTGTTTTATTCATTTACATTTACATTTACATTTAGTCATTTAGCAGACGCTTTTATCCAAAGCGACTTACAAGTGAGGTAAACAATAGAAGCAATTATGGCAACATAAGAACAGCAATACATAAGTGCACTGGAAATAGTCTCATCAAGTCCAACACAATATACATAGCCAAGGGTATGTTAGTAGTTTTTTTTTTTTTTTTTTTTTTAGATAAAGAGGAAGGTAGATAGAGAAAGAGATAAAGAGAAGGGTAACTAAATAAAGATAGTAAATCTGTAATTAGGAAGTTAGGAAATGGTGGAAGAGATGGGTTTTTAGCCGAGTCTTAAAGACAGCTACAGTGTCAGCTGATCGTGTCACGACCGGCAGATCATTCCACAGTTGTGGGACAGTTCCTGAGAAGGTACGCGTTAGTGTTTTCTTCCCTTTTTGAGATGGTACCACAAGTCGTCGCTCGGTGGCAGAGCGCAGTGATCGAGAGGGTACATATGGCTCTATAAGCAAGCGAAGATAAGGGGGTGCTGACCCAGTGGTGGTTTTAAAGGCCAGGAGCAGAGCCTTAAATTTGATGCGGGCTGCTAAAGGAAGCCAGTGTAACTTGACAAAGAGAGGAGTGACGTGCGCCCTCTTTGGCTCATTGAAGACCACTCTTGCCGCTGCGTTCTGAATCATCTGTAAGGGTTTGGTCGTGCAGGCTGGAAGTCCTGCCAGTAGCGCATTGCAGTAGTCCAGCCTGGACAGGACAAGAGCTTGGACCAGGACCTGCGTAGCATGCTCATCTAGGAAAGGTCTAATTTTTCTAATATTGTAGAGGATGAATCTACAAGAGCGAGCGGTGCTGGCAACATGCTCCGTGAAGCTAAGCCGATCATCAATGACCACTCCCAGGTTTTTGGCAGTCTTGGAAGGCGTGATGGTCGAGGAACCTAGCTGAATGGAAAAGTTGTGCTGAATCTTTGGTTCGGATGATATGACAAGCAGTTCTGTCTTCGCAAGGTTAAGCTGGAGATGGTGATCCTTCATCCTTCATCTCAGGCATGCCGAGATGCGGGCAGAAACCGTAGGATCATCAGGGTGGAACGACAAGTGGAGTTGAGTGTCGTCTGCATAGCAGTGGTAGGAAAAGCCATGTTTCCGAATGACAGAGCCCAGGGATGTCATGTATATCGAAAAGAGCAGCGGTCCAAGCACAGAGCCTTGAGGGACCCCGGTATCTAGACGTTGGGGTTCGGAGACGTCACCTCTCCAGGATACCCGAAATGACCTATCTGAGAGGTACGACTTGAACCATAAAAGCGCTGTGTCAGTGACACCCATAGACATGAGAGTCGACAGGAGGATGCGGTGATTGACGGTGTCAAAAGCTGCAGATAGATCCAGTAAGATCAGCACAGATGATTTGGAGGCTGCCCTTGCCTGCCTTAGGGCCTCAATGACTGATAGCAGCGCAGTCTCAGTGGAGTGACCACTTTTGAATCCAGACTGATTGCTATCCAGGAGGTTATTTTGTGTGAAGAAAGTGGAGAGCTGGTTGAACACAATGCGTTCAAGAGTCTTGGAAATGAAGGGAAGAAGAGAAACGGGTCTGTAGTTCTCTAGCATAGCAGGATTGAGAGTGGGTTTCTTCAGCAACGGGGTTATCCGGGCCTCTTTAAATGCTACAGGGAAGGTGCCAGTGGAAAGGGATGAATTGATAATGTGAGTGAGAGCAGGGATAACAGACGGAGAGATGGCCTGGAGGAGATGGGTGGGTATGGGATCTAGCGGGCAGGTAGTCGGATGATTAGAAGCCAAGACCTTGGAAACATCTGCTTCGGATAGGAGAGAGAAGGAGGGAAGGGAGCATGTCTCAGGGATTTGAGAATGCGCAAGAAGCGGCGGCTCGGAGAACTGACTGCTAATAGTTTTCGTTTTCTTCACAAAGAAGGAAGCAAAATCATCAGCCGTTAGGTCGGATGAAGGTGGAGGGGCAGGGGGACAAAGAAGGGTAGAGAAGGTCTTGAAGAGAGTGTGAGAGTCAGGTGAGTTGTTAATCTTTGAATGGTAGTATAGGGTCTTTGCAGAGGAGACATCCTTGGAGAAGGAGGCAAGAAGAGACTGATAGAGGCAGAGATCAGAAGGATCATTCGATCTGCGCCACTTCCTCTCTGTAGCCCTGAGTGTGGAGCGATGCTCACGGAGAACCTCAGTTAGCCAAGGAGCAGAAGGTGTGACCCGGGCCGGTCCAGATGTCAGAGGGCATAATGTGTCTAAGCAGGATGTAAGAGTGGAACAAAGTGTGTCTGTGGCATTGTCAGTATCTAACAGAGAGAGTTGGCTGGGAGCGGGCAGCGTGGAAACAATCGCAGAGGATAAGCGGGAGGGAGAGAGCGTGCGCAGGTTGCGCCTGAACGTGACCAATGGGGGATCGTATGTAGCGACAGGGGGAGTAAGGTCGAGGTCGAGAGTAATTAGGAAGTGATCAGATGTGTGAAGTGGGGTGACCTGGGTGTGGTAGGTGGAACAACAGCGTGTGTAGATAAGATCTAAAAGATTACCAGACCTGTGTGTTGGTGAAGTGGGGACTCGCTTGAGGTCAAACGACGCAGTCAGGGTGTTGAAGTCAGCTGCCTGTGGTTTCTCCAGGTGGATATTGAAGTCACCAAGTACTACTAAAGGAGTACCATCCTCAGGGAATGAAGACAGAAGTACATCTAACTCCTCCAAGAAGTGTCCAAGTTGACCTGGGGGGCGATAGATAACTAAAAAATGCATTTTAGTAGGGTGGATGATAGTAACAATATGCGATTCGAAAGAGTTGCTGTCACATGAGGGGGTTTGCTGTTGGAATTTCCAGTCCTTTGGGATGAGCAGACCAGTTCCTCCACCCCTTCCTGTTGTGCGAGGACTGTGTGAGAAAGTGTAGTTGTTGGAGAGGGCAGCCGGAGTGGCCGTGTCCTCTGGTTTAATCCATGTCTCAGTAAGTGCTAAAACAGAAAGGCCAGAATGTGAGGCAATGGCAGTAATGAAATCTGCTTTGTTGACAGCAGATTGGCAGTTCCATAAGCCAATGGGAAGAGAGAGTGAGGCAATAGTGGAAGGTGGGAGAGTGCGGAGGTTATTAATATTTCTTCCACGGCGACGTGATACAACAGATTTACGAGTTGTAATGACAGTAGAGATTTGAAAGCACATAGTAAAAATTATAAGAATAGGAAATGTAAAAGAGAGGAAAAAGAGTGCTATATAGATAAATAGAAAAATATAAAAAGTTAGTACAAAAAGTGCAATACTTAAGTGCCCAGTCGGTGTCCCTGCTCGGTGGAGTCGCGCAGGTAGAGTCGATGGTCTTTACACTCTTCGGTCTTCACACGACGAGGGCTGCACGCGACCGCTGCCGCGGTGGACTGACTGGTTTTATAAGTGCTTCAAATGTGGGCTGAAACTCAGCAGGCCACGCCCGAAAACAATCAACAACACGTTAATGGCCGAAACTACTACTGTATTTACTGTAATACACTAAAGCACGCGAGGACACGCGAGAACAAACGCGGATTGCAGCACGTGAGACAAAGGTAAACAAGAGAGCGTTTCTTAGCAACGACACTGCGCTAAAACTTCACAAGTCTAAAATCAAATACACTTACACGTTTCTGTGGACTCCTGTTGATAACTGCTTCACCTGAAGACTGAACTGTTTACTGCTGTTTAAATACTCTCCTGGCGTTGGCCACGCCCGAAAACAATCAACAACACGTTAATGGCCGAAACTACTACTGTATTTACTGTAATACACTAAAGCACGCGAGGACACGCGAGAACAAACGCGGATTGCAGCACGTGAGACAAAGGTAAACAAGAGAGCGTTTTTTAGCAACGACACTGCGCTAAAACTTCACAAGTCTAAAATCTAAAATCAAATACACTTACACGTTTCTGTGGACTCCTGTTGATAACTGCTTCATATTGATTTGTTATTTTCCTTACAACAAGATGAGTTCTCCATTTTGGTGCACAGTTAATCCTGATATACTGAAAATTATATTTGCATTTATATTTTCTTTTGAAGTGAAACCATGTGTTTGTGCTAGAATACTGCTCAATATATTATGAGAATTTGAAATGTAAACAAACAGAACTGAGAAGACATTTATTAACTCGTATGTTGGTCTCCGTATAAGAAGATAACATGACAGCATTTAAGGATTTTAGGACACTTGAGCTGCAGTTAAAACAGTCACTTGTTATCCAAGCAAAACAAAATAAGTGACCGAATAGTACATAACTAATGCAATACACAGAGCTAAATATAGATAGTGATTGTTACTTTCACTCATACAGACAGAATGAACATTTAATAGACGACTAGTTAAAATAGATCACACTGTAAAAGTGACTCAATGGACCAGAGTGATTCAGCACTGCATGCTCTTTAAGAATGAGTTTGACCGCTCAAGGAAAAGAGGCGGTTGCCATGGAAACCATGATTTCAATAGATGTTGTCATGTGCCTGAGGGCAGATTTATACCAGTTTTAATCTTTCTGTCTTTGTACACTTTTAAATATTTACCCTGATAGTGCTGAAATCTGTGAAGTGGCCACATACACGCAGTTGGTTTTGTCATCTGATTTCCTCAGGCAGATGGTAGTGTCTCATGGGGATTTAATTTACTGTGACATACGCAAACACAATTGGGCATCTATTTTTAATACCCAAGGCCTGGACGTTTGTGATTGAAGTTCTTTGTTATAGCTAAAAATGATGACGTTATTTACTGCATTAATGCCTGTTTACACCAAAAAAGATGCTTATTGCCTGCTTGTTAAGTCTGACCTCACACGCCACCGCTTCCAGACCAGTCCCCGCACCCCTTCTCCCAGAATGTTTTAGATGTCTCCCGATATAAAACACCCGATTCAACTCATCAGCTTGTTAGTGTACTAATTATGAAAACAGGTTTGCTTTTATGTGTGATATGAATAAATAGAAAAGAGATTAACATGCATCAGGAGGTCTTAACAACAGCACAGAGATTGCATGCTTTGACAGAACACTTCATGATATATAACAAAAAGCTTATTATGTTACATGCCTTTGGAAAGCTGAGATTCTTGTGATTTTGTATGATGTAAGACACAATCAACACAGCAGGTATGATTACTGTCCTTTTTATTAGCCACTTTTTTGCTTTTTACAGGAATGCTAAGGGAATAAAAGATTATCAAGAGCTATTATTTTGTGCTTTATAATGTGTGATGTGTCACTGTCTAAAACCTCTCTCTCTCTTTCTTTCTCGCTCTCCCAGGCACTGCATCAACTCTATTATGATCCCAACATTGAAAATAAGAATCTGGCTCAGAAATGGCTCATGCAAGCTCAAGTGTCTCCACAGGCCTGGCAGTTCTGTTGGGTTTTACTGAGACCAGAGAAGGTAGGAACATATTGTTCTGTTCTGCACTCCGTCATCGTCTCCATGCTGCTCCATCTGTTCCTGTCTCTCTTACCTAAATCACAAACATCCCGCCCAACACCTGCTTCTCTTCATCTTCTTAATGCTGAGATAGGGCTGGACGATATGGCCAATATTTCTATCAGCGGTATACTTCTAAATTTCGGTTGTTACGGTATAAATCCAGACTGATTTCACGGAAAGTGATGTTATAGTCATTCAAAATTGGATTAATTTATTGATTACCATAGCATCCAGTTTATATATACAATATATATTTTTTAATATTATATTGTTTAATAAGAGGACATTTGTTGTGGGCACTGTTTGCAGTTTATCCCAAGTTATTGGATTTATGCAACATGATCTCACAAAAAGTTGTGTTATAGTCACGATTAATTTATTTGTGTCCATGATTCAGCTTTTTTGTGCCTTGAGCACGAATGTCTTTTTTGTGTCACTCGCACACATTTCTATAAATAGTTTTTCTTGTCAGTAGTTTGTTTGTAGGTTTTTTTTTTTTCCGTTTCATTTTATGTATTGTTTTCTCATTGTTTTTCCTATTTTCTTACTATTGTCCCTTGAGATTTGAGTTTTTGTTACATTTTTAGACATCCTAACCCAAACCCCAACTCTAACGAGAATAGTTTTAAAAGCGGAAGAAAAACGTGTAGAAACCAATACATTAAAGTACATCCCAACACAAACCCCAAATCTAACCCCAACCCCAAGCGACAATAATTTAAAAATAGGGGGGAAAAAATTGAAGACCATACATAAAATGACATGAAAAAGAAAGTTGTGATGAGGGCACAAAAACTATTTATAGAAATTTGTGCGGGTGACACAAAAAAGACATTCGTGCTCAAGGCACAAAAAAAGCTGAATTTTGTGCCATGGACACAAATAAGTTAATCACATTTTTCGTGACTATAACACGACTTTCTGTGAGATCATGTTCATAAATCCAATAACTGTATGAAAGCCTTGGGATAAACTGCAAACAGTGCCCACAACGAATGTTGTCCTATAAAATAATATAATATTTAAAACAAATGTAATTGGTTTAAAAAAATTGATGTTTAGCTTTCATGCAAAATTAAATAAAACTTAAAACATTCTTAAAACAAGCAAAAAAGCTGCACATTTTACTTGAATTAAGTGTTAAAAAAAGATTAAAAAGATTCTTTCTGCTGAATATATGATATGATCTGAATTAATACCAGCTAATATATGTATTCTCAATATGGGTGTCAATCTTTAAAAAGTAATTTAAGCATGCCAAAGTCAATTTTAATTAAGGTTGTCACGATTTCATGATCGATAGATTTTTTTTAAATTGATTTTTTTTTTTAAATCGAAATCGATCGAAATTAAGTCACAACCTCGAACTTCGAATAAAAAAATGGAATCGTCGATGCTGCCATGCCCCCATGTCACGTCCGGTCGGCTTGCCAAGCTTTTGTAGTGTAAACACACATCTCATTTTTTGTACTTTCAAAAAAAGGTAAAAATTGAGAATCTAGAATTGAAAATTTAATCGAATTGAGCATTTTGAGAATCGTGACACCCCTAATTTTAATTATAAAATGTATGTTTGGCCAGCGAAAATGCTCAGTGGCTAGTAACTTTGAAAAACCACTGACCACAGTGGCTGGTGAGCAAAAAGTTAATGTAAAGCCCTGGTTATATTGTCTGGATCATCAATTTCTGCTAATGCTGTGAGAAGATTTTATGCACTGTATATATCTCTTCTGCTTTATTCCTAAAGGAATCTGTTTACCGGATAAGGTTCTTTCTTTATCTCCACAGGTCCCAGAGATCCAGTATTTTGGTGCCAGCGCTCTCCACACCAAGATTTCTCGATACTGGAGCGACATCCCCGCCGAACAATACGACACGCTCAAATCACAGCTGTTTTCACAGATCGCCCGCTTCGCTTCTGGCTCTAAGATCGTTCTGACCCGCCTATGCGTGGCCCTGGCGTCCCTCGCCCTCAATATGATGCCCGAGGCGTGGCCGGGGGCTGTGACGGAGATGGTGCGGATGTTCCAGGAAGAAGGTGGTGAGGTGGACGGCCGTGCCCGCTGTCTGGCACTGCTGGAGCTCCTCACTGTGCTTCCCGAGGAGTTCCAGACAAGCCGGCTGCCGCAGTACCGTAAGGGACAGGTGAGGGGTGCTCTGGGACGCGAGTGGACGGCCGTTTACCCTCTCCTTCAGCAACTCTTAAGGCAGGTGGACTCACCTGCGTTGGTGAAGGCCCGTGTGCTCAAGTGTCTGTCGAGCTGGGTTCTTCTAGATGTTCCCCTCAACGAAAGCGAGGGATTGGTCGAGGCCAGTTTTACAGCGCTGGCAGATCCTGAACTGTTCGACACGGCAGTGGAGGCCATCGTGAATGCCATTTCACAGCCAGACTCACAAAGGTGAGTCTTTATCACTAAAATGCACGTGTTATACTTCACAGCTTTAACATAATTATTTGGTGCCCATTCAAAATTTCAGTAGTAGTGATATGTTCGCTTGTTTCATTAGTATTTTTAGTATCGACTTGTACTGTTTGCACATTTTTATGCATGGTTAAATTAACAGCTTTACAAACAAAAAAAATGAATGAAATACAATAGCTGTTATGGAAAAATATGCACAGGTGAGATAAAAGTGACTGATGGGGAGAGAGAGAGAGACTGGGCAAAAGAAGGATGGAAACAAAGAAAAACCAAAACATAGACGCAGGGGGGCAATGGGTGTCAGGTTTATTTCAAGGCTGGCTGCCGTTTCCATGGAGACAGAGCGAGGCAGTGATGTCTCACGCTCTGGTTGGTACTGATGCAGCAGTCCCCCCTTCCTGAGCGAGCAAGCGAGAGAGAGACAGGCAGTGGATGCTGAGGACGAGTGTTTAGAGGTGGTTGTATCCTTGACTGTGGAGAGCTGGAGATAAAGGTTAACTGCATCATACGTGTTCACAGTCGTCCTGTCTCACAGCTCGAGGACTCTTGAGTCTTCTGTTGTACCTGTTTCTCCAGGTGTCTCTTTGTAACATGGATTTGAATGATATCACCCGACACAGGTGACCTTTAGAGAGATTTTCTTTGGGATCTTGTGCATTGATGGAAAGTCTGTGATATCACTGAATATGTCAAGTGGTGGCTGACAGAAATTGGTTTTTAATGGCTGATGGGAATGTTTGGAGGGCAGGGTGGCTAATGGGCTGATATAAGAGTGATGTGTCGTATAATAAAGTGATAAAGGAACATATGAGCTAATGTTGGTGGAAGTAAACCAACATTTATTTTACACTTTATATTATGCTTATATCAGGGTTCCCACGGATCTTTGAAATCCTTGAATCTGGAGGAAAAAATTCAAGGCCCTAGGAAGTTTTTGAAAATATACATACATAGATACAGGTCATTGAAAGTGCTTGAATCTATTTTATGCAAGAAGTTTTCTGAAAAAAAAACCATATTATTTTCTGTGTAGTGTAGGATAATATCATAAAAACTCTAGACTTTTTAAGCACACGTGCTAAACTGTTCACTTTAAATGCTTATATATTCTGTATGTGAATGTTGATTCATACCAAAATGCTTCTTTTGCATAGTTGTGTTTGACGCATAAAAACGTCTCGGGTTACGTATGTAACTGTTGTTCTCTGAGAAGGGAACGAGACGCTGTGTCTCCCTTGCCATACTTACTGCGTCCCTGTAACGCTGTCTTTGGCAATATTTCAGATAGCGATATACTTCCTGGCTCCCGCGTCACCCTGTCTTTGTCATTAAGCCTCACCATTGGTGGAATTTGATATACACATTCAGACGCACTTACCCCTGGAGGCGTCCACAAAGTGTCACCACAGTGACGCAGCGCGAGTTCCCTCGAAAGGGAACTGTAACAATGTATCTTTTAAGGTAACACGATGTAACCTTGCTCTCACTTGAAATGTGTCCCCACATTTAGTTCTTGAGGGTATTGGACCTGGAAAGTCCTTGAAAGGTCTTTGAATTTGAAGTTAACTAAGGTGTGGGTACCCTGTTATTTAAACAGTCATATGGGTCTTATGTGTTTAATTTGGACCATAATATAATTAATCAAATGTGACTACAAATCCAGTAATAAGGGTCAATTTTGAGATTCATGCATCATCTGAAAGCTGAATAAATAATTTACATTTATTATTATTTATTTTTAGGATAGGACAGTATTTCATATATATATATATATATATATATATATATATATATATATATATATATATATATATATATATATATATATATATATATATATATATATATATATATATATATATATATATATATACTATTTAGAATCCTGAGGGTGTGAAAAAATCTAAATATTGAGAAAATTGCCTTTTTAAGTCCTAAGCAACACATATTATACACATTTTTTTTATATATTTATGGTAGTTTTTACTAAATATATATTTTACGAAAATATTTCGATACATCTACTAAATATCTTCACAGAACTTGCTACACAGTTGTATGCGTTTGGTTCTTTCTTTTCAGTATGACAGGTGTGTTACTTCATAATGTATTTAAAGGTCATATCTGAAGGATCCATCAATTTTTGTTTTTGTTTCACTTTTGTCCTTTTTCCTCATCATTTTCTTCCTGTCACAATACCCTCTCTCTCTCTCTCTTTCCCTCCTTTTCTCACCGTCGCCTCATCTCATCGTCTCTTTCACTGTTTAAACACATTACAATCAAGCCTCTCGGGATGATGCCATTGGACCAAATGCATCCTGTTGCTAGGCAACTCATTTCATCTGTCTCCTGGTGTTTGAGGGTAATTACAGAAAAAGGGAGAGAGAGAGAGAGAGAGCGTCTGTGTCCGTAGAAACGGTGTGAGATGGGAGGTTTTCACATAGGAGCATTAAAGGTAACCAAATCAATCTGTGCTCTGATGAATCAAATATACATTCATAATTAAGAGAGAGAATGACAGATGAGCAGGTGAGAAGCTCATTATCATTAATGGCCTGTAAAGTCATTCAAGGTTATAATCATTCAATACAAAACCATCAAACACTTGCATGGAAAAGGTCTTTTTAGCTAAAATTAAAATAACTCTAACTTAGATATGCACAAAATTTAAACCGATTTTGTATTTATAATAGAAGATGACTTTAGGTTTTATAGGAGGAGCTCCATGCAAACACCACTGAATGTCACCTTCGTCAAAAATAAGATATTGATATTAACCGAATGCTCTCGACTAGAGATGGGAGGGTGTGAAAATTTAATATCATGATTATAGTGACCAAAGTTATCACGGTTATCAATATTATAATGGTTTTGTTAAATTGAGATGGTTCAAAAAGAACTGTTACACACACTGAAAACATTTGAACAGGTTTTTTATTTTATTTCATGTCCCTGAAATTATTTCTGTGGTAAAAAAAAAAATCTGTCTAATAAGTTTATTGTGAAGGAATACAATACATTATTCCTTAAATGCCTTCTTGTGCAAAAAAACTATGTTGCATGTGCGTGCCTGCGTCAAACTAATTCTGGCTGGACAGGATTTGCCGTGAGTTTTCAAAATCACGGTAATGAAACACGTTTGTAATGATAATTACATTTTTAACGATATTATTAACCGTCAGGCCCTTTATCGTGGCTAATCGTGAAAACGGTTATCGTCCCATCTAGGGATGCTTAACGATTAATCGCGATTAATCGTTAGCAGAATAAAAGTTTTTGTTTACATCATATATGTGTGGGAACTGTGTATAATAACTTTGTATAAATAAATGTACACACATGCATGTATGTGTTTTAGAAATGTTTACATGTGTATATACATTTGTATATTTATGTATAATTTATATTGTATATAAATATAAATACTTAATATATACCTTTTTTTTCTTAAAATTATACATGAATGTGTTCATATTTATATATATACATATTTATTATACACAGTTTACACACATATGTGATGTAAGGAAAAACTTTTATTCTGCTAACGATTAATCGCGATTAATTGTTTAGCATCCCTAGTCCCATCCCTACGTCTCGACACATGTTATATATATAATACATTTGCTTTAAATACGCTCAGGCCGTTCAGAAATACCACTTTGCTGTGGTAAATGCTGGAGTAAAAATGACAACCCTAGGAGGCATAAAACAGACAGCGATCTGTTCAGTCACTGTCGCTGAAGCACGAGACAAGCGGATATTTAAATGGGCAGTGTACTATTTTAATTCAGTCAGTTTGACATTGCTTTTTATCCAATCATGACTGTTGACACCTCAAATATGCAAATGAGAAGCTAAGGGTCTGGGAATGCACAGTGTAAAATCTCAGATTATCTCTTAACCCCTGGTTAAGTATGAACAGTGATAGGTGAAACTGATAACCCAGGATTCCGTTAACCTGGGGTTTACTATATCAAGTGTGAAAAGCCATAGGCTGTCTTGTTTCATAAATGCTCAGTTTTACTGTATAGTTGCAATTTACTGCTTTTTACGCTTTAGTAAGTTTACAGCACATTTCCTTGACAGCAGCGTGCTGTGTTGTGCATTTTTGCAAATAAAATGCAGTCATAACAATTAGATTTTTCACGCATGCTGTAGTTGTCTTAAATTATGATGGAGTGATGCAGATGTGAAGTGCTGCCCTATAGGGTGTGAAGACTACAACTAATAAACATATTTTTAAAACTGGACAAATCTGGACTATAGATAATTTTTTCTGATGTAGTGGAAAATCCTCGCTGACCTTGACTTTTTTGTCAGGTTTGTGATTATGTATTTATTTATTTATAGTCTGATGTAAAAGCATCTTAAAAGCAGAACTCATAAATAAATCAGAGCATCACTTCACCCGTCATTAGATCAAACCAACCAGGAAAACCAAAGAGTCATAAACCAAAAACAAGTAGCAGTTTGTATTTAAAGGGCACCTATGGTCTGATGTACGATTTAAAATTTCCTTTGGTGTGTAAGTGTGTATTAGTACATGTTAACGATATGCAAAAGGTACAAACACCAAAGTAAACGATGATACAGCAATGAGATTTGAGTGTTTCTCCCTTTTCAGGAAAAGTATCGGAACCGCAATTCTTGACTTGGTATTGGTACCAAAACAAAAAATTTGGTATTGTGACAACACTACTCTTTCTATATATAGCCATCCCTTACCTATGTCCCATAACAGTTTATATTTTCGAGAAAGAGAGACAATGCGTGTGTGCACTATTAATTGTTTAATTATCGATTATTTGTTGTTATGCATCAATGCAGTAATCGTTCACATCAACATGCCGATGCATTTTTAAAACGATTATATTCAACAGGCTTAGTTTGTATGTAATACAGTTTGTATAAATTACCCAAAATGTACAAATAGTTCCCTTTAATTCCTTAAAGTCGCAATGAAATTGAAATGAAAAACTATAATTTGTTTTTTTACAAATTACTTCTCTGTGAGCTTCATTATTTAAAAAAATTAATGTGCCCTCATAATCTTTAATCAAAAACGCAAATCTCTTCCCCTCCACCAATCTCTCTTTACTTCCGGTCATATGGTGTGGCAGGTGGGCGGGGTTCGGGAAAAGATTGCTGCGATTAGCAATTAGCAACACGACCCAACTTCAAATGATCCAATCAGATCTCAGTGAACAAATTCAAATCCAGCCCTGCCTTATTTCATTTTAGAAGCTGCTTCACTCGGATATACATCACCACGGGAAAAATAACGCAATTGCTATTTCTGTTTCATGGCGACTTTAAGTTTACAACTTGGAATATTTCCAGATTTCTCAAGCTTTGCAACCTTACAACATCTCAACGAACCAGAAACTAAAAGTGATAACAAGATGCAACCCCATGGATCACACAATTTGTTAACATGGAGTAATAGCTGTTTTGGCTTTTTTATTTTACTGGTAAAAATAACCATATATGTACATGCATACGATGAGTACCTTTAGCTTAGCGCACAGCATTTTATTGGATGAAAACGCGCCGCAAAAAAAATATGCGTCGTTAAAGCTCACCAATCAGGTTGTGATCTTATCCAAATGCCTTTAGGCTCGGTTTACTGCTAAGACACCAGTGTGAATGTTAAGTGACAAAAGAACCAAGAAGAACCAAACTAGTGTGACCACGACCTTAGTAGTATAAATTGTCATTAAAGGGACACACAGCTGATCTCTTATGTGTATGCGGTTCAGACACACCAGTGAAGCCCATAATGATTCGATCCATACACATGTGACCTTCTGCTGGTGACACCTGACAAGGATAAGGATAAAACGACAGAAAGGACAGATTGTTCTAGAAACACTGAGACAGCAGGACGGGTGAAGTTGATGTTTAAAAGCTGTATCAGCAGTAGAAAAATAAGCGATACAGATTAATGTTTGTTCTGTGTTTACAAGTAAACTAGCCATGCAAAGATGTGTTGCATTTAAGGTTTACAGTCATCATGATTTCTTTACCAACCTTTTCACCATCCACTGTCTTTATATAAAATTAAGTTCACGATCTATCATTTATACTTATTTAGATTGCATTATTTTTCAGATGTGAAATCCCTCAAGTGTTTTCTCCTGTTATCTGAAATACAGTGATGCTCCTGAATGTCAGTGATTTGTGTGACATGCTGTGCTCTGTCTGTCTCTGTCAGGTACGTGAACACATTGCTGAAGTTAGTACCACAGGTCCTACAGCTCCAGGAACAGTTACGAGACGCTGTACAGAACGGAGACATGGAGACGTCACATGGCATCTGTCGAATCGCTGTCAGTCTGGGAGAAAACCATTCGAGGTACAGACACGCAAACGCAAACCAGAGCTGATGAAATGTCAATCACATGAGAGAAAAATGCGGATCAGACACTGATCTTTCATAAATTATTCAGTTTTCAATAAAAGCAAGAAGGTGTCATCGATCTCTGTCTAAGCAGTCCATTTACAATGGCTGTCAAATAATGGCTTTGATAGATGCTTTTGTCTAAAGTGACTCACAGTATAAAAGGTCTTGTGCACTTGAATTCGAACCCATAATCATTGAATATTAAAACACAAAACATTGTTGTTATATGATATGTGCACCTGTATTTTATGCATCCTTAATGCTGAATGTTTGTCTCGTGTATCTTGTGTTTCAGAGCGCTGTTAGAACAGGTGGAGCACTGGCAGAGTTTTCTGGCTCTGGTGAACATGATCATGTTCTGTACGGGTATACCCGGGCACTACCCCGTCAATGAGACCACCAGCTCGCTCACACTCACCTTCTGGTACACACTACAGGTGAGCATCACACCTGAGATCTTCAAGCAACGATCTGGGTTCATAATACATTAATATATCTGTATGCTGCAGAAAAGGCTTTTCTTTTGCGATGATGACAGCTTACTGGATGTTTTGTGATGTTTCAGGATGACATCATGTCATTTGAGGCGGAGAAGCAGCAGGTGTATCTGCAGGTCTATAGGCCCGTGTACTTTCAGCTGGTAGATGTTTTGCTTCATAAAGCACAGTTCCCCACAGATGAGGAATATGCATCCTGGTCATCAGATGAGAAGGAGCAGTTCAGAATTTACAGGTGATTTTTATCTTCTCATTCTCGTCTGTTGTAACATACTTTCTTAGCAGTTTCATGTTGAAGCTATCAGGGTTTTGTAAGTTTTTGTTAGTATCAGTTTTTTATAATGATGCAACTACCCACTTTTTTATCCATTTTTTTCAGTATGTAAAACTTGGGTAAATTTCATGGTATTACTGCAAATTCTTTATGTCAATGTCCTACAGCAGTGCTTCCCAATCCTGGTCCTCGAGGCCCCCCTGCCAGAAAGTTTTAGATGTCTCCTTATTTAAAACACCTGATTCAACTTATCAGCCTCTTTTCAAAATGGTAAACATGTCTCCCTTACAAGCTGATGAGTTAAATCAGGTGTGTTAAACAAGGAGACATCTACCGTAAAACTTTCTGGGAGGGGGGCCTCGAGGACCAGGAATGGAAAGCAATGTCCTACAGTATACTGTCAGTAAAATATATATATACCATTTTAGTAAAGTACAATCTTTTTCCTATTTTATTGAGTACTATAAAATTTTTTAGTAATGCTGTGTATTCTTCATATTTAAATAGCAGGGTTCTCACGGGTCCTTGAAATCCTTGAAAGTTTGTGAATCTGGGGGGAGGGATTCCTGGGAAGTTTGTGAAAATATACATACATAGATATTCAATTCAATTCATTTTTATTTATATAGCGCTTTTCACAATAGTTAATTGTTTCAAGGCAGCTTTACATTAATAGATGTATGAAAAGCATAGAAAAACGAGCATAGTAACAATGTAATGCATACAGTAAAGTAGTAAGTTAAGCCAAAGGTGCTGGACTCTCCAGGGGATGAAAAAAACCCCTAGGAGAAAAACCCTCCTGGCTAGTCCAGGGGGAAAACTCCTCGGAGGGAAAAAACCCTTGAGAAAGATACATATATATATTTATAAATACTATCGGGTCTGTTTGTCTCATTGTCTCAGGGTCGAGGACGAGACAGGGAGAGAGAAACAGAATTCTATTAGCGTAGGGGCTGTTCACATGTAATGCAAGTGTCATACAGTATAGTGGTTTAAGTCAGCTCGGTTCCAGACAGGCTAACTATTGCGGCATAAGTATATTACCCAATATGAGGTATGTGAGTGCTGTGTTCTAGACAAACTAACTATTGCGGGATAAGTACATATACTGGACATTTTATGTGAATGCTTTGTTGAAGAAGAACGTCTTAAGTTTAGTTTTAAATTGATCGACTGTGTCTGATACTCGAACATTATTTGGTAAATCATTCCAGAGCTTAGGGGCTAAGTAGGAGAAGGATCTACCACCTTTAGACACTTAGATACAGGTCATTGAAAGTGCTTGAATATATTTTATGTTTTATTTTAAGTTTTCTGGAAAAAAAATCCATATTATTCCCTGTGTAGTGTAGGATAACATCATAAAAATTCTAGACTTTTTAAGCACACATGCTAAACTGTTTGCTTTAAATGCTTATATCTTCTGTATGTGAATGTTGATTCATACCAAAATGTTTTTTGCATAGTTGTGTTTGACATAAAAAACGTTTTGGGTTACGCATGTAACTGTTGTTCCTTGAGAAGGGAATGAGACGCTGCGTCTCCCTTGCCATACTTCCTGCGTCCCTGTAATGCCGTCTTTGGCACTATTTCAGATAGCAATATACTTCCTGGCTCCTGCGTTCCCCTGTCTTTGTCGTTAAGCCTCACCATTGGTCCAATTTGATATACACATTCAGACACACTTACCCCTGGAGGCGTCCCCAAAGTGTCACCGCAGTGACACAGCGCGAGTTCCCTCAAAAGGGAACTGTAACAATCTTAAAAGTTAACACAATGTAACCTTGCTCTCACTTGAAATGTGTCCCCACATTTAGTCCTTGAATTTAAGGGTATTGGACCTGGAAAGTCCTTGAAAGGTCCTTGAATTTGAAGTTATCTTAGGTGTGGGAACCCTGAAGTAGTGATGCAGAGAATATATGGCAACTGAAATTAATTGGACATCAATAGCCAAAAAGCATGTTTTTCCCCACATTTTCGGCCAAATTTCAATGACCTATTTTTCACCTGCTTGCAGAGAATTAAGTTACTGGGTTGATCTTTTTCACATTTTCTATATTGATAGACGCACTGGGTACCCAATTATAGCACTTAAACATGGAAAAATTCAGATGTTGATGATTTGTCCCCTTTAATGTTTCATTTGCTAACAAAGATGCCTTTTTTTTAACTGACCTTTGCTTTTTTATAGGGTGGACATATCCGACACACTGATGTACGTCTATGAGATGCTGGGAGCCGAATTACTCAGTAATCTGTACGAAAAGCTTGGGCGACTCCTGACCAACACAGAACAAACAACATCATGGCAGGTATGGTATGGATATAATTCAGTCTTCATGCCCTCTGCTGTTTGATTAAACACATCAATGCACAGATGTATGTCTGTCTGCATAGACTGGATTATTAAAGACTTCCTGAAGGGTTTTGATAAACAGTTCATTTGTAACTTGCAAGTGTACACTAGCACAGAGATGAACTCAAACACAAGAAACGCTTATGATGTTTTGTGTATTTTGTTCCAGCACACAGAAGCGCTGTTATACGGATTCCAGTCCATCGCCGAAACGATAGACGTAAACTATTCAGATGTCATCCCGGGTCTCATCGGCCTCATCCCAAGAATCAATATCAACAACGTCCAGCTGGCCGACACAGTAATGTTCACAATCGGTGGGTGCCATTAATGCAATTGAACTTTAATTGATATTTTTTCACTTTATTCGACTGCTTGATCTGAACCCAAAATGTAATACCAGGTTTTCACACATCTCTGCAGGTGCGTTGGCCGAGTGGTTGGCAGATCATCCTGTGATGTTAAGCAGCGTCCTGCCGCTGGTCTTACAGGCGTTGGGGAATCCGGATCTCTCCGTCTCCAGTGTCTCCACCCTGAAGAAGATCTGTAGAGAGTGTAAATATGACCTGCCCCCGTACGCCACCAATATAGTCGCTGTGTCTCAGGTATCCCAAACTCTCCTGTCGTTGCAAACATATACATATATTGTTCTGTTATTAACTCTTTCTGTCTCTGTCTGTCAAACATTAGGAGGTGCTTATCAAACAGATCCATAAGGTGAGTGTGTTTATATACATTTGTCTGTTTTGGTAAGATGTTGAGCTAATGGAGTTATTATTACCATGAAGATATCAGATTTACATCGAGTCCTTCACCTCTGAAACTTGTCTGAAATCATCAAGCCACTTTGGTTCGGACCTAATTTTATACTATGTCCATTTTTAAATCTCTCTCTCCTTAGACGAGTCAGTGTATGTGGTTAATGCAAGCTCTGGGGTTTCTGTTGTCTGCGTTGCCCGTTGAGGACATTTTGAGGAACCTGCACTCTCTGATCACCCCTTACATCCAACAGCTGGAAAAACTCTCAGAAGAGACGGTAAGATGTCAAACTGCTCGTTCTCTCTGGACTTTTCTGTCAACATGTTGGGTTTGTTTATCGGTGTGTTGGTTTGGCTCAGTTCCACATGAACAGACCCTGTATCCGCGTGAGCGTGTCATATGCTGGAACATTTCTCAGCAGGAACAGATTGGCATCAGTCTGGACACTGGAAGAGCGAACCGCAGGAAAAAAACAGCTCAGGACTGAAGAGTACTAGTGATAGTGCTGTGTCCGATATATAAGTCGATATTTGGATTTTTTTTTTATTATCACATTGGCCGATAAATCTTTTTAGGGGCCAATACATCTTTCTGTTCCTTGTGTTTTTCCAAATTAAAAAGACACTCGTATGTAAAGGCAAAATCTGACAGACATAGCTGCTTTTCCATCAAAGGCTTGCGTAGAAGTTTAGCGTTCTATTCTAAACGTCGACAAAGAAACTATTGCGAATTGACGACGTTTCTATTAAGTGATGTAATGCGACTAAAACTTAATTTTGTCGTCTCGCAATATGTGGCGCGCAGACTGACATGCGGATGACATCAAAATACAGCGAGAGCAACATATGTTTTCAAGTCGCATTAAGTGACTTTTACGCACGTCGGGTGACTTTTTGCTAATTGAAAAGACACTCGTATGTAAAGACAAAGTCTGACAGACGCAGCTGCCTTTCCATCAAAGATTTGCCTACAAGTTTACTGTTATTTTCTAAATGTCGACAAAGAAACTATTGCGAATTGACGCCATTTCCATTAAACGATGTAATGCGGCTAAAACGTAATTTTGTCGTCTCGTTATAAGTCATCTCGCAATATGTGCTACGCAGACCGGCATGCGGATGACATCAAAATACAGCGAGAGCGACATATGTTTTTAAGTCACATAATATGACTTTTACGCATGTCGGGTGACTTTTTTTGTTATTGAAAAGACACTTGTATGTAAAGACAAAGTCTGACAGACGTAGCTGCTTTTTCATCAAAGATTAGCGTAGAAGTTTAGCGTTATATTTTAAATGTCGACAAAGAAACGATTGCAAATTGACGCCGTTTCTATTAACCAATGTAATGCGACTAAAACGTAATCTTGTCGTCTCACGATAAATCATTCCAAAAGCCATGGCAACATCATACGTGGCGCGCAGACTGACATGTGGATGACATCAAAATACAGCGAGAGCGATATACGTCTTTCAAGTCGCATAATGTGACTTTTACGCACGTCAGGTGACTTTTTTTCTTATTGAAAAGACGCTCATATGTAAAGACAAAGTCTGACAGATGTAGCTGCTTTTTCATCAAAGATTAGCATAGAAGTTTAGCGTTATTTTCTAAACGTCTTCAAAGAAACAATTGCGAATTGACGCTGTTTCCATAAACCGATGTAATGCGACTAAAACATAATTTTGTCATCTCGCAATAAGTCATATCGCAATATGTGCCGCGCTGACTGACATGTGGATGACATCAAAATACAGTGAGAGGGATATATGTTTTCAAGTTGCATAATGTGACTTTTACGCACGTCAGGTGACTTTTTGCTAATTGAAAAGACACTCGTATGTAAAGACAAAGTCTAACAGACGTAGCTGCTTTTCCATCAAAGATTTGCATAGAAGTTTAGCGTTGTTTTCTAAATGTCGACAAAGAAACTATTGCGAATTTACGCCGTTTCCATTAACTGATGTAATGCAACTAAAATGTAATTTTGTCGTCTCGCAATAAGTCATCTCGCAGTATGTGCCGCTCAGACAGACATGCGGATGACATCAAAATACAGCGAGACCGATATAGTCGTATAATGTGACTTTTGTGCATATCAGGTGACCTGTAAATCCAAAAAACCATTGCAGTTTTGCGATTATATTCCTTTTTTAAATTGCCTGAAAAAGCACCTCGCCCGAGCATAAAAACTTTTTGCGATATATGGGAGTTGTTTCCATTGCGTGCATTTTCAGGTTGCTATTTTATTTTAAGTGTAATGAAAGCGCAGCTAGTGAAATGACATCATTATTCACTTTGTAATGTAATGTTACGTTGTGTAATACGTAACAACACTTTAAAAGGGGTATATTATAAATATTATGCATAACAAATGTTTATTTAGTTTCACCAATTTCCTGTTTGTCTGTCATTTACTGTAATTACATTTGTGTTATATCGGCCTCTTAGTTGGCTGCATCGCTTTCTCAATATCGGTATTGGCATTGACCATTTAAAAGCCCATATCAGTCGACCGCTACAGAAAAAAACCTTTTTACTATCCACCTAACAACCAACCAGATCATCGTAGCATCACCCTGGCAACCACACACAATGACTACAATTGCATATCCAATTCATATTTTTGAGAAAATAAACAAATGTATTGTTCCATGCTATTTATTTGCCAACATATCAAACTGCATATAGTAATCCGATGTGAATCATTCCTATATTTGTCTTTCCTGTCTCTCCCTACATGCCGCATGTCTATTTCTGACTCTCATTCTCTCAATGAATTTCTCCTTGTCTGGTCCTTCCCAGAAAGACATTACATCAGCCTCAGTAAACAGGCTGTGACCGTGCGATCACACAGTGACCCCTGCTGGTGACACATACGCACAGATCACATATTCAGCTCGGATGATATTTTTAGTTGCTAGGAAGTGAGCAGTATGCTTGAGTAGATTTCTTCAGATATATTATTCATGAAACAAATAGTATTGCCTGGATGAGCCTTACAGAATGAAAATATAAAGATCTACTACGGGGTTCCCACAGGTCCTTGAAATATACGCAAAATATATGCGATATACTTCCTGGCTCCCGTGTCACCCTGTCTTTGTCGTTAAGCCTCACCATTGGTTGAATTTGATATACACATTCAGACGCACTTATCCCTTGAGGCGTCCCCAAAGTGTCAACGCAGTGACGCAGCGCGAGTTCCCTCGAAAGGGAACTGTAACAATGTATCTTAAAAGGTAACACGATGTAGCCTTGCTCTTACTTGAAATGTGTTTCAAACCATTTGAATTTGAGGGTATTGGACCTGGAAAGTCCTTGAAAGGTCCTTGAATTTGAAGTTAACTAAGGTGTGGGAACCCTGTACTAGTTTTAGGTTTAACTAAAGCAGGCCTTGCACCTGTCCTGCTTCTAAGATTTACTGTTTGTATGAGTTTGTATGAGTTGAAAGACGCTGTGTTTATAGTTTCTATAAAATTGTGGAATAATTGTTCTCTCCTTTCAGCCAAATCCTTCGAATAAATTGGCCATTATTCACATCCTGGGTCTGCTGTCTAACCTCTTCACCACGTTGGACATTTCCAAACAGGAGGAGGAGTCAGGAGAGAATGCCCCGCCCATCAAATCAGCCCCACCTCAAGTCGGGCCCAACCCTGTAAGCCCCCCAGCTTAGTTCTGTAAACCCGATTTAAAAGTTTCCATAGCCCTTTTCACACAGATATTACAGAAAATGCGTGTTGGAATTTTGGTTCATTCACACTACCAACGATTTTCCAGAATCTGTCATGCATTCACACACATAACGTAAAGATCCCATGAGGTATTTTAAAGTCATGCACTTAGTAGTTTTTTCCACAGCATCCGAAGTTCTCGAGAAACTATGTGCTTGTATTTTTGTTTAAGACAAAATCATAAGGAGAGTTTAAATCCCTGTGACAAGAACTGCCAATTTTACGAAATTTTTTTTGTTATAGGTGGTGGTGGTACTACAGCAGGTCTTTGCTTTGATCCAGACGGTCCTAAGTAAATGGCTGAATGATTCACAAGTCGTGGAGGTACGATTCATCTCACATACATCTCATATTCTTCATCTACTCAAAGTCGAGTTAGCGATTTCAACCATGCAAACACTTTCAGTTCATCTTCACTTTCCCTTTATCCCTCAGGCGGTGTGTGCCATCTTTGAGAAGTCTGTCAAAACTCTCTTGCATGATTTTGCTCCCATGGTGTCTCAGTTAAGTGAGATGTTGGGACAGATGTACAGTACCATACCACAGGCCTCCGCCCTGGATTTAACCCGCCAGGTACTAAAAATGCTGAATGTTGTACATATATTTGAGCTTCTTTAGTTCTGTTTTTAACTGAGTGTTTTTACTTACAGATGGTTCACATATTTGCCAGTCAAACAGATCATTTTGCCCCGATCAAAGCGCTGTTTGAACTGGTCACCTCTGTGACTCTCACTATATTCCAGCAAGGTAAGCATACTGGGAATAGATGGGCGGAGAACCTGAAGGAAACCCTGTGGCTGATGTTTAATGTTTTTACTATTACTGTTTTCAGTTGAGGACCATGATTACACACACTCGCACCACAAGTTCAGAAATTATGCCTTTGAACACATGTTATGACTTGATGTTATTGTGTTGGACATTTTCACTCGATGATTGTCACAAGGGAGTTTTCAAACTTGAGATTTTGGTTTGGATCTGAGTGCAAACAAAATGCTTCCTGTAGGCTACTCACAAGTGAACGTTAGGACTGTGTGGGCATAAAAACTATCCTGTTTTCGTAAACCTAAATAATCTGAGTAGTCTCACTCTCATAAAAGAGAACCGTTTTTTATTTAAATAAATGCTTCACAAAAAATTGAAAATTACTGATCGTCATTTACTCATTCTTGCATTGTTATGAACATGAATGCTATAATTTTTTGATCTAATGTGTCAAATTTGAATTCTGGAAGTGACGACTAATGATGTGTACACACCAAACGCGAAGCATTGCGTTCCTCGCTCTACTCTTGGAATTTTAACTTTGGGTCATGAGAATTTTCCGCTTGAGTTGAATATTTTCAACTTGTGCAAGAAGACACGTTTAAAGTCTACTCGAGTCGAGTCTATTCGAGTCTACTGGAGTCGAGTCTATTCGAGTTGAGTCGAGTCTATTCGTGTGTATTAGTTTCTGTTCGCGAGTTGAGTCGAGTCGAGTCTATTCGCGTATATTAGCGTCTGTTCACGAGTTGAGTCTATTCGCGTGTATTAGCGTTTGTTCGCGAGTCGAGTCGAGTCTATTCAAGTCGAGTCTATTCGAGTCGAGTCGAGTCTATTCGTGTCTAGTCTATTCGTGTCTAGTCTATTCGATTCGAGTCGAGTCTATTCGAGTCGAGTCTATTCGAGTCGAGTCGAGTCTATTCGAGTCGAGTCGAGTCTATTCGAGTCGAGTCGAGTCTATTCGAGTCGAGTCGAGTCTATTCGAGTCGAGTCGAGTCTATTCGAGTCGAGTCGAGTCTATTCGAGTCGAGTCGAGTCTATTCGAGTCGAGTCGAGTCTATTCGAGTCGAGTGAGTCTATTCGAGTCGAGTGAGTCTATTCGAGTCGAGTGAGTCTATTCGAGTCGAGTGAGTCTATTCGAGTCGAGTGAGTCTATTCGAGTCGAGTGAGTCTATTCGAGTTGAGTGAGTCTATTCGAGTTGAGTGAGTCTATTCGAGTTGAGTGAGTCTATTCGAGTTGAGTGAGTCTATTCGAGTTGAGTGAGTCTATTCGAGTCGAGTCTATTCGAGTCGAGTGAGTCTATTCGAGTCGAGTGAGTCTATTCGAGTCGAGTGAGTCTATTCGAGTCGAGTGAGTCTATTCGAGTCGAGTGAGTCTATTCGAGTCGAGTGAGTCTATTCGAGTCGAGTGAGTCTATTCGAGTCGATTCTAGTGGATTCGAGTCGATTCTAGTGGATTCGAGTCGAGTCGAGTCGATTCTAGTCGAGTCGAGTCGATTCTAGTCGAGTCGAGTCGAGTCGAGTCGAGTCGAGTCGATTCTAGTCGAGTCGAGTCGATTCTAGTCGAGTCGAGTCGAGTCGATTCTAGTCGAGTCGAGTCGAGTCGATTCTAGTCGAGTCGAGTCGATTCTAGTCGAGTCGAGTCGATTCTATTCTATTCGAGTGTATTAGCGTCTGTTAGCGAGTCGAGTCTTTTCGAGTCGAGTCTTTTCGAGTCGAGTCGATTCGAGTCGAGTCGAGTCGAGTCGATTCGAGTCGAGTCGAGTCGATTCGAGTCGAGTCGATTCTAGTCGAGTCGAGTCGATTCTAGTCGAGTGTATTAGCGTCTGTTAGCGAGTCGAGTCTTTTCGAGTCGAGTCTATTCGAGTCGAGTGGAGTCGAATCCATTTGCGTGTATTAGCGCTTGTTCGCGAGTCGAGTCAAGTCTATTTGATTTGAGTCTATTGCGTGTATTAGTGTCTGTTCACGAATCGAGTCTATTCGTGTCTATTCACGTGTATTTCCATTTGTTTACATCTATTAGCATCCATTTGCGTGTATTAGCGTCTGTTCGTGTCTATAAGCATCTTTTAGCGTCTATTAGGGTCTATTCGCGTCTGTTCATGTCTATTCACGTCTTTGCATTGACTTTGTATGTAACATACTCATGCAAATCGTTCAATTGGTTTCTGGTGTACGCCTCATAAGGCTAGATGAGCGTTTGGAACAACATGAGGGTGAGTAAATGACACAAGTTTCATTTTTGGCAAAGCGTGTAAAACATTGGTAATTCCCAAACTCTGAAACAGTCCAAACAATCGCAAGAAGTGTGAAAACTGTCTAACACAAAAGTTAATATTGTCTAACATGTCCTGCCGCTTGTTCTTTGCATGTATTTTCAGATATGTATGTCCTCCAGAGCTCTCATCCTTCTCCTGTTTCTTAATCTTAATCACATCATTTCCAAATAAGCACAAATGTGCTCAATAACATTCTTATCTCGAGCAGGTGACTCGACCCAGAAGACTGGTGGTGGCCTGTGTATTTATTTGTCCTTTGTTTTCTGTAAAAGGGGCGGGTTAAGGTTTGGTGGGGTTGGGGTTTGAGGGCGGAGTCTTGTTTGGAGTGTGGGAACAGCAAACGGGGGGAAGTTTGGGACTGACTGCTACCTTGCTGTCCGGGGTGGCCGTGGGAACCAAGCGCTCACCAGCCATGGGTTAGGATGGGCCAGTCGAGAGTACGAATTGAATTTATAGAAAATTTAAATACAAAAAAGTCGATCATCACAGTAACAGGTGCCTCCTGGGTTCCCACTCCAAACCCACAGTTTTATTAATTTTTTATGTTTCTTTTCTTTCTCTCCTTACTTCTTTATTATTTTCCTCGGTTGTTTCTCCTCTTCAGAACGGACTCATTTATCTGTGTTTTTGATTTCCAAGTCGTTCCCTCCTCTTTCTCTGCCCTTACTTCTGTCACACGTGCGATTATTTCCTTTCCACATGACTGTTGGATCTGTTCTGTTGCTGTTTGTATATATTCTTATTCTTATTATTTCTTAAGTTTCATCTTTATTATATTTTAGGCCCCAGGGATCATCCTGATATTGTTGATTCATTTATGCAACTCCAAGCTCAGGTGTGTTTTTGGTTTCTTATTTCATTCACTTTGGGTTTCAATCTGTCTCTCTCTTTCTTTCTTTGTCTTTCTCCTCCCTCTGTCTTTTTTCGGACTCGTGTTCTGGTCGGGCTGTGGAATTCTGCTATTGGATGACTGACAGGTCTCTCATCCAATTGAAATGGTCTACGCCGTTTGCTCTGTGAAGATGTTACGACATCACCTGAGCATTAAGCTGGTGGGATTTATGGGAGTGTACTTAACATTTCGTCAGCATGCTAACAATAAGTGCAGTCGACCAAGCCATGTTGACTAGAGTTGAAGTTAGGAAAGATGAGCAACATAAAAGACAAAAAAAAACTTTTTTTGTGAGTTTGGACTTTTTGAATTTTGAATTATAAAGTAATATTGAATGATTAATAAAGAACGATTTCACCAGACATCACAGCCAGTCAGAACAGTGCATGATACAAAGATTTTGTATCTTTTCAAAGCTGCAATTCATAACTTTTCAGTTTAAAAAACCAAAAAAAATCTGTTCTTGAGTAAATCAGTGACTGCGTTTACATGCACAGAATAAACAGATAACTATCAAAAATCTGCTTATTATATTACATGCAAATCAATAAATAATGAGTACTTCAAGAACATTTGAAGATTTGTCAGGTTTTTCGCAGGCAGTGACGTCACCGCCTTGGGTTGCATAACGATTAATCGCGATTAATCTATTGCAGAATAAAGGTTTTTGTTTACATCATATATGGGAGTATACTGTGTATAATAACACTGTATAAATAAATACACACACATGCATGCATATCTTTAAGAAATTTTTACATATTTATATACATTTGTATATACATCGTTATGCAACCCTATCACCGCCTATAGTACATCTACTCGTTCACAAAGCCGACGGGAAATCTTTCTTAAGCTATACTGTTGCATCTCTTCTCATGTCTGCAAAACCTTACATTTTTCGCAGTTGCCAACTGTTTGAGTCAAACGCAGATATTTATGCGTTACATTGCGCTTACTTCCACCTGTGACATTTTTCTTCACACGCAGAGACATGGGCACATGAACAAAACTGCGATAAAGCCAGTTAAGATGAGCAGCTACCTGTGTTGATAATTTTTTTTACTTACGCCATTTATGGGCTTTCCACAATAATTTTTTTTTTAACGTTTTAGACGTTTACATGACCCCACACATTATCAGTTTATTTAGCATAATCGGCGTAAGACTGCACATGTAAACGCACTTATTGATCAAAACTATCCTTCTTTCCCCGATTCAAAACGGAAAGTTTATAATAAAGACTAAAATGAAGGTTGTCAGCAGTGCTTTCAACATCTAAATGGATTAAATGCTGCTGCAGAGATGACTTAAAACATGTAAGACATTAGCAGCGTGATTTATGTTGAAACATTTGCGTTTTCATTTAATCAGAACAAATGTTGCAGATATATTACTAGTTCAGATGACTTTTTTTCGGATATATAACTATTAGGATGTACTTCTAACTATCAATGCTTAATGACAGAGCCGCTCTGATGCAGTAAAGCGCAACGCATATACAGAAAATTACTCTGCAAATGACTGCAATTTTACGTTTTAAACAGAGATGGCAATAGAGAGGCAAAAATTACAGATTATAACTTTAAACAAACGTATGTTCACAAAGCATAACAGAGTAGACTTTCAATATCTGTTTAAGATTAAGTGTCGATTAATTCTCATTTAGAAAGCAAATCACAATCTACAGACTATTAGACCTAGTTGTAGATTTGACTTTTAATTTTAAATATAAATGTATAGCTGATAACTCTGTGTCTCTGTGTCTCAATATATAACATTTGGCTTGCGTACACACGAAACGTGAAGCATTGCGTTTCTCGCTCTACATTACTCGCGGGATTAAAATTTGTGTCATGTGCATTTTTCGCCTGAGTTGAATATTTTCAACTTGCGCAAAAATGCGTTTGAGGCGAATATCGCGTGTTTTTGCGCCAATCACTCCGCCCAATTTACATAATTCGCATCTGCCTGCACGAGTTTGCATCTGTTTGCACCTATTCATGTTTATTTGTGCCAATTCGCACCTATTCACGTCTATTAGCGCCAATTTACATCATTCGCGTCTTTGCATTGACTTTTATGTATAATCTGCTCACGCAAATTGTTGAATTCGCTTTTGGTGTGTACACCCCATAAGTGTTCAGATCAGTGGTCAGAGTTACAAAGGTCCATATCCCACCAGCCATCCCTCACAGAGTCATCCCAGCCTGAAACCAATGAAACCCTAAATTAATTCATCTTAATTAATTGATTAATTGATTCAAATGAATTGGCTCTCTCTTATTTTTTGTTTTTGATACTCATGAAATGTTCATGAGGTTCCCTCTGTCTCTCTTTCTCTCTCTTTCTCACTTTAATATCCTCTCATCCTCAATAAGTTTCTTAATGCATCAGTTGTCTTTATTCGTACATGTTACTTAGATTTCTGTTGCATTCAGTCCAACTGAGCAGAGAAAGTAGTGATCGAACAGTTGAAAAAGCAACAACAACCCTTGAAAACTTTAACGATCATCATACCTTTAGTTTCTATTGAGTTAAATTTCAGTGTTTTAGTTTTTTTGCTGTTGATTTTCTTACCTGATCTGTTTGCATATGAATACGTTTGGTTGTTTTTCCTAGCAGAGGTGTAGAGTTAGACAGATAGAGCGAGTGAGCGATGGAGGGGGGGCGGGGCATCTGAGTGATTGACAGAGTTCCATGGGCGGGGTTTGAGTTATGTGCTCTGTTCATTGGCTCTGTCTGATTCGTAGGCCCTCAAACGGAAGCCCGATTTATTCTTATCAGAGAGTCTTGATGTGAAAGCAGTATTTCACTGCGGTAAGTCTTTTTAAAACGTAGTAATGACTGTTAATGCTTGCGTGTTTATGTAGTTATCTTTCTAATATTGCCGTCTTCTGGCCGCAGGAGTGCTGTCGCTAAAGTTTCCTGAAGCTCCCACAGTCAAATCCACCTGCCTTTTCTTTGTAAGTCAAAGGACGTCATTGTGAGAGACATAAAACAACCTAAAGGTCTACTTACACTGAACGCAACATGTTTTACTTTGATGAATTTGCTGTAATGCTAAATAAAAACTTGTCAGATCACACTTGCCAGCTTCCAAACACGGTTAAAATTTCATTTTAATGATAACTCCACCCCTATAATAATAATATATTGATTATTTATCCAGGATGTTTATGTCTTTCTTTATCCAGCCGAATGCAATATGAGTTATATTAACCCTCAAAATGACCCCCGAGCCACATTTCTTTAGTAAATAAAAATGGTTCCCTTCATCTCAGTGGAATAAGATTTTGTGACATGTCTAGATTATCTGTCAATATTCATATAAAAAAAACTGGGCTTGATTTGGTTGTTCTGAAGATGTGTAAAAAAAATGTTCCCAAAAGAGGCCCTTGGGGGTCAAAATGACCCCAATTGAGAATCAATGGGAAATGCAAAAAATATTTTGTTCTTTTTATTTGTCAAAAAAAAATCACTGGTTTAGTCATCATATGTGTCGAGACACACAAAAACCAATACATTCTCGATTTTTCATGTGACGCCATATTTAAATCTGTAGCTGTTTTTGTCTCTTTACATAACATACGAGTCATAACAATTGCACATTTTTTTAATTTTTGTAAATGTAGTTTTTTATTCTATGCTATAATAAAGCAAGGATATTATTTAATAAGTGTAAATGTGTTCACCTGAAGAAAGTCGGACATAAACATCTTGGATGATGACATGAGGATTTTCATTTTGGGTGGAGTTATCTTTTACATTTGTCATGCTCGGTGCAAGTAGACCTTGAGTTAAATATCTTTTTAAGTAGTGCCAGCAAGCAATGTTTAAATGTCGTTTGACCTGCAGACGGAATTAATACCACACTGTGCAGACGTTCCTCCAGTTGGTCGGGTCGTGCAGGAAGACGGTAAACTGCTCCTGTTAGCTGTACTGGAGGTGAGGAACGCTGCTTTGTCACACAACTAGCTTCATGTAAAATGGCTTAACTCTTTCCCCGCCAGCGTTTAAAAAAAGTTGTCAGCCAGCACCAGCATTTTTTATGATTTTTCACAAAAGTTAAGTGCCTTCCAGAATTTTTTTCAAATATGTAAACATACAATATATCAAATGAAAGAACAGACCCTCTGGTTTCAAACACAAAAGAAGTGGTAACACTTTACCTGAAGGGGTGTTCATAAGACTGACATGACACCTTCATAATCATGACATGACACGTGTCGTGAACACGAAGGAGATTTTATGCACATTTATGACTATTTTCCTTAAAGGAGTAGTCCACTTTAAAGATGGGGTCCATTGACTTTTTATAGTAGGAAAAAAATACTATGGTAAGTCAATGGGCCCCATCTATAAACTGGACTACTACTTTAAGTGTCAATTGTTCAGTTATGTCATTTTTATTGCAAAGATGACATTATTTTAATTAGTCCTTGTTATGACAACTTGACATAAACCAATACATCATAACTTGTTATAAATCTGTCATAAACATGACATAGCAAAATAATTATGAACACAGGGTTCTGAAATGTTCTGACATAGAAGAAAAAACGAACTAAACATTTAATAAATTTAATTTAATGTAATTAACTTAGCAGTGATATGGACCCAACACGTCATGGCTTAACTCATTATTGTACAATTTTCATTTAATTTTAAGTGAATCGGTCTCCAAATGCAATAAAATATAATTTTATAAATTTTAATTATTATTTTTATTATTGAATGATTGGTTTTATTTGCTAAACACACGAAGGAAACTTTATGAACATTTTGCACTAAAGAATATTCATGACGCTGTTATAAAACTATGTGACAGAGTATTAACAGTTTATTGTCATATTGTCACTTTATGACGAATTGAGTTTGTTACACTGGTCAAAAGTGGTAAGTTATGTTGTCTTGGTAATGTCAAGTTGTCATGACAAGTTATGATGTAATTGAACGATTGACACTTAATGACAGTTCTCATAAACATGTCATGATTATGAAGGTGTCATGTCAGTCTTATGAACACCCCTTCAAGTAAAATGTTACAAAAAAAGTATTTCAGCCTATATTCATTTGTTGTCTTTTTATCACCTCTCAAATATGGGTATGTTTTCTCAAAAACAAAATTTTGAGTAAAAAGCTGAATTTTTTTAAAGGACTTTTGATAGAGATCAGATTTAGAACAATGATCAAAGCACACGCAGTGTTTTTACTGTTTTTGGATCAGTGGACGTTTATGTGATTTATAAGTTGGGTAAGTGCACCACCAAGTGGATAATAGAAAATACGGATTGGCGTAATAACACGTCATTGGCAGGGAAGCTTTTCTCTTAATTTTCTCTTAATCAATTTACATTATTTACAATGGTTTAATGTGGAAAACACTACATCACAAAAAAAGACTTCAGCTGGGTTTTCACATTTTTGATTCCAGAGATGCAGTTACACCCAAATACTTTTGTCTCTTTTTTATTAGGCTATCGGTGGACAGTCGTCTCGCAGTCTCATGGATCAGTTCGCCGAGGTTCTCTTCTCTCTAAACAAACACTGCTTTGCGTTGTTGACGGTGTGGCTTAAAGAAGCTCTGAGATCTCCGGGCTTTCCGTCCTCGCGCGTCTCAGATGAGCAGAAAAACACCTTCAGCCAGCAAGTGCTCAGGTGAGAAGACCTCACAGGAGTGCAACCCTTAGAGACGTCAAAAATCAGTTTGCTGTATAAATCTGTAATGTTTTTGTCTCAGGGAGCGAGTGAACAAGCGTCGGGTGAAAGATATCGTGAAGGAATTCACACTGGTGTGCCGCGGACTTCACGGGACCGAGTACGCCGCTGACTACTGAGCCCATCGCACCCACCGATACAGACTCTGAGGAACCCAGAACTACAACTCCCAGAATCCCTTGCTGCAATGCGTAAATGACACGCTGTCAGAACTATGATGGAACGAAGCGCATGCAGCTGCGGCCGGATCGAGATCTTCCTGTAACTCGTCCCCTCTCTCTCTCTCGCTCTACCCCCTCGCTCTCTCACTGGGTTGTTTTGGGATGATACGAACATCTTTCCTGCATCCCGCGGCATGTTTGCTGTATTTTATTCTCCCATGTTCTCGATCTTCCAGGGCTCTCGGGCTGTTTTCCCTGTGAACGTTGGCATCCGTTTGAAGGAAGAAATCGTGTTGGTTCAATATTTTTTATTTTGGACATACTGAAATGAAAGCATATTTATATATACACACACATATAAATATAAATATATATATATATATATATATATATAAACGCGTACATTAGTAATCTGTTGGGTGGTGGTGAGTCTGTGTGCTGCTAACAGAGAGAGGGACCAATGCTTTATATCTGTCTAACCCCTCACGCTCCTCTGGAAATTAGTGAACATTTTTTTTTTAATTCGATGATTATGATTGTTTTTGATATATACTGTAAAGTCAGCAGCATATTTCGGGTCTAGTAAAGATGTTACACAACTGACAAATGAGAGGTAGAGAGAAAGGCAACATGATGTCTCAGAAAACACTGGAAACCCCCCCAAAATGTACATGATTTTGATTTTCATACAATGGATGTAAATAAGGATGAAGCGACCATAATCTGATATGAATACATTAAAATGCTACAGATTTATTTACTGAATGTCATTTGGGATCACATGAAGGTAAATTATGATACAAATCTTATTTTTGGGTCATCTGATTTAACATTTGAGTTCTGATGCAAGTCCCTATCGCATCTAATGCGTCTTTCTTTTTATGCCACATGTAGCTCTGTGATTGGTTGTGTATGCAGACCTCTGTACAAATCCTAAAAAACTTTGGAGTGCACTTATCAAGGATTGATACGCATATTGTAGTCCAGAATGGTCTCTCTCTCTTTCTCTCTCTCTCTCTTTCTCTCACCCGGCTGCTGCCTGCAGATATGTAGCATGTGTGTTGTGTTACATACGAGTCAAGAATGTGTCATTCAGTGGACGAGGGCCGTTCTGTCGTGTTTGTTTACTAGTGAGTCACAGACTGAGAACAAAGGGAGAGTCAAATGTACATTTAGCTCTTTTCTTTTTTTGTACTTTGTTTTAATTTATTAAATACATCTATGATGGCAGCACTGGTTTCTGTGGTCTGTTTATATAAATGGAGAAATATACATCACCGAATAACAACACCAAGCTCCACAGGTTTTTAAAAGTAATTTATTTTAAAGGGGGCATATCATGAAAATCTGACTTTTTTCATGTTTAAAGATACAATTTGTAGAATCCGCTGCTAGAGGGCGCACGATCAAAACAATAACAATGACCTTTTAATAATTAATGATGCTCTGAAGCAGCGTGGAATGATGGGATTTGTTGCCTTTAACTCAACCGCTCTTGGCCATTAATCAGACGGGAACGAGAAATCATGTTAGCAGATGAGGTCATAAAGTTTTATTAATGTTACATTGGATGACATCGTTTTATTTCATTATGTATGGTTTCATAATGTTCAAAATAAAATGGTTAGTCATAGATGTTACAGTATTAGTCCAATACGATGATGTGTTAACACCGTTAACACAATTAGTGTTCAGATTAACAAACTTATCATAAACATGCGAGTAGACCAACAGACACTATTACTTCCGCATATGTCTACGACACTGTTGTCATGTGGTTTCTACGTCAGTAAAGGCGGTAACATTGACAGGCGACTGCACTGCCTTGTGTCACTGTTTAGAATGGCAATTTTCTCATGATTTACATAGTTGTTGAAAACAGTAGAGTTAGCTGGACAAAATATTTAACACTGGCCTAGTGGTTTTTGGATATTTTACTGCAAATATCTTAAAAATTGTACCTTTAAGTGCTATATTTGGGTCCCCAGTGCTTCTATCAACCTAGAAAATGTGAAAAAGATCAACCCATTAACTTAGTTTTGGTAAACCATTATCTGCAAGCATGTGAAAAAATAGCTAACTGAAATTTCGCTCCCCTTGTGATGTCAGAAGGGGATCTGACTCTAATAATATTGCCCCTTAATTTGCACTATCCAACCACGGCACTATCATTTAGTGCAGAGATCAGCTTATTTAAAAAAAAATCACATTTTTGCTCACATCTGTGGCAATTTTAACATGCTAAATTATCTGTTGTCTATTTTGAGCTTAAAACTTCACATACATACTCTGGGGACACCAAAGATTTATTTACATCTTTAAAAAGTCTTGTGAAATGTCCCCATTAATAAAAAATCTACATTTATTAGAATTAATATCTAAACATGAATTAAGATTTATGTTCATATTTTACTTTAAAAATGATTACACCCTACATTTTAAATGTATGAAATATTTTATATGGAAGTATGGGAGAGAATCAAATAGTATTTTTTTTAGATTCCATAGAGTAGCTGTCGTTTATTTACATTACCGTATTGCATATTTGTTTATTTCATCAGAGTATATCCATTATTAAATTTATAGTAATAAGTAATTTATGTTTGACTTGCTTCAAACATCTTCAGATCAAAATATAAAAATTTTATGAACAGGAATATAAATGGTGTTGCATCAAGTTGCGCTGTATACTGCGTGTAACACCACATCACAAGTTAAAAAAAAAATAATAACCAATAAAATGATAGTTTGATAATAATGATGATATAATGAACAGCGTTGTTTTTTCTGTGGCCTGAGGATAGATAACAACCAAACTGAAAACGAAACGGCGTTTACAGGAGCCATCATATATAACAAATTTATGTTGTTTAATTACATTTATATTGTTTAATAAAAGATAAAAATTTTAACCCAAACTAGTCATATAAAAGATATATTTGTGTCCATAGAGTCATTATTGGTAATGCACAGCCCTTGTCACCACTATTGACTGTTGGGCTGCAATTACTCCTATTCACCAGCAGGTGTCTCTATAACTCTGGAAAATAACGAGGTTTAGTCTAGTCTAGTAGTCTAGTCTAGTAGTCTAGTCTAGTAGTCTAGTCTAGTAGTCTAGTCTAGTCTTCAGTCTCCTCAGTCTGGTATCGGGTGTCTGGTTTGGTCAAATTGGTAATTTCTTATTTTCTTTCGTAAAGGTTTGAAATGTTTCAACAGTGCGTGCTGGTTACCTTGAAAAATTATTGAAAGTAAATATCACCTGGTTTCCTGAGTTTGAACAGTTTATTGTTAGAGACTTTAGTTTGGAAATAAAAGTTGAACACATTTAGGTCAATATTCATGACGGTAAGTCCTTTTAAAATTGTAATGTTTTGAGGTTTAATTTCCTTAATAATTTGTGTCTGTTTATTTAGTGTTTTTGTTTACCTTTCATTTATTTCTTATTATTGTTTTTGTTGTATGTATTTTATTATGCAAAGAAATCATCAAGATAAAACATTAAGAAAACCATTACAATGTATGGCAAAAAAAAGTTTAATTACATTGAATTTGAATGGAATTTCAGTCAGCAGAGTGAACGAAATCATGGACTCTGGGACCAGGGGGAAATCTGCGCTCTCTCTCTCTCGCTCTCTCTCTCTCTCTCTCTCTCAGGTATTCTCGGCTTTGCCTCTGATTCTCTCCAGACTGCAGTCATGGAATCAGACATTTATTTATGTCCTGTTTTGAATCTTTCTGTCTGATCTCGAGATTAATCAGACTGTTGATCGGATGACAGATTTAATGATGTTTCCCCCTGATGTTTCATATTCACTGCTGTTGTTGGGAATATCGTGTCTCACTGTCTTCACTAAGAGTTCTCAGGAGTTCTCAGGTACCATCATCCTCTTTATTTACGCATTTACATTTGGTGATATAATAACAATGTAGGCTGTGTTTTTTTTTTCGTTTATATGTTTAGACATCATCTTACATTCACGCGTAATTTGTTGTTTATTTGCACGTGATGAAGTTTGTGAAACATCGTAGTAGATAGTTTCGCGGGAACTTCCGTGACCGACGCGATCAAAGAGAAAGTGTGCGCGCGCGCTCCCTGGTAACAATGTTATATGAGAATAATACACATCTGATTTAATGACATTAATGAATATATAATTCACGATGACTTGTTAGAAATAATTTTGTATTGTGTATATTTGGTGTGTAACGTTAGTATGGATAGGAAAGTGTTGTGATGAGTTTGTTTGATAAAAAACTGATTACAGATCAGACCTTTTTCACAGATGTTTTGCTTGTGTTGTTTACATATAGTTTGTTAAAGTTGTCCCTACTGAAAAGACCAGTTAAAACTAGCCTTAGCTGGTTTTACCTGGTCTCCCAGCCTGGTTTTAATTGGTTAAGCTGGTAGCAGGCTGGTTTTAGAGGGGTTCCCTATTGAAATAAAGCTAAAACCAGCATAAGCTGGTGAGCTGGTTTTGCTGGTCTCCCAACTTAGTTTTAGCTGGTTTAGCTGTGTTTTTGGCACTTTTTTAAGATGGTCAAGCTGGACTTAGCTGGTCTGGCTGAAAGGGCCATTTTAAACCAGCTACTGTCACCTTAAACCAGATAAAACCAGCTACTAGCTTATGCTGGTCTTAGCTGGATTTGTGGTAGGGTTTAGACACTTTTTACCTGGTCAGGCTAAGCTTGTTGGCTAGTTTAAGGTGGAAGTAGCTGGTCTCCCAGCCTGTAAAACTAAAACCAGGTAAAAGTTTCCAGAACCCATCTAAAAAACTTTATACATTTTCTATTAGTCGAATATAGTTTCTTTTTTATGGTTTTAATTTTTGAGATGAAGCTTGACCTGGATTCTCTTAGTCATGATCAAAAACATCTTTACGCCTTTAGTAAAGTCTTCTTAGGTCAGACAAAACCGGACCTTAAAGCTTTTGAAATGCCTGTTTGATTGACAGATGCTTGAATAGAGTGACAGCAGCTGTCGGTGGAGACGGGCATCTGTTGCTAAGCAACAGACCTGTACATCTGT
This sequence comes from Paramisgurnus dabryanus, assembly GCF_030506205.2. NCBI lineage: Eukaryota > Metazoa > Chordata > Actinopteri > Cypriniformes > Cobitidae > Paramisgurnus > Paramisgurnus dabryanus. The sequence goes on from NC_133348.1 coordinate 11,844,235, forward strand.
TCTAAAGGAACCACATGCCTTTGTGTGTGCTGTGTTTTATCTTGGTTAATTAGCTTCACACACACACACACACATTTAGATTCATTGTCTGTGTGTGTTCACTACAGTGTATGTGGTCATAAAGCTGTGGGCGGGGCTTACTGAGGCACTGAATGGGATGTGTGCCTGTTAAAGGGTCAATAGGTCAACTGAGGTCAAACCATCTGATGGATCCCTAGTCTTAACAGTCACTGTTAAGACTTGAGGAATGTCCCTTTCTTTCATTGATGCATTTTAGTCTTAAAGCCAACATGAAACGGTAATGCACTGTAATGCTTGCATTAAGTAGATTTTCCACTGTAAAAAAAACCTGATGCATACTTATATTGGAGATGTAATTTTTGAATGTGATTTCATGTTTTTCTTTGTCTTTGGAGTGTTAAAGGGATAGTTCACCCAAAAATGAAAATAATGTAATTAATGACTTACCCTCATGTTGTTCCAAACTCTTAAGACCTCTGTTCATCTTCAAGACACAGTTTAAGATGTTTTATATTTAGTCTGAGAGCTTGTTGACCCTTCATTACAAAATCTACGTACGGTATACTGTCCATGTCCAGAAAGGAAATAAAAACATCATCACGTGACTGCAGGATGATGTGTTATCCTCAGACATGTTTGCGAAGTTTTTTTTCCAAACATACAGCGTGCGTCTCCCTCAGACTGTAAACGAAGCCCAGGCGCAAATAAACCAGCTGGGGCGCACCAGATAACACGTCAGCCGCGTCACTGCAGTCACGTGACTTTAGTCTCGGGCATGCGCTTCACAACAGACGCGGAAGAGAAGACAATGCTGAATAAAGTCGTAATTTTTTTATTTTTGGACCAAAATGTATTTTCGATGCTTCAACACATTCTAACTGACCCACAGATGTCACATGGACTACTTTGATGATGTTTTTATTACCTTTTTAGACATGGACAGTGTACCATACATAGATTTTCAATGAAGGGTCAAGAAGCTCTCGGACTAAATATAAAACATCTTAAACTGTGATCCGAAGATGAACGGAGGTCTTACGAGTTTGGAACGACATGAGGGACAAAATGAGTCAATAATGACATTATTTTCATTTTTGGGTGAACTATCCCTTTAAAACCTGTTTCTGCATATAGACGATCCGCAAAGTCGCAAAGATTAAAGTCTCAAACCCAAAGAGATTATGCAAAAAGGCATAACTTTTATTCTAGTTGTAGTATTGCATACAACAGCGAGTATATATGTCGTGGAGACACTGTGTTTTGGTAAGAATCGTAACATTTCTGTCACACTCTAGAGGTATTCGGCCAATCACAATGCACTGGATAGTTGGCCAATCATAGCACACCACCCTTTTCAGAACGATGAGCTTTGTAAAAATCGCAGCGTTTTCAGAAAGTTGGGTTATAGAGGAGCAACAATAGTGTATGGTATGTGGAAAATAATGTGTTTTTTTAATCTTAAGCCACCTAAACATTGCATTATACCAAATACACAACGCTTTTAAGCATCACCCTTTAATGCCAGAAGAGAGTAAATGCTTGAAATCAGAGAGAGTTTTGTTGCTCTTGTAACCTTTTATACTCAAAAAGCTAAAAGGTTTTAGGTGTGTGTGTATGAGAGAAAGACAGAGAGAGAGAGAGAGAGAGAGGGAGAGAGTGCTTTCTTAAGATTTCGTTCTGGAAGTGGAACTTGAAACCCCTGCTCTGTGTTTGTAGGAAAGACCCCCGCACCCCTCCCCTCCAGTGCAAACATCTTGTTGAGCATTGGTTTATAGGCACACTTTTTAATGATTAGATTTATCCCACATTGATTCCAGTAGACTTACATTGAAAGCAGAAACCAAGACCTTGTATCCATCTGACCAGAATCATAAGACCCAATTTCCGTTCTTGTTGTGTAACGTTTCCATTCCATGCCGATCAAACCCGGCTGGCACGGATCTGGTTTCATTTTCCCCTGCGGGGATGATAATAGTGTCATTTAGGCATGGCTATGCGGCACAATGGTAAAAAAGCGCTAATAAAGATGCGGGATCCATTAACTTAGGGTGTGTTTACACGACAAAAGTTTAATAATAGTTTATTGCAGACAAACAACAACGTCAAAACGATTCCCATTTACATGAATCTACAAAAACAAATAAAAAATGCTATTGTGCATTCCCGGTCAGTAATTGGCAATGTCGATGTAGCATTACATTATTCTGCGTTCACACCAGCCGTGGTAGAGGCGTCAAGCGCGAGTGATTTCAATGTTAAGTCAATGTGAAGACGCGTTGACGCGCCCCTTGAGGTCTCATGGTGCGAATGAGGATTCCGCCGAATTGAGCGTTGCCGCGCCAAACGGCCGAGTTGAAAAATTTGAACTTTGGCAGAAAAACGCGCCGAGTTAACCAATCAGGAGCTTGCTCTAGTAGTGACGTGATTACAGGAAGCGAGCAGAGTCACAGAAGCCCCTCCCATGACACGAATTTCCGTGTAAATGTCTCAATGACTAGAATTTCACGCGCGGCTTTCATGCGCGAATGAAGCGAGTAAACTCAAAATGGCAAACTAGACGCGGTAGACGCGAATTTGACGCCTGAAACGCGGCTGGTGTGAACCCACGGTTACAGTTTTCACAAATTTGTTTTTGTTTTCAAACACCTGCACTTTGAATCTCGTTTATAAAAGTTTGCATTTTCAGACCCCCAAAACGCTGTTGTCGTGTAAATGATTGGTCAAAGGAAATAAAAAGTGTTTTGTTTTGGTTGATAACGGAGTTGTATAAACAACCCATTGTTACTGCTTAGTAATGCATTGGTTGACAAGCAAGCACTCAGAAACACTTTAGCAACCACATACTAACACTTGGTAATTGTCACTTTGTTAACACACCTGCAGATAAGACCAGCATTTTTATGCTGGTTGAGGCTAATTTAGTGCTGATTAGTCAAAGCTGACTGACCAGGTAATTCTTGCCGGTAAAGCTAGTTAAGAAGCATAGTGAGGATAGCATGGAGGCTCTTTTTAACAGAGACGGTTTATTTTAGTGGAAAACTGCTTTATCAAACTTAACAGTTTGTTTGTTGAGATTTACTTTTGACCAGAATGTTTCTTTTACTTGAACTTTTTGAGTTATTTTTCTCATTTGACACAATGTAGGCGTTTATACACGGCGTCAGTTGAGGTGTCTGAACAGATCCCGTGCTTGAGATGTTATGTCTGTAACAGAACGCTGTCTGTGTGCCATGCCGAACATCAGATGAACCCGATCATCTGATCATGTGATTGATCTCAATCATCTCTGGTAGAATTAAACTCATCTGTCTATGCTTGTTCAACCTGTTAACATACAAAGACAGGCTGCTCTTTCATGCTTTCATGGTTTTGTTCCTGTAGCTTGAAGACACACTGATAAAATGTGTTGTATAGCTTGAATGCACTGTAAGTCATTTTAAAAACATCTGCCATATTTGAACTCAGATTTAAACTAGCAACAATAGTAGTTGTGTAGTTTGAGTTTAAGACTAGAACAAGTAGACAGCATAGCTTGGAAATTTTTAAGTTCAAAGAAATTTGGTATATTGGCAGATCTGAGCACAGTTTGAGACGTTGTTAGAGGAATACACAACTTTAAAAAAAAAATCCTGATCATTTACTCACCCCCATGTCATCCAAGATGTTTATGTCTTTCTTTGTTAAGTTGAAAGATATTAAGTTTATTAAGGAAAACATGATTTTTCTCCATATAGTGGACTTTAGTGGGCGTCAACAGTTTGTTTCAATGCACAATTGGACGTAATTACGTAATACGTGAGGTCACGCTGACGCATCACACGGGTAGTGCAAGACGAGAAGTTGTGGTTAAAAAGTAAAAAATGTTTATTTTTTGGCGAAAATGAGGATGGTTTGGCTAGATAAGAGTAAGACACTTATGCCTCCGTTGGGATCGTTTAGAGCTGCATTGAAACTGTAAACTGTTCACTATATGAAGAAAAATCCTGAAATGTTTTCCTTAAAAAACAATTTCTTCTCGACTGAAGATCTTGGATGACATGGCGGTGAGTAAATTATTGAGATTTGTTTTATGAAAGTGAAGGAAGCCTTTTAAGATCTCTTCTGAAATTCTACCCGTCAGTTTACTGTGGTCTTTATCAGGAAGCTTGAGCAAAGTTTGCTCTGCATTGCTGTGTAAAAGAAACTATTGAGATTTTGTTTGTGATCTTTACTCTTAAGAGAAACATTAAGAGTAAGGGAAACGCAATAAATCCATTTCGACTAATTTGGGTAAAACCGTGTTTTCTATACCAAGAAAAGTGACAAGATGAAAACCTCTATTTTCTGTTACAAACTTTCACATAGCATCTTTAGATTATGATAACAATAAAAATTCAAATCCTTCATTTGATTTTCAAAGATTTATTATAAAAACTGGATTATTTTTTCTGCAAAATGCAATAAATCTATTGAATCAATACATAAATGTACATTCATCTTTGCCATGTTATATTCATTTAGTTGACTAGTGGTATACACTGATAAAAAATAAACATTAATGGCATGTATCAAAACACTTACTTTGTCACATTAAGAACACTGCCATTGCTTGGGACATCATCGCTGAACTTTTTTGACAGCGATAAGCTGTAAAAAAATTTTGGTCCTGGTCGATTTTCGTTGACTTCGCGTAAAATAATGAAAAGTTTTTCATAAGATCCACTGGGGTCAATGTGTTAGCATGATGCTGTCAGGAGAACGAGCAACAGCCGGCCTTTTTTTTGTCCGAGTTCCTCTTACAGAAATTATTCGATTTTGATGACTTACGTTTCTTCCCTGCCACAGAAATCCACCACAGGTTATCAATGCCATCAAATTATTATTTCGTTTTTGTTTGTTTGTTAATCAAAAAATACAAAGTAGATGAGGAAAACTAGGATTCTGTGTGTATGCAAAACGGCGTCATTGTTGTTTACAATGTGTGGAATGGTGCGCTGTGATTGGTTAAAGGGAGTGGCGTTTGTCGCTGTTTGGAAAAAAGGGAGAAAATATGACACAATAAAATGACGGATATCAGATTTTGCGTGAAATGAAGAATTAACTTTTTAATACTGACCAGATACAATACTGATTTTGGTGGTAAATATTTTTTTTTTTAAACATGTCGTTTATCACTTTTTGGAACCAAACTCTTCAAGTTTAAAGCCATTGTACTAATGATGTGATGAGACTACACGTTTCTAACAGACTTGCACACAATAATGGCGCACGACACACACACATCACACACTGATCAGATGAAAGTGCCGGATGAGAAAGTGAAGGAAAACAGAAACTAAAAGGAACGCACATACAGAGAGAGAGAGAGAGAAAGAGAGAGACAGAGAGAGAGAGAGAGAGAGAGAGAGAACTTTTGTCCTGATTACATCCCTACCTCCCTCTCTTTCTCTCTCTCTCTCAATTATAATTTAAGTGCTTTATTGACATGACAAATCTGTACAAAAATGCATACAAATACTGCAAATAAAAGTAAAAAATAAAACAAATATATAGTGAAAAATTTTGCAAAATTAAAAGTCTCTCTCTCTCTCTCTCTCTCTCTGTCTTTCTCTGTCTCTCTCTATAGACGTCTAGATAGACGTCTAGACAGAAATGAAAAATAAAATAAAAAAAATTCAGAAAGTTTTGTAAAGTCGGTAAAGTTCCAAAGTTTGGAAGATCTTGTGTTTGTGTGAAGGAATCAGACAGGGATCAGACATGGGTGTGAGAGGTGTTTTTGTGACAGAAACAACAACATCGATGAATAATAAATATCAAACAAGTTAGATGAGTCTTGTGACACCTTTACACCGGATTATGCTTCAACGGTTTCAGAGGAGTGCCAGATTTTCAAAAAATAACTTTTATGTGGATGTGTTTTTGGGAATCGTCATGAATAGCGAGTCAGTTTCTCCAACAATGCATCTACTATAATAGTTAAAAGTGTGACAGTTGTGTCGTATGTAGCGTGTGAAATGCACCCCTGTGTGATAAACACACAAATCTTATAAATGACTTGCAATACTTTGGTGTTCAGAGGAAAAAAGTTGGTGTGCAGTTTTCACAAAGAAAACTTTTTTTGATCGAGGGATCTGTTGGAGAACTTAGTCTAAGGTGTTTCTCCTAAAATTGTTTGAGAAAAACTAATATTTAAATTCAACTAAATTGGCAATAGTTTTGCCGCTTGATTGCAAACTTATCAAATCTGAGTTCAGTTTGTGACATTGCCATCTTCTGTATGCGAATGTTGATTCATACCAAAATGCTTTTTTGCATATAGTTGTGTTTGACACATGAAAACGTCTCGGGTTACGTATGTAACTGTTGTTCCCTGAGAAGGGAACGAGACGCTGCGTCTCCCTTGCCATTAGGGCTGTGACGGTCATTATATAACCGTGAGACCGACGGTTATAGTTGAACACCGTCATTAGAACTGTATAACCGGCAAAACCGTGTTATTAAAATATTTTTAAAAAATTTATCATAAAGAATGTTTAAATACTAATTAAAAACAATTGTTAACAGTCTGTGTTATACGCCCCACCGTGTTCTCACGCAGTGAAAAATACAGAGCGGAGCAGATACTGACAACGCGCTGACATACAGGACAGACCAGGTTACTTTTCGGTTACTCTTGAGATTAAACATATTAAACAAAGTCTCACCTTTCAAATCATCTCTTCCTTCTAGTTAATTTATAGCATCAAATAAACATGAATGACCATAAGAAGGAATGTTGTTTTAACCGCGGAAAGGCGTCAGTACACTCCGCTTTTCAAGTACAAATCCTCCCATGCTAATCTACTAACTCTCCTGAAAGCACATTCACTGCTTGTCTTGCTGTTAATTTTAAATAAACGTAGAGCAAGTAGCTAATCAGTGTCTTGTTTATTCAAACGGCGTTTACTTCGCAAGCGTGAGCCCTGAACACTGCGTACTGTATGTGGAGAGCATTTGTCGCGCGAGGCCATTGTCGGCTGCGTTTGCAGCGCATACTGTGCAGTTTAATAACAGTATAAAAATCTCAAGTTCATATTACTTTACTTTAAATGCATTTATGAGCAAAACCTCTTCAAGACGCTTTTTAATCCACATTCTGGTCCATGTAATGACAGATATAGACACAATTAAATCTGTTTCTCTGAAGATTATCAAAATAGATGAGAGAGGATTCATCTATGCTGAGCAGAGAGTGACAGCGCAGTCTTCTGTCAACAGTGTGTTTTTTTTAAATATTTCATTGCTTTCTGTTAAATTGCTTAAAGTTATTACTGTTTAAAACACCTGGCATCACATTCATGATTTTATGGTAAAATTACACTTTCGCGTCAATCCACAAGCATTTAAACGAGCAAAACGCCCCCACAGACGGTTATGTTATGAACCGTCACATTTGACTCACGTCATAACCGTCATCACCAATTCTGAAACCGGCACACCCCTACTTGCCATACTTCCTGCGTACCTGTAATGCCGTCTTTGGCAATATTTCAGATAGTGATATACTTCCTGGTTCCCCTATTCTTCACCCTGTCTTTGTTGTAAAGCCTCACCATTGGTTGAATTTGATATACACATTCAGACGCACTTACCCCTGGAGGCGTCCCCAAAGTGTCACCGCAGTGAGGCAGCGCGAGTTCCCTCAAAAGAGAACTGTAACAATGTATCTTAAAAGATAACACGATGTAACCTTGCTCTCACTTGAAATGAGTCCCCACATTTAGTCCTTGAATTTGAGGGTATTGCACCTGGAAAGTCCTTGAACGGTCCTTAAATTTAAAGTTTAGGTCTGGGAACCCTTAATAATATTTAGTTTTAGGTGAATCGTTCCTTTAAAACTCTCTGAGCTTCAGCTACATGTGAATAAATCCCTTCGGTTAATCTGTGTTTAAACTGCTAATCTCTATTGTTGTACCGTGTTGACACACACTGAAGTTTCTTTCCTGTTCTTTGAGGTTAAGTGTCAATGTTGAACCCAAGGTCACATCCTGAGGTTAATTCCAGTTTTTAAAATAAATTACCTGCTTTGAACTTTGATGTGACCACTGTCCATTTAGTTAACCAGTATTTATACCCCTGGGCTTTCTGTCAGATGTGTGCAGGTGTGTGGTTTAAGAAGTTTCGAGGGAAGTCCTCTCGTGTGCTGAATCTTGCTGTATTATTTTAAGCCTTTCTGAAGATTTGCTACACTGGTTTGACTCGAGTCACTTTATAAACTGCACATTGTTTGCTCGCTCAATTTCTCACAGCGTTTGATTGACAGAAGTGAACGAAGCAGGAGAAACAAGAACCACCATCGTCATTCATTATTTAATTGAACTGCCAAAATGTGAGATTTTTACTCAAAATATGTCATGCTACTGTTTAACATATTGTAACGTACTGGATATTGTTTCGTATACTATCACTGTGAACACAGCCAGAAAGCATAAAAGTTTTTTTTAACCCTTTGTGTCTCTTTGTGTTGGTTGTCTGGTTGCTTTCATCTGCTGGTTCAATGTTCAGAGAATGAGAAAGTATGCAGACACACAGACAGCTCACCTTTCACATATAACAGTGAACATGTGTAGTGCTTGTGTGTAGTGTGTGTCTGTGTAGGTGTGTTTATTGTGTTTTGATCTGCATTACTCTGCAGACATGTGGAATTTACTCTGCTTTCCTCTCCACCAATCACAGACTAGCATTATTTAAACAGAAGGGAACCCCAGCACAAAGAAACCTCTCTCTCTCGCTCTCTCTCTCTCTCTTTTGCCATCTTTAATGCAACTCCTGTGTTCTGGTGAAATCCTAGGGTTGTAATTTGGTCCCTTCTGCCCCGGGTTTGGCTGTAATTTCGCCTCAGGTCACATGACAGAGCTTTATGACTGCTGGCGGATCAGGGCAAGATTATGGTTTGGGTTTTGTTTAGAACAGGATTTTTCATCTACACACACAGTCATGAAAGTATGCATTTAAACTCTGTAGACTACACTTGCGTCACATCAAAATAATCACATTTTAAAGGTGCAGTGTGTAATTTTTAGAAGGATCTCTTGACAGAAATGCAAAATAATATACACAACTATATTATCAGGGGTGTATAAAAACCTTTCATAATAAACTGTTATGTGTTTATTACCTTAGAACGCGACCTTTTTATCTGCATACAAAGAGGATCCCCTTACTTGGAAGTCGCCATTTTGTGCCGCAATTTTTCTACAGAAGCCCTTAACGGATAATTTTTTTTTCTAAGTTGTCTCAGACGATGACATGTTTGTCCGGTGCTACCGTAGCTTCTCTGTGTTTCAAAAGCAAGGGGTGAGCAGTGGACTGAGCCGTTGGTTGCAATTAGCAACCTCACCACTAGATGCCGCTAAAATTTACACACTGCACCTTTAAAGGGCATCTATTTCATTGTTAAAAAACAAGGTACATTTTTGTAGTCTTCCTCAAGGGCTTTGTTTTGTACAAAACTCATCGATCTGAAAGCTCTGTGTTCCTGATTGGCCAGCTAGTCTGTACATTGTGGTTGGTTGAATACCTCTGATATCACTCCGCCCAAGTAGCATTGCTTCGCCTTCTGAAAATATAGTTCCTAGTTTGTATACAGTTAAAAGATAGCTGTGTCTCATATGACCTTGTTACACGGTGTGACTATACAAATCACAACATATAAATAGGAAAATGATCACGTTATTTTGTCACTTATTGGGAGCAGTATGCTAGCTGAAGCCATTCACTTCCAGTCTTTGTGCTAAGCTAAGCTAGCGGGGGCTGCGTCAGACAGAGTTACAGCACGCAGGGAGATGAGAAAGGTATGGATGGACTTATCTAACTCTGGGGGATACGGTGAATAAGCGAAATTCCCAAAATGTTGGCGTGTTCCTTTAACTTCTGTATATTCGGCAGTTTTGCAACAACGGACCGAATAGCTTTTCTCACGTCTTTCTCCGCTGCCATTACTGAACTACCACTCAAACTGACGCACGACCTCAACGTCATCGTTCTTAGCCACCCCCCTCTGTTCGCTGATTGGTCCTGCAGATTTTTGCCGGCGAAAACGAAACTCTACACAGCAGTCCCAGATGTTGTACTGAAGCGAAATGTAAATTAAGCGGAAGCACGTAGGAGGGCGGAGCCAGGCTACCTTCACAGCAGCATCAAGCTACGCCATTGTTATTGTTTTGTGACCTCTAGTAGCAAGAATTACATATTGTGCCTTTAATGGGGACGCACTTTTACACTTCATAAAATAATCAATTATTGATACTAACATTTTATAACAAAATATCTATAATAAATGTACACAAATGTTAAAAGTTCTCTCTTTCCCATGTGGCTTAAGCCGGTTTTATTGTTCTGTTCAGTAGGGATGCACCGAATATTCGGCCACCGAAATACTTTTATCACCGAAACAATACGGCCGAAATGTTGTGATGACGCAAACAGAAACCGCGACCTGCACGTGCTTGTCTGAAGCAACATGTATGCGTCGTGGATGTATTTAAACGCAAAAAGGCGCTAAAGTACGCACAGAGGCACATGCGGTTGTGTCCGGTCCAGACGTGATCATCACAGTGAGTACGCCCTTCAAAGATCAGAACTCTTGATGTGTAAACTTTAGAGAGAGTCGGGCACATGTGTCTCATACTGTATAGTCCATTAACATACATGTGCCGAATAAAGCAATGAAAAACAACGTAACGTTTTTATGCTGCGCTGTTTGGGATTCGCCTTCGTTCTCTGTGTGCGCGCGCGTTTAAGTGCCCTCAATAGTGCACACACGAGTGAGACGCAGACAAGCGAATGTAAAATCTTTCTGTTATTGACAGGGCACATATAAACAAAATTATCTCCAAAGTATTCTTTTTCTAATAAAAACATTTGTTTATGTCTTAAGTGTATGTATAGATTACAGTCATAAACCAGTCTCTGCTTATTTAAAGAGACAGTAACCTCAGTTAACCTACTTAAGTCTAACAAAGAGACAAATAGCTCTTAAAATAATAATATATTTAATTTATACAATAAAGACAGTGTTATGACTCATTTAATTCGATTTCTGTACCTAATGCTAATGTTAGCCCTTATTAATGTGCAGCTTTGTTCTTTTTTATAAATGTTTGTAATTTCTTTATTTGTTATTAGATTTTCCCCACCCCCTTTTTGCTGATCTGAAAAATAATCCGATCCGTGCCTCAAAAACTGTAATGTGATCTGAACCGTGAGTTTTGTGATCTGTCACACACCCCTAGTAAAGTTAGTACACAGTGATAGCCATAGATGCATTTGTACCAATAATTTGCATAATAATTAATTTTGGTGTTTCGGTTTCGGTTTTTCGGCCTTCGTTTCCTCATTTTCGGTTTTCGGTTTCGGCCAAGAATTTTCATTTCGGTGCATCCCTACTCTTCAGTTTATTATATTTTATACAGGTGAACCTCCACCCGAGCTGCTTTGAGCTTAAACTTTCAACCGTTTTATATCCTCACGAGCAGTCACTTCTCTGATTGGAGATTTCAGGCAGGTGTTGTCTGTCATCAGAGCTGTGATTGGTGCAAGGAGCTGTCAATCACTGAATGGAATGTTTGCTTCTGTCCGAGAACAATAGCAGGAGGGATTGTGTTCAGAAACCCTAAAGCGCTGGATGAATCCTATGTGGATTGTACAGTATTACTTTCTGTAATATAACACACTTATCTTTTTAAATTCCTCTCTGAAATACTTGAATGTGATTCGTCAATGGGGGCATTTTGCAGTCTAATATGTAACTCATTTCCATTAGTTGTAATAGCTTTTAATTTAGAGTAATTTCAACTCCATCTTTATTTATTTATTTGCATTTATGTGGTAAGAAGTCATGTATTGAGTGAAGTCATCACAAAATGGAGCTCTTCAGGTGATACACGATGCCTCTGCATCACTCTGAGTTTATTTTGTGATAATAACCAGCTGGAGTTTAGAGGAATATAAAAAAAATATAAAAAAAATCTGTTCACATTTTATGTTGATGTCTCTTTTAGTTTTGTAAACTTAGAAACAGGAGCGCTGTCTTTGAGAAATCATTCATGATAAAATCACCCTCTCATTACAGTAGATTGATGAATGACTTTGAAAGGTTAAACATGCGTTTCCTCTTCTTCTGAGCTCCGCTTCTTTTCTTCTGTGGGTCTTGTAACCAACATCACAAGGTTTATGTGTTGTATTACTTTGTTATTTTGTGTATTTGGTATAATACAATGTGTTCGTGGTTTATGGTTAAAAAACACATTATTTTCGACATACCGTAATTTTTTGTAGCTCCAGATATTCCTGTATTCCTGAAACGCACTGATTTTGTACAAATCTCACTGATCTGAAAAGCGCAGTGTCCCTGATTGGCCAGCTAATCTGTATGTTGTGATTGGCCTGAATACCTCTGACGTCAGCCGGAAATGTGACGCTCCTTACCATGTTTAAAAGATTCGGCTGCTAACAGGAGTTAATTTACAGGCTGTGAGTCCAAGTGGGAGGAATTATGATAATGTCGATCTTGTCTACATCACCAATCGCAGGAAGTAAACTGTTGCCTACAATCTGTGTGTTTGTTGTAGTCCAAGAAAAGAGATTTACATTGGAAACGATAACTCGCATCATCGTTTACTTTGGAGTTTGTACCTTTTGCATATGGTTTACATGTGCTAATACACTTACATACCGAAGGAAATTTTAAATTGTGAATCGGACAATTGGTGCTCTTTAACATATTTCAAAATGTATGTTAGGGGCAACAGATGCATTTCTATTTTACAACCCATATGGCAATTTTTTTAAATATATTAATTAATTTTAATATAGAATATAAAAATTTGTATAAAATGTATAAATATTTATAAAATATACAATTATAAGTACATTTTGCAGTTGAAAATATATTTTACTCAAATCTTTTCAAACCTATTGGGCAGAGGTTAGCTTAAACCAGGACTAGGCCTATATATATATAACTAGTTAATAATATAATAGTTTTAACAAACATGCCTTAAACATTACTTTTGTTCATTTTGGGGCAAAACAAAGGGCACTGATGTATTTTAAGATATGTCAAGGCAAAATGTTTTCAATTTGGAAAGCTCTTACATTTATTTTAAATGGTCTAGGTAAATATATATGCTTTAAAATATATTTATTTAAAAAAATATTTCACAATATATAAAAAATATATTCAACTTTCAATAAATGTTGATACTGTTCAATGTTTTTACTACATAACGCATTTGTGCAAGTGTTGAGAGTCATTTTAAACTGACATTTTCTAAGAAAAGTTGGTTTTAGACCACGACAAAAGCATCTACTGTACAAGCTGTCATTGGTGGTTAATCAGGGTGTTGTTATGCAAATTATGGGGTGGTTGGTTACTGGTATGAGTCAATAGAGATGACCGCTACTGTAGATGGTTTGGTTCCTCCTGTAATGCACATTTGTGTGTGTTTGTGTTAAAGCTTTAGGTGGTCCAGTCACTACAGGTCTGGACAGGTTGTGTATATAGAGGTAATGTTTGGTGCTTTGTGTGTCTCTGTGTGTTTACATTATTTCTTTGGTGAACAGAAATGACATCACTCAGCACAGGTGTGTTTGTAAACACTTCTTTCTTAGTTCATTGCAACTATAACAGAAACTAAAAGCACTTTTCTACACTAAACTGCTGCTTAATACCATCAAATATCTTCAATTATTTAATATATTATGTATATTTGCTGCCATATACCAGACATATACCATGGTATATTATGAATATGCCTTTGTACAGTGGCAATACCATCTGATATCATCACGATACCACCAAACATTTTGGGCAGGATGTTTTCCCACTAGTAGTTCCACATTGATGGGGGTAAACTGTTATTTATATAGAAAGCTGTTGTGTTACCGTAGTAACAGTTATCTCTCTCTCTGTATAAGGTTATCTGTCCCGTGTGCTGAGGAATTACACTGAACAGGCGTGTGACGGAGACTTCCTGACTGTTAGCTGCCCACCCAGAACCTCCATTACGGTCCAATCCGCATTCTACGGCCGTATAGACTCCGCCCACTCACCTCAGTGCCCGCCCACTTATAGCAGCACCAGGACACACTTAGTTAATGACATCACTTCCTGTCATGTGTCAACATCCTTGCAGGTAACACACATCAGCTTGTTATAAAAATCTGCCAATCAATCAAACATCTATTTATACTATGCCGTAAAAGTATATACTGTTTTTGGGAATCTATAGACATTTGAATGCATTGAATACAAAATCTTATTTCGACTACTACTTAGTACTCATAGTATGCAAACTGGGATGTTTGGTTACTTGCAGGCAGTGACGTCACCGCCTATAGTTTGCATAGTCATTCAAAACGCCTGCAGTGAATAAGTCAAGATGTGCTGTTTTTACTCTTTCATTAATCTTATAATGAGATGAAGTGATGAGAGCGCTGTGTGATGTACAGAGTCTGACAGCATACACACGCTTGATTTACGATCACACACTTACTAACCACACACTATAAACACACACACACACACACGCACAGGTGGGGTACAATTACACACAGTGTGTTTTCATGCCTACAGGGAAGAGAAAATGAAAGCTGATGATTGTAGTCACCTGAATGAAAGAGCTGTCTCTCTCTCTCTCTCTCTCTCTCTCTCTCTCTCTCTCTCCCTGCAGAAGATGTTGGATGAATGTGAGGACAGAAGGAGCTGTCAAGTTCTTGTCAACAGTCGTCTGTTCGGAGCGGATCCGTGTCCAGCCTTCAGCAAATACCTCAGCGTTCAGTACAAGTGTAGACCGAGTAAGTTTGCCAAACACCCGGTCCAGTGAGCCGCATGGCTGCACGTCTGTATTGTGATTTGTTAGCTGAGCAGAGAGAAATTGGTTCATTCATGCAGGTCCTGCGACTTTAAGAAATCTCAACGTTTCTGTTTTAATGCAGGAAACACACATTTTCACGCAGACCTAAAATAAAGGGGTTATTTTAACCAAACAGGTTTATTATCGTTTTTTATTTTGCATGTCTTAACCTGGTATTTTCCCCACAAAAAGCACTATTTAAAGAAAGCAGATAAATCACTATACGCTTTCATATCCACTTTCATTCAGTGAAGTCGTCTTTTTCATGGAGAAATAATTGTTTGGAAAAAATTTGAAGCTTATGCATTACCAACAATTCCTAAGTTTCCTAAATTACCTAAAGTTAAAGCAAATCCATAATATGTTTTATACATAAACTATTAGTTTTCAAATCTGTCTCTTTATTTTTGCATTGATTCACAAAAGCAAGCTTATAATATTAACTCCTTCCCCGCCAGCATTTTTAAAAAAAGCCAGCCAGCGCCAGCATTTTTCATGATTTTCACAAAAGTTTTATGCCTCCCAGAAAATGTTTTTCTGTAAATATCTAAACTTATTACACGGCTCTCTGGAATGCTTGATTCTGATTGGTCAGTTGAGACATTTGCAGGTTCGTTCTTTTCAAATAATAACCGCTCCAAAATAATAACGCATAGCATAGCCGGACTACTTGCACGAGTAAAATCGCTCCGCGCCAATAAAGATCAATAAAGATTACTGTCTGTTTGGCGCCATCTTGTGACAAACACTGGACAACCACGACAAGACACAGAGAGCTTACTGAGACTGAACTTGACAAAATAGAGCATGACAGCTACGAAGCCAACACACAAAAAAATACAGAATGGGCATTAAAACTTCTCAAAGACTGGCTAAAAGAGAAAATAATGGAGACAGACAAGTATGAAGCAGAGGATCTTAATAAGGTATTACGATCATTTTATGCATCTGTGCAAAGTTTCGCGGAACGATAAAAATGTTAATTTAAAACAAATATGCCAATAAAATGTTTCAAATTCATATTCATGTCCAGTTTTTTTTTCTTATGTGGCAAGTAGCCGTGTAATAAGCGGGATAATGTAGAGGCAGCCGGTAGTTATTGGGAAATAAGCCCCTTCAGTGTGATACAAGACCCTCTGCTTCGCGTCGGGTCCTGATCACACTGTCGGGGCTTATTTCCCAATAACTACCGGCTGCCTCTACATTATCCCTTACATACAATATATCAAATGAAAGAACAAACCCTTTGCTTTAAAAAAAAAATTTCATCCTACCTTCATTAGTTCTCTTTTATCACTTTTTCACCTTTTATCACAAATATGGGTAGGTTTCTTCAAAAACACATAATTTTGAGTAAAAAGCTGAAATAATTAAATTTTTGTGAAGAACTTTTGATAGAGATCAGATTCAGAGCGATCATCAAAATATACACGGACATACAGCTGTTTGCCCTTGGGCTATACTTCTGTGTTTTTACCTGGTGGATAATAGCGGTATTACAGATTGCCGGAAATACTCGTCATTGGCAGGGAAGTGTTTTCTCTTAATTGACGAGTTAAGTCGTCAATTAAGTTAACTGTTAAGGGGGTCGCACACCGTACAGGCAGCTCAGCGCCGCACCGCGTCGAGTCGCGTCTAGGACAACTCGGAGGTATCATAAGCCGGAAGTGCACATTAAAGAGCTTAGTCAGATAGCGTCTACTTCAAAATGCAAAATATACGTTAGCAGCCAATGTCAATCGTTAAAGATTTGGGACAAATATGATGTTATTTAATGTTAAACTATGTGAGTGGCGTGACAGGGATTTGAGCAACTTCCTGAGTCAAAGCTGGGCGCCACGGACAGGTGCACCGGTCGGCGCTGATGTGCGTATACTCATAGAAAACAATGTGTTTGATTTTTTTAGACAGGCGCGACACTGAGCTGCGCGTCCGGTGTGCGACCCCCTTTACAGCGTTTTTTTTTCCTTAAATGTAAGCTGTTTTTACCGAGCCCCTAAGGTGACTTTGGAGTAAAAAAAATCTAAAGTTTAGTTTTAAGTTCTTGCAAAACCTTCATGTGCAGAATTTTTTTGTAAATTTCAGTTTCGCCCGTGCACGTGAAACTATAGCGTGCACACACAAAACTAAACTAGATAGATTCACGTGCGCATGCGACAGTATCAAGTGCGCACCCGATAGTTTCACATGCGCACGCGAAAGTTTCGCTTTATTATATTTTTGCTCCATGTCCCCTTAGGGGCTCCGTTTTCAGTGCGCCTTAAAGAAAGTACATGAGATAGCCTGCAATTTTATGTTTTAAACAGAGATGGTGGTAGAGAGGCAAAAGTTCTGGGGCATCGTTTATAAAAGGAAAAAAAACCTTTTTATAGTCAGGAGCAAAAACATATGAGGTGTTTCTATGAGGTTTTACTGTAGTACATACCGCGTCATCTTCAAATAATGATTATGTGATTTGCATACATCAGTTGACCGTAAATCGCAGTTTTGTTAAATACACCTTTTCCGAATTGCCTGAAAAACCACCTCATGCAAGTCTGAAAATGTTTTTGCCATATATTGGAGTTTTTGTGAAAGTGACGCGTTTCCATTGACCGTGTTTTCAATTCGCAATGTCAATTTGCGCAATTTGAAGGCTAATGGAAGCACAGCTATTGACATATAAAAGACTGCCTGTCAATGTTTAAATTTCCAAAAACCTGCAGCAATTGGACAAGCAAAAGTGTGTACGTCTGCTCAGACGCTGACCTGGCGCTAAGCACTTTTCCACGTCAAATATCATTTTTATAAATATAAATGTTGCCATGATTTTTGCCTATGCACACGCTTTATAAATGAGGCCTCTGAATTGCAGCTTTAGGTATCAATATAAAACCTCTTCAAGGAATATCTTGTTTATTGTTTACTGTTTCGCATAAACTGAAGCGTGTTGTGTGTGTTTGTGTTTTCTTTAGATGAATATAAGAGTAAAGTGGTGTGTGAAGGTGAACGTCTGAGGTTAGGCTGTAAGACGGGGATGCAGATCGCGGTTTATTCCGCCATGTTTGGCCGCACACAAAGCGGCACACTGGAGTGTCCTCCACACCACACGAGGGCGCCATCTGTAGGTAAGGGCTTAAACTCAATCGTTCTAAATTTAATTTTTTATGTGGTTTTAGAAATAAAATCTTTGGTTAACACAAGCTTAAGCTATTTTTAACACAACATTAATAACACACTCATGATTTTTAAAGTTTTATGCATGAAAATCTCAAAAACAATACAACATGGGCACAATTTCCAAAAAAGATGAATTCCTTATCAGAAAACTGTTTATGTCAGACTAATTAATTTAAATATCCGTATCTCTTGTATATAATCACCTCTTATACGTTAATACACATGCACAGACTCTACCACACCTGTGCAGGTGTGAAATGACATCACATCAGGTGCTTGGTTTCATGGCTACATTACTCCTGTTTGCACATGTTTGTGTTTGTACATGTGTGCGTGTGGAATATGATGCCCTCAATATGTCTTATTGTTACTGTCCTAACATCAAAGGAGAGAGGGACCTGGTTTTGTGCATGTGATCTGGGTGTGTGTCTGAAGCGTTCTGTAGAAAACAGTGCCAGGAACATGTTTGAATTCGAGGAAATAACTTGGATACGTGGGAGGAAAGTCTTTTTGTCTTGAGATGACGTCTATCTAATCTCATCTCCTCTTACTCTCCTGGAGGCTGTGTTTGTGTGCTTTAAGACTGATACACTGTGTTATCAAATCAGCACGCGGCCACGCAGTCAGAATGCAGTGATGGGTGTGTTTGTGTTGGAGGATCGTGGACACCTTCAGGTTAATTCAGTTAACTTATTTGTTGTTTAGTAAAGTTGTTGGGTGTGTCCACTGTGAAAGGAAATGTACCAGATTGAGGGGTCGAGACCTGCACCGGATCCATTCACATGACCTCTTCTATTGATCAAGGCATACAATATGATATATAATAATTAGAGATGCACCGATATTACATTTTTCACCGATATTCGATTATTCAGAGTGATATCTGCTGATACCAATGCCGAAACCTATAGTTTGGTGGTTATATTAACTTGCCTTAACTAAATTCTGAAGATTACATTTTCTAAATGTTAGTCATTGGCCCCTTATATTAAACATTAAACTAGTGATGTCTCTTAACATTTTCAATACACAGAGCTTAAAATCATTGCATTTTCCTGTCCTCTTTTGATTTAGAGAGAGAGATGATTTATCGATATATTGTTTTTAACTTTTTCCTGCCAGCATGTTTTTTTTTGCCAGCTTGTTTATGTTGCCCGCCAGCCCTTTTTATGATTTTCACAAAATTATTATATCTTCCAGAAAATTTTCTTCTTTAAATATATAAACATACCTGCCTTCAAACGAAAAAAAAAAAGTTGTATCCTATCTTCATTTTATGGATCTGCATTTATGTCATTTTTTCATTTCGATTAATCCATAGGTCTGAAGAACGAGTACTCGATTAACTGGGGGCGGGGCAATCAAAGGGGCGGGGTGTAAACGTCATGGTGAAAATGAAAATATTTTTATTAAAAACACTCAAATAAAACTTAATTTTGAAGAAACTATGACAGAACAATGAACACATACTAGATTATTAATGAATTAAATGTTTTAAACAGAAACCTCTTACATGAATAGCTGCGTGATGAAGTGAAACTAAAGGGTTAATAAACACAAACTGAAGCACTTTCTCTATGACGCACTCTAAATAATATTAAGCCTTTATACAACATAAATGTACAACGTGCATCTATCTGCATAAAATGCAAGACTTCAACTAAGTTACGTTTTTAACTAAGTTATGTAGAGAAAGTTTGACTCCCTTTGTGGATGTGCATCATAAACAGCGCGCTTTTAAACACGTCCAGTCAAAGCACAAGCTTCATAACATTAAGCAGCTTTAAGTCTTTTGCTATCATTTTAGCGATTAGCTGTGTCGTGTCGTCCCCTTACCTGTTCTCAGTCAAGATGTAATGTTATGCTCGTATGGCTCTCTGGTATCTCTTAACATTGATGTTTAAATATGAGATGATAACCCATTGAACTTTTGACGGCGATGTAGATTTTGCCCCTGACTGACTGTATTTCCGAAAATCACGTCATCCTTTTAAACCATAGTGCCTCAGTGATGTGAGGTGTGGCCGGGTTCACGGAATCGGCGGGATGCCGTTCATTGCGCGGATCGGCGAGTTGGCGTGGAATTATCTGTTTGTTTTTGAATCACGCATGGTAATGTTACTGATGTCATATGCCGGTCAGTGTATCTCGAGACGCGTCAAACACGCATGTCCAGACCCAGTCTTTACTACCACATGCACTTGTAATGCTAACCAGACATCCAAATGCCGCCAGATCCACAATAAATAAGTAAATAAACCCAGATGATCATCATTTTCATGATCGATCATCGATGCCACGTTCGAGTACTCGAGCAATCGAGTACTCGTGCCCATCCCTACTTCATTTGTTCTTTTTTTATCACCTCTCAAATATGGGAAGATTTCTTTAAAAACACCAAATTTTGAGCAAATAGCTGAGATCATTGCATTTTTGTGAAGGACTTTTGATAGAGATCAGATTCAGAGCGATCCTCAAAACTTACACGGACATAAAGCTGTTTGCCCTAGGGCGATACTTTTCGGATTTTATAAGTTGCAGAAGAGCACCACCTGGTGGATTATTGCATATTGGTATTGCGGAAAGCCGGAAATACTCATCATTGGCAGGAACGCATTTTCATTAATTTACGAGTTAACTCGTCAGTGGTGGGGAAAGAGTTAGATATATAAACATACCAAATATAACAATATATACCAATATATGAAATGAAAGAACAGACCCTCTGCTTTCAAAAAAATGTTTCATCCTAATTTCACGTTCTCTTTTTATCACATCTCAAATATGGGTAGGTTTCTTTAAATATGCCAAATGAAGTCTTCAGATTCAGAACGATGTTTTATCTGTCTTTGGATCAGTGGATGGTTCTGTGTTTTAGTTGGGTAAGAGCACCACCTGGTGGATTATACCAGAAATATGGATTGCAGTAAAAACTCATCATTGGCAGGGAAGCCTGTCTGTTGTGAATCTGCGTTCACCACATTGCAGTGACACTGCTGACGTGTTATCCGGTGCGCCCGAGCTTCATTTACAGTCTGAGGGAGACTCACACTATATTCAAGCTATTCTACATTATTTGTATTTTGGTATTGCTATATTTTTTTAAATGGTGCGTAAGTGTGCATGTCGTGAATGTTTAATCCCTCAGACTGTAAACGACGCTCGGGCGCACCAGATAACACCTCAGCAGTATCACTGCAGTGTGTTGAATGCGGATTCACAAGAGAAGACAATGGTAAATAAAGTGGTAATTTTTGGACCAAAATGTATTTCGGATGCTTCAACAAATTCTAACTGACCCACTGATGTCACATGGACTACTTTGATGATGTTTTATACCGTACATACATTTGTAATAGAGGGTCAGAAAGCTCTCAGTCTAACTCTAAAACATCTTAAACTGTGTTTCCGAACATGAACGG
The DNA here is from genome assembly GCF_030506205.2 of Paramisgurnus dabryanus. Classification (NCBI taxonomy): domain Eukaryota; kingdom Metazoa; phylum Chordata; class Actinopteri; order Cypriniformes; family Cobitidae; genus Paramisgurnus; species Paramisgurnus dabryanus. Next base: position 11,865,713 of record NC_133348.1, read on the forward strand.
AGGTCTTACAAGTATTGGAACGACATGAGAGTGAGTCATTAAAGGCGGGGTGCATGATTTCTGAGAAACATTTTGGAAAAGAGAGTCGGGCTACGTACCAAAACACACTTGCAGCCAATCAGCAGTAAGGGGCATGTTTACTAACCGACATTGTTGCCTGGGTTGCGTATGTGTGGGGCAGATTCTATTGGGGTAGGGGTGTGTTTGTTTAGGTGATTTCAAATATCAACATTGGCTTTCAGAGATCATGCACCCCGCCTTTAATGACATAATTTTCAGTTTTGGATGAACTAACCCTTCAAATCTACTACGGCTAAATGAAACTGACTTTAAAAGATGACAACATTCAGACTGCATTTTAACTGTAAGATTTTTATGTACACTGTAAAAGTTAAATTTGGATTAACTAAAAAAAAATACATCAACTGGTAACAGTTTTTGTAAGTTTTTCGCCTTTAAAAGCTTACATTTTTAGGTGTTACCAATTGAATTGATTTTTTAAGTTAATTCAACTTTCACTTTTTAAGTCTTATTTGGATTTGACATTAATTTGTTAAAGCAGTATATATATATATATATATATATATATATATATATATATATATATATATATATATATATATATATATATATATATATATATATATAGTATAGTATATGTTACCAGTTGAAGTATTTTTTTTTTAGTTAATCCAACTTTCACTTTTACAGTGTATATAAAAATCTAACAGTTAAATGCAGTCTGAATGTTGTCATCATTTAAAGTCAGTTTATATATATATATATATATATATATATATATATATATATATATATATATATATATATATATATATATAATGTATGTACCTTAAGATTAAAAGATTTTTAAGATCACAAGAAACATTTTAGTGAAGTGCTTTAAAACGGTATGTACAGTTGCGATAAAAGTTTACGTAACTATTGTAAAAGTTGCATATAAGCACTTGATTTTCCTCAATGTGAAAAGATGAATCTCAACATCATACAATCACTGGGAAACAGGGTTCAAATGTGCAGAAGATGCTGAACAGATTCATTAGGACCTGGAGAGTTTTTCTGAAGATCAGTGAACAGTTTAATGGCTCAATACAATCAAGAAACATTTAAACAACTCACAAAACATAAAAACTCTAGTCTATGTAACGTTGTGCAATATTATAAATCAGATGAATGTAAATATTTAAACTCATGTTTAATACCTTGTTCAGGGCAGGCCTAAATTAAAAATGAACCTTAATTTTCAAAATTCTCAGCATTTTTCAGATTATGCCAGGTGAATGTAACATTTTAATCGCAACTGTATATACTGTATCTAACTTTTATTGCTTCAATTAGGGATGGGCATTCGATTAAATTTTTTTAGTCGATCGTCGGGAGAATTAACGATCGACTATCGATTAATCATTAATATTTTTATCATAAAAATAATTATTTTACTTTTATAATTCAAAAATGTTGAATACAAAAATACAGCGCGTTTTTTAAGTTTTCCTCCATGAGACCTTTATTACAAGATCAACTTGTGGCAAACAGTTAAACTACATTTAGTTAGACAAACGGAACATATATGCGCTTGAATATGCGGTGCTCTAAAGCAGCGGAACCTGCAGCTGCGAGCCGCATTCTTAAACGGAGACTTCATTTGTTCCAAAAAATCATGACCTATTCATGATTATTTTTTTTAAATCAAAACAGAAGGTCACAGATAACGGAGTATGGTGTCAAATATTCCACCCTGGTGGTAAAATGTTGAATTGGTGCCACACAGTGAAATTCATTTAATTGCTTCAAGACACACGCTACGCTAGGCAACGCAACCTGCATTAGATAAAAAAAGTATTCGATTAATCAATAACAAATTAAAGTCATTGACTAAATTCTTAACGATCAATTATCGATCGTCGATTAATCATGCCCATCCCTAGCTTCAATATTAAAAAAATCATTTGTAGTCAAGTTTGCAAAAATTTTGCATGGTCTCTCGCTAGACGTCTGTGGATTTTTCCCAGCCCCTATAGAGCCTCTGTAAAGCATCTCAAATGGATAACTGAAGGTCACCCTGAGGTTCTTCTCTCACGTGGATCCAGTTTCTGTCTTCACGAGACGTTCTCAAGCAGGAGAACCGTTAGATCCTCAGAGATCCAGATCTGTTATGAAGGCGTATGATCAGTGTTCAACAGGTGATGTGTCCCAGCAGGCCTATAAATAGTTTCCTCTTCTTTAACTTTGACACAATTGGTTGTTAGGTCTCTTCAAGGCTCTTCATAAATCAGATCTCTATCGGCGAGAAGTTCTTTGTTTACTAACACCGACCCTGTGGCTTTTGACCTCTGGCATTTGTTAAAGTCATCAGCCCACATCTCCGGTCATCAGATCTCACCTCTCTCTTGAATGAGTGATAGTGTGTCGGCTCTCTAGCTTTGTGTTAATGGATTCGTAAATGAACCATCACACACACACACACATTTTGTCATCTGCTGTTTTAGTGAATGGTTGCAGTTTCTTCTGTGCCCAGAGAATCCGTGAAATCAAGTGTTAAAGACATAATGACACGCAGACGACAAGACCAGACATGAACATGGCTAAAATCTCTCTCTCTCTCTCTCTCTCTCTCTCTCTCTCTCTCTCTCTCTCTCTCTCTCTCTCTCTCTCTCACACACACACACACACACACACACACACACACACACACACACACACACACACACACACACACACATTAATTCAGTTAATTCAGACACAATTTTTAAGATTACTGCTTTTATCTTACCGATGTAGTATCAGCAATAACCTGCTCCCGCTGAATGGTGCGTCTATTTTGATAACCTTCAGTTTCCATGTTGCCAGATATTAGTATGAAAAATAATTGGCCTAAAAAACAAAGTTCGTCCAAACCTTGTATTTCAGAAATAAATCAGAGAAATTGCTAATACACCTAACAATCACTTTATAGATAATGTCAAAGTGTCACATTAATTGCTAAAACACTACGTCTAAAGAGGATTTTTAACAATGGGATCTGGCAACACTGCAAATTCTGTACCCGCGCCGTGGCAGCTTAAGCCAGTCTTCGTCATTTTACACTAAACTATACAGTAAACTGTCCAAACTTAATTATATATGCGGATTCGTTTTGAAAAACAAATTTCAGAGAACTTCACATTTTATTTTTTTATATGAAAAAATTACCGAGGTCCGGACCTCTGTGACCTCATAGCTGGCTACGGCCATGGGTGGGTCAGATAGATTTTTGTGTTACTCTTGTTTTTAATAAATATGCATTAATATGTAACTGCAAACATATTTTGATGTTTATCTTTGCAAAAATAATTCAATTACATTTTCATTTTAAATTTCAGTTTCATCAAATGTTTCAAAAGCAAACTAGAATTGTTGAGAAGAAAATACTTTTCAACAGTATAAACACTATGACAATTAAATTAAATCAAATTAGAATAATATACATTTTCAACATCATGCAACAGTATTAGCTGCGGGACACCCATCAGGATCTCCTTACATTTAAACCAGATTTACTTTTATTTTGAAAAACTCTGAGAGATCAAACTTCAGGATGTGTTATAGCACTAAATAACCTGTAGATTGATCAGCATTGTAACACATGAAACCAGAAAACAACGCGATATGAGAAAGTAATGACTGCTTTAGGAGTTTACTTATCATGGTTGAAAACCGCTTTCTGGACACGCGGAAAACGATTACGAATAATCCAATATTTGTCAGCTTTGTCAAGGGTTGCGTGCTAAAGATGCTGTCATAGTTTGAAAAGCAAATGTAGTCAGGGCTTGTGGAAAAGTGCTTTGTTACTTTCACCCTGGTTCTTCACTAACTCTTAAGGTAGGGGAGAACCAGGGCAAAAGTAACGCGGGACGAAAGTAACAAAGGCATTTTCTCTGAGGCCTGATAACATTTGCATCCCAAACTATGACAGCATCTTTAGCAAGTTCACGTTATCACGTTATTTACTCATTATTTTCCGTGTGTAGATCCAGAAAGGTGAAATAAATCTTTGTGTTAAAGGCGCTCTAAGCGAATAATGTGCGACGTCACTTCCTGTTGATGTTTGAACTGTTTTCAAACAGACAGAGCGTAGCTAACTCCTCCCCCTCCCCCTCCCTTCCGTGCTTTCATGAACGCGCCCAACCCCCACCCCCAAATCCTTCTTGCCGTTTATTGGCTGGAATACTTTGTTTTGTTTTGTGCTGGCTAGGTTTGGCCATTTGTTGATATTGCCGTTTGTGAAGCCTGGGCTGTCTACAGAGATCACGTTTTTTTACAGTTTGATCAGCGGACAGGCACTAAGCAGATAGTGAGGAGATGTTTCCGGTATGTAACAAAAAATGTTTTATGGTCTAAAACGCTTCAATTCGCTTAGAGCACCTTTAAACATTAGCTTTAAAAATTAAGTTTTTCTGAAAAATGGTACTTTTACCCCTGCTTTCCCCTACCTTTCATTATTAAAGTTGGTGTAAGTTATGGATATAGTTTGGGACTAAATTGTAATGTGTATTTAATATAAGAAAAGCTCATTTACTTTTATGCATTTGGGAGACACTTTTATCTAAAGTGACTTAATGCAACATTTTTTGATCAGTATATGTGTTTCCTGGGATCAAACCCATGATTTTTTGAGCATCTAACACAGTAATCTACCATTTAAGATACACTGTCAGAAAAAATGTATGTGAGCTGTCACTGGGGTGTGGCAGTACCCTTTTTGAAAGGTCCTATGTATGTACCATTGATGTACCTTTGTACTTTTTTTGAAAGGGTACAGTGTCCCAATGACACTGCAAAAAAAATGACTCTCTCACTTAGTATTTTTGTCTTGCTTTCAGTACAAATATCAAAACATTCTTAAAATTAAAAGTGAATTTGTGCTTAAAACAAGCAAAAACAATCTTTTTTCTCAAACACTTAATTCAAGAAAATTTGGCTAACCACATTGGCAGATTTGTTTGCACAAATGAACCTAAATTGTATATTTTATGTCTATAAACTAGACTTTAGGGTTGTGCCGATAGACGATATCATCGTCCATCGTGATGGTTGACTGACATCACGATGGAGAGACACCATCGTGATGCCACGCCCCCTCCCCACTCCGCTGCGAGTCGACATACACTTACTCTCTTCTATATAGACTATAGTTAACCTAATATCTTTGCGTGAATTGGTCTATAAATTAAATAGAAGACGTGAGACGTGACGTGTGTTAGTCTGTGAAATGTCGGGCATTTGATCTTGACTAGGGATGGGCACGGATATTCGAATGGCAATAATAATTCGAATTTAAAAAATGCTATTCGAATGTTTGTTTGTTTTTAATGTGCCACCAAAGGGTAACAACTTATTTAATGGTTTTTCACTTCATCTACTGTCTTTTACAGACTTAAATGTAAAATATACATGAACATTAATTTGTATGTATTTCAGATTGTTTGGCAATGCAGATTGCAGACGAATTTAAGTTTTTCCTTTTATCTCCGGGTTTGTCCCCGCCGCGCCGTATTTGTATGGAGCGAATTTTGTGCCATAATTTTACAAACAAATTTGGCATTTTGCAAACAAACTCAATCTGCTTTGCAAAGGGAAAACTTGACTCGCAAACTAACAGAAAAAACTTTGCAAATAATAAAGGCAATTTGAGAGAAAATGCAGAGGTGTTACAAATATGTACTGTGTTTTGTAAATATGACCATGATTTTTTCACAAATGTGACCATGATTTTCTCACAAATGGGACCATGATTTTCTCACAAATGTGACCATGATTTTCTCACAAATGTGACCATGATTTTCTCACAAATGGGACCATGATTTTCTCACAAATGGGACCATGATTTTCTCACAAACGGGACCATGATTTTCTCACAAATGTGACCATGCAATCCAAAACAGCAGATGGCGCTGTTTCAACCTTATTAGGCATTTTCAACTAGTCTCCCTGAAAAGCCCTGAATTTTAACTTACATATCACCCCGGACAGTGCCAGCAACTGAATGAAGACTAAATTAATTTTTCGTGGTTCATGTTGTTAATCTCTGCATTTATTGAAAGTGTTGATAATAATTAATGTCTGTTAATAGTAAACACATTCTGTGTGTAAAGACATTGAATTCCATCTGAATTCTATACATTTGCAATTGTCAATCCCTATACCCCGTCTGATTCTCTAAATTCTCTTCTTTTGGTGATAAGAAACTCACCATCACTGGACTGTTTTAAGTGATCCTTAAAGACTTATCCTTTTAAAATAGCTTACTATTGCAAAATGATTATTACTAACTTGTTTACTTTTGTATGTGTATGTTCCTGAGAATCTCATATATTATGGTGCTTTGAGTTTTAGAAAGTGCATTATAAATAAAATTTATTATATCCCCTGCAGAAAAATAACAGCTAATACCAGCCTATGCTGGTTGACTGGTTTAACCCTCTGGGGTCTAAGAGGTTTTTAGGGCCCTGGAGAAGTTTTGACCTGCACTGACATTTGTGCTTTTTTCAGTTGCTTAAAAACATAATAATGGCAAAAGTCTTATAACACTGCATTCAGCACAAACTGGGCTACTATATTATATGATTAACATGTATGTACATGTTTGTATTTTTGAGAGAAAAATGTTTATGCGTGGTTTTTGAAAAAGAAAAAAATTAAGTGACTGATATAAGTCCACAAAACTCATTCTAAACATGTTTTCCTAAAACATTTCAAAGCAGGATCTAGTAGTCTAGAGTTTTTTTCTTTAAAATGATGTGAAAATCATTCTGCTTACTCCTTCACATAACACAATATATTGATTTACAATTTCAAAGTCACTTTTTGGTTAGGAAGGCAATATGCAAGGAGGCTGGAAGCTCTTGAATAATCTGTGATTGACAATACACTGCTGAAGAACAATACACTTGCATAATGAGCTGCATAATGAGCCTTTAGGCAGGAATGTGAAGATGCCATTATTGTTAAGTGTTTGTTTGTGAAAGCAAGACAAAAGAAATGCCTTCACATGCATGATCCTGCATTAAATAAACTTACTGTGCAGAGATATACGCGAATAAACTGGGTTTTAGATGTGTTTAGATGCGTCTTAATACAAAGTGCGTCAAATATGATTGTGTGTTTGTGTATGCGTTTGGCCGTTGATCACGTCTGACGGAAGCACAAAGAAAACATAAGCGCATGGAGATAACTTTTATTTACTAGGCGAGAGTAACCAAGTAGATGTGATGTTTGCAATCGTCTTTTATAAGAATACCAAAAAGCGCGTCAAATGAGGCATCGTGTCTTTGTGTGTGCATTTGTACATCGCGTCACACCGTCGAAGCACACACACTTGCATCTTTTATAAGAACACCACAAAGTGCGTCAAATATGAGGCATCGTATGTTTGTGTGTGAGTTTGGACATCGCGTCACACAGACGAAGCACACACACTTGCATCTTTTATAAGAACACCACAAAGTGCGTCAAATATGAAGCATCGTGTGTTTGTGTGTGCATTTGGACATCGCGTCACACAGACGAAGCACACACACTTGCATCTTAAGAATACCACAAAGCGCGTCAAAAATGAGGCATCGTGTGTGTGTGAGTTTGAACATCGATCCCATCACACTGACGAAGCACACACACTCGCGTCTGTCTGGAGATTTAGGCGCGAGTAAACAGTTATGTGGTGTGTGCAATCGCATCTTTTATAATGATACCACAAAGCGCTTCAAATATGAGGCATTGTGTGTTTGTGTGTGCGTTTGGCATCGATCGAGTCACACTCGCGTCTGGAGATAACTTTAGTTACAGTCACTAGTAAACAAGTAGATGTCATGTTTCCAGCACTCGGATTAAAACTCAACACAGCAGTGAATGGCTGCAGAGACGGAATGTCCATTGACTGTGGGGTTGATTAATGAATATGGATGATCTCTGCTCTTCTCTTCAATGGAGCGGGGCGTGGCTCATTATAGATAATGAAGCAACAGAAGAAAGACGGTACATCTCTCTCTTCTAATTAGTGGTGCAACGGATCGCAGTTGATCCGTGATCCGTACGGATCACGACCCACGGTTCGGCTCGCATGTGATTCGCGGATTAATACGCAAATTTAAATAGGGAAAGTTTATAATTTGTAAGTGTTATAAAGGTTTGCAAATGTTAACATTCAAGTGATTTTAAACAGTTTAACTGCAAAACGGCGCTAAAGTGATCGGTTTACTTTACGCACAAACGCACGTGTGCGGTTAAATGCGTCCGGTCCAGCTCGAGTCAGACGTAATCATCCTTCAAAGATCAGAACTCTTGATGTTTAAATTTCAGAGAGTTGCGCTACTCTCTCTCATACTGTAGTGTATTAAAATACATTTGGCTAATAGAGCAATGAAAAACAACGTAACGTTTTTATGTGGGACGACTGTAATGCTGCGCCGTCTGTAATTCACCCTTTGTCTGTGTCTGTGCGCTCGTTTAAGGGGACTCGGTAGTGCACAAACAGAGAGATGCAGTCTGTGCACATTTGGTCTTAAAGAGACAGTAAGCTCAATTGACCTACTTAAGTCTGTGTCATTAATGTTAATCAAACAACCCAAGACAAAGAGAAAATCACTTCTGAAGCTTTAAAAAAATAATAATTACATTTAATTAATACAATAAATGCAGTGTTATTATTCATTTGATTTCTGTAACTAATGATTTTAGACCTTACTTAATGTGCAACCTTGTTCTTTTTATAAATGTTTTTTTCTGACGTGTTTCTGAAAGGACTTCACTTAGGGAGAGAGAACAAAACGCGCATCATGTTTATTTTCTTAATTTTGCGAAAAGCACAACATTCTGTTTTTATTGGGAGTGGACAGAAAAAAACTAGACACTTTAACGTTTTAAATGATGTATAAATCATATCTGTATGTCCAAAATCAGCAGAGTTATCTAAGTCTCTTTGGGGAGTGATTGAAAAATAAAGAGTTTGCGGCGCCCGCGCCGCAGCCGACCCCAGAGTGTTAAGATGGTGTTCCAGCCTGGTTTTAGCTTAAGCTAGTATTAGAAGGATTTTTGCTTTTATACTGTAGCTGGTCAGGCTGATCACACCAGCCCAAACCAGCTTGACTAGGCTGGAAGCTTTGCCAGCTTGGCTATTGTGAAAGAAGCTGGTTTAAACTGGTCCTCCTAGCCTGACAAGATAAGACCAACTTTAAAAGGATTAACATTTTGTAGAAGTTTATCTTGTTCAGAGTGCTCAAATGACTATGATCCTGGTTGGTTGGTTACTGTTGCTTGAACTGGCCACTCTGTCCAGACAGCCGATGTTGGGTTTATTATGTCCCTACCACACTCTTTCTCCAAAGAGTTTCATTTATTATCCTGCATCTTTTGATAAGCATTGTAAGTTGAATTCATTGTCTTGACACACAGAATTTGTTTACTATTAACAAACATTTATTATTATTAACACTTACAATAAAATCAGTGAGATTAACAGAATGAAGCCCGACAAATGAAATGTCTTTATTCAGTTGCTGCCACTCTCAGGGGTGATATGTATGTTAAAATTCAGGGCTTTTCCCCTGGGCTTTTTTCCAATGCCTGAAAAAGTTGAAACAGCGCCATCTGCCGTTCTGGATTGCATGGTCCCATTTGTGAGAAAATCATGGTCCCATTTGTGAGAAAATCATGGTCCCATTTGTGAGAAAATCATGGTCACATTTGTGAGAAAATCATGGTCCCATTTGTGAGAAAATCATGGTCACATTTGTGAAAAAATCATGGTCACATTTGTGAAAAAATCATGGTCACATTTACAAAACACAGTACATATTTGTAACACATCTGCATTTTCTCTCAAATTGCCTTTATTATTTGCAAAGCGTTTTCTGTTTGTTTGCGAGTCAAGTTTTCCCTTTGCAAAGCAGATTGAGTTTGTTTGCAAAATGTTGTATTTGTTTGTAAAATTTTGGCACAAAATTCGCTCCATATATTTGGCCACTGGCTCAGTGAGGGCTCACGTGTTATTAAACGTGCTTCTCCGCCGCCCGAATCAACACATCATGAGAGATTTGTAAGCTTTCTGTTATAAAGTCTACTTTATTTTGTTAATAAAGAGACAGACACGGAGAACGAAATGAAACGGAGAACATTTATTATTTGCGGTGCTCTTTCGAAAATTAACCGGATAACTGCACATGGCAGTTTAATGGCAATAATTAAATATAAGTTTAGCTTGCTGTGGATATTTCCTAATTATAAGCCTTCTGTGAAATTATGACAAAATGAAAAATACAAAACACGCATGTCTTAATTAACATAATTTAAATAAACGAATATTCGTTCTTTAAGAGCTTAAATATTCGAAAAATTAAATATTAAAAAATTAGTAAATTACTGGAAAATGCCCATCCCTAATCTTGACATTGCTAGAATCTTGTCTTTTTACATGTTGTACATTTATCTTAAAATATTTAATTTTGTACAAGAAAACAGCCCATATTAATAATTTATTAGTAGCCTTTTGTAGTGTCTCGGGAGATCGTGCTCATTGTTACATTGAGGCTATACTGCACTGAAGCGGCAGATTAAGATATAAACCCAGAATTCAGGGAACGTCAAGAACAAGAAAACGGGAACAACACTCCGACCGAAACGCGGGATTTACATACACAGACCATGTTTAAATTTAGATGTGTCTGGCCCTGTTCACTTTGTCTAGTTTTAATAAGCTGCGGATTGAAGTGCTGGCTGCTCCCCGCGGTGCTGAAGACCCGCTCTCTGACGGAGTACTGGTGGCACATATGCACAGATATTTACGTGCAAAATTTGGAAAGCGCGGAGGAGTCGTTGGGTTAGTAAAATAATGAAATTATAGCTTTTAAATAGAAAAAAATATTTATGTAAAGAGATTAAAAGGTGCTTAAAAGTGCACAACTCTTCTTCAGTGGATTAAAGCTACCTTTTCCCCTTATGTGCAACCTATAGGAAAGAGACATTAGTTGGGATAGTAAAATAACAAAATTATAGATTTTAAGTACAGAATAGTATTTATGTAAAATATATATTAAAATAAAAAGTGCACAACTCTTCTTAAGTGGAAGTAATAAAGTAAAATAACGAATAAAAATTATATAATAACGAAAAATTAAAATACCCCCCGCCTAACGATATCATCGTCCATCGCGATGGTTTACGTAACCATCGTCAACTGCCAATTTATGGGGACATCGCCCAACCCTACTAGACTTGTTTGTCATTTTGCTCATCATGAAAATACATCTTGATTAGAATATTTTGATATTTGTACTGAAAACAAGACAAAAGTACAAAGTAAGAAAGTCATTTTTTGCAGTGCAGCTTCTGTCCATTTTTATCTGAGAGTCCACATGAACACTCATTGTGTAAATCATTGCCTAAATAATCTTATTTCAGTCATTATAAATAGTTGTCCTGTGTTTATATAGCGAAGTGCTTATATGACTCGTCTTTCATCTGATCTTTCTTCAGACTCATATTTCTGATCTTATTTCAGATTGCACATCAGACGTGGCTCTGCAGGTGATGACATCACGTTGCCAGGGGAAACGCACCTGTGTGGTCCGCGCCTCTACTGAAGAGTTTGGAGATCCCTGTTACCGTGGTACCCGCAAATACCTCAGTGTGATCCACACCTGTGGTGAGTTACACATCTGAATGCATTATAACATCACAGTTAATGTAAGGAGACTGATGACATCATCTTTTATTATTTAAGGATCCAAATAAAATCTTATAGACACTATTTTTTATTTCTCAGTTAGCATTTCTAATGTACATTTTAAAGTAGCATTGCAAATACCTTTCAACTTTCCTGCTTTTTTGGCCCATTTCCATGTTGGATGGAAGGGCATGTCTGGTTTAAAGGTCCCATTTGTCCTGTGTTTTTGAAGCTTTGATTGTGTTTACAGTGCGCAATATAACATGTGTTCATGTTTCACATGTAAAAAACCACAGTATTTTTCACAAAATTTACTTATGTGTATAGCGCTGTCTTCACTGTCCTCAAAACGGGCTGATGTCTTCCTTGTTCCCTCCTTCAGAAATACATAATGAGTTCTGATTGTGTAGTTTGTTTAGTGTGTTGTGTTGTAATTCGACAGCAGCTTAGCTTAGCAGAGCCGTTTGAGCCAAAGCTGACGACTGACGTATTCATGTGGGCGGAGTTTAGTCAAAAACTGTTTAATTGACATCATTCAACCAGGAAGTAGAGGGCTGTAGTCCAAACTGGCCATTCACTGTAGGCTTTGAAAGGAGAATTCTGTTAAAGAAAATATATCACCTGGCAGTGAACTTTAAACTTTATCATTTTGCAGGTATTATTTATACTCTAGTAGCAACATTACACACTAACTAGGGTTTAAAAAATGGGATCAGGAAGAACGTGACCTTTTAATATGATCATCTTTCAAGTTAAATGAGTAATGACTAAATGTGGTTTGGTGTATAACTTCAGAGTATGTTATATTGATAAATTGTCCTTACATAAGTGGCATGTATGGATTTGCCCGTTTTGCATACTCTATGTGATTGAATTTTAAGACACACATGCTTCATACCTTCGTTATAGCGCTATGAATATAACAGTCCAACAGATAATTATGTTTACAGTTATAGGGCCCTATTTTAACGATCTAAAACGCAAGTACGAAGCGCAAAGCGCAAGTGACTTTGTGGGCGGATCTTGGGCCCTGTTGCTATTTTCCCGGCGTGAGAAATAACTCTTGCGCCGGGCGCAAATCAATAAGGGGTTGGTCTGAAGTAGGTTCATTATTCATAGGTGTGGTTTGGGTGTAACGTCAAATAAACCAATCAGAACGCTATCCAACATTCCCTTTAAACGCAAGGGCGCAAGTTCCATGGCGGGTTCCTATTATTATGACGGATTTACCAGGCCCACGCCAGGAGCGGTTTACAGCCGAGGAGACCGACGTTCTTGTAAGAGCAGTCAAAGACAGAGAAGTTGTTTTGTATGGTGATAGGAGAAACCCGCCCAAATCAGCGTAGGTTAAACAGGCGTGGGAGGAAATCGCCACAATTGTCTCATCAGCTGGCATCCCCAGGACGTTGCGCCAAGCACTACAATGATGTCAGGAGACGGGGGAATCCCAAGCTTGCCAGCATAAATCGGCCACGCCGTGTATCGGGAGGTGGATCTGCCTCCACACAGACGCCAGCAGAAGACATCGCTGTGTCCACCCTCACCGCTGAAAGCCAAGAAACACAAGCAGTCCAACCCCATAGTACACTTACAAATTAAGTTCATATACATTAAGGTTTCTTATGAAAATATTTTTATTATTATTTACATAAAATAAGCGTTATACAGCCACACAACAAACTTATGAAAATATTTTAATCGTTATTTGCATGAGAATTTTTTAACGCAGCCACACAATAAATAAAAACTATCACCACAATGCTCACCACTATGATTTCCCTTATCTCGTGTATTAATATTTTTTAGTGTAACAGTTTATGATTTGCAAAAATAACTGTTGCATCTGTGTAGATTAGATAAGCAAAGTGTGTGCGCATTGTGCACGCTATACATTATGGTCAAGCATGCGCCCTTAAAATAGCATAATGAACAACGCCCAACGCGCCACTGACTTTAAACTTTTTTTTCTGGTCAGTGGCACAATTGTTTTTTGAAACTGGAAAATAGCATCAGGGATGGTTTGCGCTGGAACACGCCTCTTTTTTTGCGCTGAACCGCCCAGGGAGCGCAAGTTCATTCCCTAGTTTGCCGACGTGCGTCTGTGGAGGGAAAAACCCGCTGTGCGCCGGCGCAAAATACGAATGATACATGCTGACAAAGTCAATTGCGCTGGGTGCAAGATAGGGCCCATTATCACTAATGTACATCTTACATCAAATTTTACACACGTATTTATTTGCTAAACTGTTTTTCATTATGTCCAAGGTTATTGTCATTAACTAAAACTAAAAGCATGTCTGTGCATAGAAATGTAATATAGGCTTAAATATTAGTTGTAAAACTTATAGGCGTAAATTAAAAATGTTCTTTTAGCAATAAACTGAAATAAGTTGAGGGTAAACAAATTGTAAGTGAATAAGTTATTACAACAGAAATAAAATAGTTAAAAAAGTAGACTTAAATAGCAATATTACATTTTGTTATTTTTACAAAATAATAAAATGCACAAATTTAAATAAAAAAGGCTAATATTTAAAATATTAATAAAAAGTAAAATAAAAATGTAAAGCTGCTTTGCAACAATGCAAAATTGTGAAAAGTGCAATAGAAATAAATTTGAAAATGTATACTCATCATACAATTTATCATACATCATATGAAATACTTGATGTCTCTTTTACTTATTTTTAATCCAAGTGTAATTTTTTATGAATAATCGGCCTTTTAATATTAGTAGGTGCTTTGATTATACATGGTTTAAATTAATTGTACTCATTTTTTCAGCTGGTTGTAACATTTAGTTTAGAATCACCCAAACTTACTGTAAATCGACCTCTTCTGTTTTTAACCAATAGAGGGCGCTAATGACTCACTTTATGTTTTTACACTATTCAGATTTCTCACATTAAAGATGAGGAGTCACTTGTGTTTGTGTTTGTCATCATCTGTACCTGCAGATTTTTATAGCACCCATCATTCACAACACCCAAGTGTTTTTAAGTATTTTTTGATGCTCTCACGTACCGATTTGTGTATAGGACTGTTGGCAGGTGGTTTTACTTTAATGTCTCGGTATAGCTGATGGTCAATTATGTTTTCAGCTTGTAGTCAAACACATAGACACGACTGAGATTATATCATTATTGAATCAGTTCTGTTTCCTGATGATGACACATCATACAGTCATGCAATCTGTTTACAATCTGTTCATGATAACACAGCTCTGTGTGTGTGCGTGCATGTATGCGTGCGTGCGCGTGCATAAATGTGTGTGTGTGTGTGTGTGTGTGTTTGAATAAAAGTGTTTTGTTTTTTATATGACAGAGCGTCAGTCAGGCCTGACAGAAACTTTCCTTCTTTCCAACTCGCCATTCCTGTGTGTGTTTATAAAATCTGATCAAATCTCTCTATACACTGTAAAAAATACACCATTCATGTCAAATCAACATATATTTGTATGTTATTTTAAGTTAACAAATTAAGTTAAACAATTTCAACTTGTTTTTATAAGTTATATCAACTTATCACAAGTCAAAACTTCTAATAGAAAGTTGAATTGATTTTTTTTACAGTAAAGCGATGTCCTGAAAAGTTGATGATTTGTAAAGGATGTTTATTAAAAGAAGAAGTTTGTAGGCAAACCTATACTAGGTTCCCATTTATAATAACCTTGTGTGTACAGAGAGTTGTTAAGGTAATAAAGAGAAAACAGTTAGAGGAAATAAAATGGTTTATATTCTTGTTTTTTTGTGTGTTTATTGGTTCATCTATAACAGTGAATCTGACCGTGACTCAAAACCACTGGAGAGAGAGAGAGAGAGAGAGAGAGAGAGAGAGAGAGAGAGAGAGAGAGAGAGAGAGAGAGAGAGAGAGAATGGAGGTGTATTAGTTTATTGCAGCCCGCTGTTGCCCTTAAAAGGCAGTGAATGTGTGCTGTATGACCCAAAACAGACAGACAGACAGATCTCAGATCTGTGCTGTAGTTTTTGTGTTGGTTTATCAATTACAGGGCACATGGAGTGAATGAAGTGATTTATTTAGAGTTTGATGGAGAGCTGGAGTGGATGAGAGAGAGAGAGAAAGAGAGAAGAGCATGCTGGGATATCAACAGGGCTCTACATGTTCACAAATAGGTCAGTCAGGGTGTGGTTGAGGTCGGAGGTCAAATGCATACCTGCAGATCAGCCAATAGGAAGCCAGATGCTTTGGTTGAGCGCTGACTGTGTCAAAAAACATGGATGAGAATCTCTCTCTCTCTCTCTCTCTCTCTCTCTCTCTCTCTCTCGCTTTCCTTTGTAGTGATGATGGATTGAGGATTTTGGCTTCCTGAAGTTTCTCTTAGGTTTGAAATTTTTAGGGTGGCATTACTATACACGCACAACCACTTACTACACACAAGCAAACACGTTTTTCATTATCGTATAACTTGTTTTTACTTTTGTTTTGTGAACTTGACCTTTATTGTATGTCCTAGTCGGAAAGCTGTTTTGGGAAAAGGTTAAGACAATCTTTACCTATAAAAAACTGAGGCATGCATAAAGACATGCATAAAAGAAAGAAAACCCCTGTGACATGTAATGTAAGTTTTTTACTCTTAAAGAGTTCATGTTATATCTGTTTTTAAGTATCAAAGTACAAGTAAACAAACTTAGAAAGAGAGTACAGTCTCTACTAAATAAATCTATGATGTCACGTCCTGTTTCTTTTATATCTGCGTTGACTCTGACACACACACACCCCTCCCACCCGTCTCGCTGTGTCTCTGAACATGAGATCCGTGTGTTTACGCTGGTCGTTCAGTGAGGTGGACGCCGAGGGGAAAACAGGAATCAGGAGACGCACGCTGAAGTAAAACTAAAGTCACGTGATGTGTTGAGGAGAGGAGAGTCTGTTCTTGTGCTGAAGGAGCGTTGTGGAGTTTTACCTTCTTAAAGAGACAGACAGGACTTTCATATCAAAAGTTTGGGACACACGTGTGCAGGTACTTGAGGAGAGAGAGAGAGAGAGAGAGAGAGAGAGAGAGAGAGAGAGAGAGAGAGAGAGAGAGAGAGAGAGAGAGAGAGAGGTATGTGTGTGTAAGTGTGTGGTTTTGTGTTTTTATAGAGCTTCTTTTGTAAATGATTTGTGAATGCTTATGTTTGATAAGACAAGCATCTCTGTCTTCAGTGTGTAACTCGTCCCGCACAGACATGAATGATGGCTTCAGTAATCAACAACCCAGAAAAACAGCCAAAATATGATATACACATCGAGAGAGAGAGAGAGATTGAGGTGTGTTTAGTTAAAGATTTACAGACACGAACACTTAAGCTTTGATGTCATCATGTGTGAAACCAGTTTTCATTTTAAACCAGCTAACCAGTTCAGACTCTTTTCTTCTACATGTAAATCTTTCCTCTCTTTCAATCCTCGCTTTTGTTTTCTTTTTCTTCACGTTGTTCCTTTGGTTTAAACCCCCACCCCGGGTCATGTTAACCGCGTGTTTCTCCTGAGGGAACAGATGGAGTGAGTTGTAGCAGATGTTTTATTTTGGTCACTCCATCTCAGTTTCAAAATAGTGAGCTTTGATCTGATGAAGATTTTCAGGATAATTTCCAGGAATCGTCATGTTTAAGATGGACTTTTGCTGTCTAAGTGTGCAGTTTAAGCTTCAAAATACTTTCGACCAGGGGTCTCCAACGTGGTGCCCGCGGGCACAGGATCTGTGAGGTGCCCACCAAAGCACATTCTATTAATACTCTCAATTGTAATATTTATTTATTACATATTTTTTTACGTATGTTCACATTTTTGAGTAGACTTTATCAAAAAAAGTAGCCCTCCAGATGGTTTAATCCATTGTATTAGCCCTTGGTCACAAAAAGGTTGGAGACCCCTGATGTAGACGTTTGGTGGATGGTTAAAAGTCTGTCTATATGAAACACAAACAGAAGTTAGCAGGTTGAGATTTCACTTGTGACGTTGTGTGATGATGTCTATCATTGTGTATTGTTGTGTATAATTGTGTGATGTATATCTGTCTATAATAGTTGTTTTCACCGTGTCACACACACACACAGAGTGTCATAGAGCTTTATATGGGCAGAAAGAGAGAGAGATTTTCAGTATACAGGAGTTTTACAGGCCAGACTCGTGCCTATTAGCTGAAATTTGTCATGCGAGAGTGAAAGTTTTGGCACATACACAACCCAAACTGCTAAAAATCATTCACCGCTTTATTTTAATGATGTGAGATGTGAGCACACATGGGCTTATAAAAGCTGTTTACTGTAAACAGATGTTGTGCATTGTGTTGAACTACGGAAATGAATTGCATTTTTATAACCTTCATTGTGGTTGGCTTGTGTTATTACTAGCAAATAGATTATATTTACATTTTATGCATTTGTCAGATGCTTTCATCCAAAGTTTTACAGTGCATTCAAGCACACATTTTTAGTCAATGCTTTTTAAGATTTGAAATAAATCTTTGGTGTCCCCAGAGTACATTTGTATAGATTTAACTCAAAATATTATATAGATAGTTTATTATAGCATGTTAAAATTTCCACTTTGTAGGTGCTGTGTCCTTTAAAATGCAAATGAGCTGATCTCTGCACTAACTGGCAGTGCCATGGTTGGATAGTGCCCCTTCTGTGACATCACAAAGGGAGCCAAATTTCAGTGACCTATTTTTTCATGTGCTTGCAGAGAATGTTTTACCAAAACTAAGTTACTGGGTTGATCTTTTACACATTTTCTATGTTGATAGAAGCACTGGGGACCCAATTATAACAAAAGTCAGATTTTCATGATATGTCCCCTTTAAGCATAGTTTAACATATTTAACCATTTACCAAAATCACCTCTAGGATGATTGCAGAAAGTCAACATCTGGATCCGCCAATAACACCTTGACGAATACCTCCATGCAGGGGTGAACTGGGCACAAACTAACTCTAGGTTAATTGTAACACGGTTGCCTACTTTAAATATTTATACAGGGCTGAGCAATCTGTGCTTTTGGTCTTTTTCTCTTACTGTCAGAAGATCTCCTGTGAATTTGTGAAAAGTTTTGATGTGTTTTGGTTAAGCTATTGAAAAAAGAGTGGCATGAAAATACATTTCTTCATCTTATGTTTTTATTTCTAAGTTGGGTGTGTAAGTCACCAAATCCAACCTTAAAATATTTATGTTATGTTTTAGGTCTCGTTACTTAAAACATAACAGCATTTTGAAACAGGTCAGCAACTCCTAGTATGATAGCTGGGATTGAAATAATTTTTATACAGCGGGTTTAGTTAAGCCTCAGGTATACGATGATAATGAAATAAAAACAATGTAAATACTGTTGATCAAAATGATAACTGTTAAAACAATATCAGAGGAAATAACTCACAATTATCATTTTTTGTCATAATTGTGCAATCCTTTAAAAAATCTATTTATATGCATTGATGCATAACACAAGGATGGTTAGATGAAGGATCATGGATGGATGAATGTGTGGATATCAATCTATTATAGGCAGATATATAAACAATATCCACCTTTAATACATAGATATAATTTGATTGAATTATTTGCGTAGCAGGTGTAACAACAAACCCTCTGTTTGTTACAATGAACCCCACCTATGTGTTAAGTTGTAACATTTGCACTCCTGTCACTTTCGGTGTAATTGTACGATAAAGGTAGATCCCACAAACAAACTTTAAATGTTCATTTGTAGCAGAGATGTGTGTGTTGATTGTGTAAAAAATGATTCATCTCACATAAATATTGTTTGAATGATGATAGAGCCAGAGCCCAAAAGCATTACTTTGTGCCCCACTACTCCATCCTAGAGACTATGTTCATAAAATATCCTGTAATGGATTAGAAATGACTCCATGTACTTTGTAATACTCCATCCTAAACTATATTTAAAAGTGGCGTGCTTTGTTGTCCTTTGCTTTTCTGTTTTCTTTGTTTCTATTTT
Organism: Paramisgurnus dabryanus; assembly: GCF_030506205.2. Classification (NCBI taxonomy): domain Eukaryota; kingdom Metazoa; phylum Chordata; class Actinopteri; order Cypriniformes; family Cobitidae; genus Paramisgurnus; species Paramisgurnus dabryanus. Next base: position 11,885,389 of record NC_133348.1, read on the forward strand.
ATGTGAAACTGCTTTGGTATGATGGACAATCGTTAAAAGCGCTACTGTATATAAATAAAATTGACTTTTATTTTTGTTACATGACATGAAGACAACCAAATCAATTTAGATTGAGTGCTTGACATTTACCTGTGTTCATGCTGTCTGATTTAACCTGCTTTGTATTAAACATTTGACATCTTTTTTTATCTTTTGTAGAGTATTTTGTGTTTACGGGCTGGTTTGTTTGTGTCTGGCTGCAGTGTCATCACATAATGTGTGTGTATTTATGTGTGTGTTCATGATCTGTGCCAGGCTTTGAGTTCACTTACAATACTGTAATGTGACTTTGTTTGTTCAGGTGGATCGACACAGAGAAAGAACAATCCCTCCCTATCTCTCTCTGTCTGTCTTTTACTTTCTTTTTCCTCTTTTTTGTAAGTTAAAAACATCCTGTGTAATTCATGAGACGTGTTTAGATGTGTGCATATGTATTTAATGTAGCTTTTTCCTAAGGGATGAAAGTAGTATTAGATAAAAGCAACAGAAGTTGTTGTAGTTTTTTCTTTCATGTCATTACACATTCAACCAGTGACATTAAACACAGTATGACTCAAATGTTTAATTGAAGGAGTTGGCGAGTGCATATTTTTGTTGACAAACATATTTAAAGTCATAGTTCACCCCAAAATGATAATTTGATCATAAATCCTTTACCCACCAAGTGCTTTGATTGTCTTCAGAACACATGTTTAGATATTTTTGATGAAAACCGGGAGGCTTTCGTCTGTCCCATTGACTTCAGTTAGTTTACAATTCTTTTTCTCAGAAAATAATTAAAAACATCGCAGAAAAGGTCCATGTGCCAACAGTATATTATAAAGTGACAAGAACACTTTTGTGCGCGAAAAAAAAACTATTTTATTTAATTATTTGTTCTCCTCCAAGTGGTTTAATGCGCGTTCACGACCAGACTACGGCATGCATGCTGCTGACGTAGTTGCCAATGTATATCCAGAATATGCTTGCAAGTAATTTGTGCATTAATACCGGCTGTTTAAGTATTGTTTACTATGCTTTTTTCTGCTTTTTTATTTAAGCCATTATGCAAACTAGGTAGCCTGGTTAAAAGTAGTAACTGAGTTATGGTCTGGCAAAGCTTTATAGACAATTTGGCGTCACCAACGGACGTCTCTCAAATGCTTCTGTGTCCAATTGGATAAACCTAAAACCATTCACAGCGATGAAGGAGATGACGTATGCAGAGCTATATCAGACTTTTTCTGAATCCAGCCGGTAAGACAGCGATAACTTTTTACATTTGACCATTACAACGATAACATAAACTTTTTTTGATATAAAGGCTTCGAGTGTCATTCTTTGCTCAGGGTTTAATGAAAAGGAAAAGTTTAAATCGCTTCAAGGTGCAGTGTGTAAATTTTAGCGGCATCTAGTGATGAGGTTGCGAATTGCAACTGCCCAACCCTCACTTTTGAAACACATAGAGAAGCTACGATAGCCACCACCGTACAAACATTTCATCGTCGGAGACAAAAAGTTTGTCTGCTAAGGGCTTCTGTAGAAACATTGCGGCACAAAATGGCGACTTCCATGTAAGGGGACCCTCGGTGTATGTAGATAAAAATGTCTCATTCTCAGGTTATAAAAACATAACGGTTCATTTTAAAAGGTCTTTATACACCATTGATAATATAGTTTTGTATATTATTTTGCATTTCTTTCAAGAGATCCTTCTAAAAATTTCACACTGCACCTTTAAAACAGACACGATAGCTTATTCAAATGAGTGATGTTCCATGGCGGCATCCATTTTTGTAATGTACAACATCTGCTTCACCATCACTGCGCTGTCGTGATCGTGTAAAGCCCGCCCCAACGTTTCTGATTGGTGCCGCGATTTTGACGGATAAGAAATTGGCTTGAATGGCCTCTTTGCCAGATTTATTGCAGAGCAAATCTAAATTTGCCAGAAGTTATCTGGGTTTTCCCAAGCTACAAACTAGGGGTGTCACAAATAAATTGTGACGATTATGACACTTAATTGACTTTTTAGGACTTTGACGATTATAATGATTAATCGTCTGTTTTATTGCTTTGACATTTATTTCTCATAAATTGTTTTGTTTGTTCATGAAAAAATTTTCACACATTGTTGTGATTTATTTAAATTAAACCTTTTGCAAGGTTTACCTGGCAGTAAATATTAATACACACAAAACACATATTTATTCTTCATAAGAAATAACTAGGGATGCACCGATACCACTTTTTTGGAATACGAGTACGAGTACTTGCATTTCAGTACTTGCCGATACCGAGTACTTAATAAAAAAACATGATTTAAATTTACAGGTAACAGCTTTAGTCATATAATTTAACAAAAAACAAAGGACTAGTTTTCCAGTTTGTTGTAAACTCTGCCTCTTTGGACAACACAAGAGGCATTAACCCCTTACACGCCACTCAAACATAGACATTTCTCAGACCGTGGTATCGATTCCAGGTATCGGGGGACTTTTAACGAGTACGATCACTTTAGAAAATGTGGTATCGAGGCCGATACCAGTATCGGTATCGGTGCATCCCTAGAAATAACCACAAAAAAGTTCCTTATAGATCTATCAAGTCCTTACAGATCTTTAAGAATAGCATCCTTCACTTCCCTAAATTTGGAATTGCTGTTTTGGAAATGAATGTTTTACCTGACAGTTCATACTACCAAAGTTTGCTACATTTCTTTAAATGCTGTTTTTTCCACTGTATTGAATGGCTTTGCAATGTATCCCGTTACACTGTCAGTTAAGGAGCGCTATGTGTTTATACTCGTTTATACAGGCGCTGCAGCTCCCCCTTGTGTTTTTTAGAGATATGTGCAATCATTGTGGTGATCTGAAATCATTGCGATGAGGTCAAACAATCGCGATGAGATGATTATTTAATCATTGTGACAGCCCTAATGCAAACATTGTAAACAATACTTAAACACGCACATTGGCAACTACGTCAGCAGCATCTTTCAGTCTGCTAGTGAACAACCAAGCAGGAGAACAAATTGTTGAATAAATTCATTCGTTTGTTTTCTTTGCGCACAAAAGTGTTCTCGTCACTTTATAATATTATAGTTAAACTACTGATGGCACATGGACCTTTTTGACAATGTCTTTCATACTTTTCTGGGGAAAAGAATTGTGAAACTAATTGAAGTCAAACATAAGCCTCCCGGTTTTCATCAAAAATATCTAAAAATGTGTTCTGAAGACAATCAAAGCACTAAGCGGTGTAGAACAACAAAGGGTTAAGTGATTTATGATCAAATTATCATTTTTGGGTGAACTATCCCTTTAATCTCTTTGATGTCTTTTCATTTGCTTGCATGGATGATGTCTGTCTCTTTCTTTAGATAATTTGGTGAACCTGTATGTGCTTGTGTGCGTTGTGTTTGTGTGTGGGGGGTATCATTGAGCTCAAACAGGGTTTTCCACATGAGAGGGATCAGGCTGGAATTCTGGGAATTCCCAGAATGCATTCCTGCCAGACACCGTGCTGGGTGAAGCTGTAGGTCATAAAAGTGAAATCTGACTTTGAATGTGTCGGGTTAGTGTCAGGCTTCTAAATCCTGCTGAATGATTTTCAAATATAATAAAAGAGGCATCATGTGTTTCTCTAGATGCTTGTATGTTGTGGCAGAAATAACTTATTGTGCATCATGCACAATAATTACAGGAGGATAAAATAAGTTCAGATCAGACACACGTTTTATTTTACCAGTTAGTATTGATGATGGACATCTGAATAACTTTATATGCATATGTGACCCTGCGTGAGATAACAAGCATCAGAAGATTAAACTCTTAAAGAAAATGTTATTCAACAATCATGTAGCAAAAAGAACACAGATCAGTATTAAAGTATTATAAAAGTATTTCAGATATGTTATATGATAGCTTTGTGATGGCACACTTTTGTAGTTTTGGGTTTTTTACAGTATGATTTGAATATTACATCGCAAAAATGACATAGTGTGCTTTCTCTATAAGGAGATGCCAGGAATGTGTCTGTCAGACTCAGGGAGTTTCAAAGGAGACAGAAGAGCAAACATCACCAAATTAAAGATTACACTGACCGAATGAATAAATGAACGAACTAATGAATGAACTAATGAATCAATAAACTAATGAATGAATTAACTAATGGATGAATTAACCAATGAATGAATGAACTAATGGATAAATTAACTAATGGATGAATGAATTAATGATTTAATAAACTAATGGACGAATGAATTAATGATTTAAAGAACTGATGAATGAATGAACTAATGGAGGAATTAACTAATGAATCAATAAACTAATGAATGAATGAATGAGTGAACTAATGGATGAATGAAATAATGAAGAATGAACTAATGGATGAATGACCGAATGAATTAATGAACTAACGGCTGAATGAACTAAAGAATGAATAAACTAATGGATGAATGAACTAATGAATTAATGATTTAATAAACTAATAAACGAATGAATCAATGATTTAATGAACTGATGAATGAATGAACTAATGAATCAATAAACTAATGAATGAATGAACTAATGGATAAATGAACTAATGAATCAATAAACTAATGAATGAATGAACTAATGGATGAATTAACTAATGAATCAATAAACTAATGAATGAATGAACTAATGGATGAATGAACTAATGAATCAATAAACTAATGAATGAGTGAACTAAGGGATGAATGAAATCATGATGAATGAACTAATGGATGAATAACCGAATGAATTAATGAACTAACGGCTTAATGAACTAATGAATGAATAAACTAATGGATGATTAAACTAATGAATTAACGATTTAATAAACTAATGGACAAATGAATTAATGATTTAATGAACTGATGAATGAATGAACTAATGAATCAATAAACGAATGAATGAACTAATGGATTAATTAACTAATGAATCAATAAACTAATGAATGAATGAACTAATGGATAAATGAACTAATGAATCAATAAACTAATTAATGAATGAACTAATGGATGAATGAACTAATGAATCAATAAACTAATGAATAAATGAGTGAACTAATAGATGTATGAACTAATGAATCAATAAACTAATGAATGGACGAACTAATGGATAAATAAACTAATGGATCAATAAACTAATGAATTAATTAATTAATGGATGAATTAACAAATGAATAGATAAACTAATGAATGGATGAATGAACTAATGAATCAATAAACTAATGAATTAATGAGTGACTAATGGATGAATGAACTAATGAATCAATAAACTAATGAATTAATGAGTGACTAATGGATGAATGAACTAATGAATCAATAAACTAATGAATGAATGAGTGAACTAATGGATGAATGAACTAATGAATCAATAAACGAATGAATGAATGAGCTAATGAATGAATTAACTAATGGATGAATGAACTAATGAATGAATGAACTGGATGAATGAGCTAATGAATGAATGAACTAATGGATGAATGAACGAACTAATGAATGAAAGGACGAACGAATGAACAAACAAACAAACAAACAAACAAACGTAATACAGAGAGTCAAGTGTGTGTGCAGTTTCAGTGATGTACTACACCATTATTCTGTCATCAGTGTGTGTCATTGAAATGCCATTGGAGTTGTAATGGTCAGCACATGCACATGTGTGTGTTAAATATAGTTTTAAAAAAGCTTTTCTATATTTTGAGATGTGCTGTGATGTGTGCGGTGTGTTATCTGAGGTTTGGCTTGTGGTCTGCTGATGATATATTAAAATCACACACACAAACATAGTTTGAGTTATTAGTAGTTGTGTTTATTTTAGCACCAAGGCCTCAGCTGTCTGACCGCTCCACACATCAGCGTGTCTGTTTACTGCATCCATCAATGTTTGGACACATACAGTAATACTGTAAACACACACACAGACACTATGACTTGTGGACTTCTCTATTGGCACATTTGAGCACTGTTTGAGATTTTATTTAATCCATTACAGCAGATTACAGTGATCTTTAATAAATCTTGTTGTTATCCAGGAGAGATATGAAACATTGACATAAATGAGATCTTATGTGTGTCCTTTTACTTTGTCTTGCACTCTTGTTTCTCATTCTTTGCTCTTTAAAAAGTAAAATTGTTAGAATATTTTATCAGTGCACACACGCACGCACACACACACACACACACACACACACACACACACACACACAAACACACACACACACACACACACACACACACACACACACACAAACACACACACACACACACAAACACACACACACACACACACACACACACACACACACACACACACACACACACGTGCACGCACACAGGTCTTTAAATACACACACATAAATATACATTTACCCACATGTGCCTTCAATTACCCTCAATCAGTAAGATGTAATTGCTTCAGGGGCATTACAATCACACACACACACACACACACACACACACACACACGCAGACACATTATTGTGATTATTGTGTCAGTCTGTGATTTTACTCTGTAGTTAGACTAAATGAATGAATAAAAGCCTGTGGTGTGTGTGTGGGGGGGCAATACCTCACCCAGCAATGCATTGCATTAATTTGAAAAAAATCTTGTGTGTTAACTTACTGGTAATGTGTGTGTTTGTTACCTTCTGATTTATTTTTAGGACCAAGCAGCAATGCAAGATCCTAAGGCATTGCGAAGGCACTCCTTTAACCAATGTGTAAAACCATGGGTTTTCTGTGTGTAATCCTTTGCTTCCTTTTCACCTTCTACAGTACAGCACACATGATTTGGTGGGCGGAGCTAAAGAAACAAATTATGTATAAGTGGGCGTTGATTTGTCTTTTGTCACACTATGATGTCATACTGAGACAGAAACTAACGTGAAGCGTTTTGTTGGCTTAGTTTCAATAAAAACTATTTTTTGACGAATGAAAAAGTTTTTGTGTAACTTACAAGATATACAGAAACCTCTGTCAAAAGATCAAGGCTTGATTTTTTTGTAATTCATTACCCCTGTAATTGTGCGTTCACACCAGACGCAAATAAAGTGAATAAATTGTGCTATTCGCACGTAGTTGGACGTTTGAACATTTTGGGCCCTATTTTAACGATCTGAAACGCAAGTGCGAAGCGCAAGTGAGTTTGTGGGCGGATCTTGGGTGCTGTTGCTATTTTCCCGGCGGGAGAAATAACTCTTGCGCCAGGCGCAAATCAATAAGGGGTTGGTCTGAAGTAGGTTCATTATTCATAGGTGTGGTTTGGGCGTAACGTCAAATAAACCAATCAGAACGTCATCCAAAATTCCCTTTAAACGCAAGTTCCATGGCGGGTTGCTATTATAATGACGGATTTACCAGGCGTACGCCAGGAGCGGTTTACAGCCGAGGAGACCGACGTTCTTGTAAGAGCAGTCAAAGACAGAGAAGTTGTTCCCTTTCAATACGGTTCACTTCGCATTGCGTCAGTTTGCTGACGCTATGGGGGAAACTCCTGTTTACTCCGTGATTGAAGCCTATTGGTTAACGTCTGTAGAAAATACAGACCAATGACGTTTGAGCCCGCGCGGGGGCGTGGCACACGTCCCTATATAAGCCGGTGAAATACGTCAAGAGCTCATTACTTTTCTCCTTCAGCGCGAACCTTCTCGCTGCTCCGAAGAAGAAGCCCTTACTCGCCGTCGATCCAAGCACTGCAGCGGACTACAACACACCAGCGTGTTCCCCTGCCGCTTTCCGGTGAGCCTACAAGAGTATCTAAAAGAGCAGAAGCGCGTTGAGATAATGTCGCTTCGGCATTGCGGCTCCTGCCGAGCCCCTTTGCCCGTGGAGGATTTCCACAAAGAGTGCGTCATCTGTCTGGGTCCTGCCCACGCCGAGGCCGTACTCACTGAGGCGGGCTGCGCCCACTGCGAGCTCCTTCCTATCGCGGTGCTGCGCTCCCGCCTCGAGATCTTTAAACGGAAGGCTTCCCGTGCTCTCCCGCCTAAACAGCAGCGGAGCCGTGAAGCTGGAAGACGCCCTGAGACCGAGTCCACGCCGGCTCATCCCCCACGTGCTCTGTCTCCCCGCCGTCATCCTGTCACCTTCGCCCGTGAGGACTTACGCCCCCTGCCGAGTGCTAGCGGCATGGTTTCCTTTGGGTCCGGTGACAACTTGGAGATGATGTCATCCTCTGAGGAGTTGGAGGATTGGGCGGCTTCGGATGACGACGCCCACGCAGCCGCCGCCGATGAACCTACCGAGTCGCGTCCTCACGACTCTGAGCTCATCCGCATCTTGACGCAAGCTACGGCGGAGCTCAATATCAAGTGGTCGCCGCCGTCAGAGCCTCAACTCAGCCGGTTGGACGAGTGGTTTCTGCAGCCCGGGCGCCGTCAATCATCCCGCCAACGGCAGGCGCCGTTTTTCCCTGAGGTTCACCAGGAGCTCACCAAATCCTGGCGTGCTCCCCACTCCACCCGAGCCCAGAGCGCCGTCTCCCACGTCCTCTCCGTAGTGGACGGCGCCGACGAACACGGCTACTCTAAGATGCCGCCGCTCGAGGAAACTGTCGCCGCCCATCTCTGCCCGTCTTCAGCCGGCGGATGGAGGGCTAAGTTGAACCATCCGTCGAAGCCCTGTCGCCTGACATCGACCCTGGCGTCGAAATCCTACGCCGCCGACGGACACGCTGCATCCGCTCTCCATACGATGGCGGTACTGCAGGTATACCAGGCAAAACTCCTCCGTGACATGGACGAGTCAGGTCCGGACCCGTCGACCTTTCAAAACCTGCGCAGCGCGACTGATCTGGCCCTTCGCGCCACTAAAGTCGCCACTCAGGCTGTAGGAAGAGCCATGGCCAGCCTGGTTGTTCTGGAGAGACATCTGTGGCTGAACTTGACGGAAATCAAGGACACGGACCGGGTTGCCCTTCTTGACTCGCCCGTGTCACCGTCGGGGCTCTTCGGCTCCGCTGTGGAGGGGTTCACCCAGCGCTTCACTGAGGCACAGAAATCGTCGCAGGCTATGCTGCATTTTCTACCGAAACGATCTGCCTCAGCGTCTGAGACCGGCCGCCCAAAACCGCCGCCAACTCAACGCCCTAAGCCAGCACCAGCTCAGCCCCAGCCGAGAGCTGAACCGGAGGTCAAGCGCCAGCGTCCTGCACGACCGGCTGGCCCGCCTCGACGCCGCGGTCCCCGTCCTAGGATTACGCTGGACCCGACGCCGGCACCGCCTCCCTGAAGAGCGTCTGAGGAGGAAAAGAGGCTCTGGTCCCGCTTCGGCCGGCGCGCCCTCGAAAGTTCTGCGTGTTTCAGTCCCCTCGGGCGCTGGACACACCCTCGCTGTAACAGCGAAACACAAATTTTTACCTTTTCACAAAAAGAGCAAATTTCCTCCTCTGTACACACAAACACACACACACGGCTTAACGTCCATAAGCATATCGACGCTCGCCGTCAAATTTCACGTTTGGCAATCCACCCCCGGTATGCCGGGCTGGATTCTAAACGTAATCCAACACGGTTATTCACTTCAATTCGCCCGGAGACCACCCCGGTTTCGCGGCGTTCTCTACACCACTGTCCCAGACGATCGTATACAGATCCTCAGGGAAGAGGTGCGTTCTTTATTACTAAAAGACGCGATAGAGACGGTCCCGGCGGATCAAAGCGAATCAGGCTTTTACAGTCGTTATTTTCTCGTTCCAAAGAAAGACGGCGGCCTCAGACCGATATTGGATCTACGCGTTTTGAATCGCGCTCTTGCCAAACGGCCGTTCAAAATGCTTACAGCCAGACGAATCATGGCGTTAATTCGACCGGGCGATTGGTTCATATCAGTGGATCTGAAAGACGCTTACTTTCACATTCCGATAGCGCCACGTCACAGGCCGTTCCTAAGATTCGCGTTCGACGGGACAGCATACCAGTACAAAGTTCTGCCCTTCGGATTATCTCTGGCACCACGCACATTTACCAAATGTGCGGATGCGGCTCTCGCCCCTCTCAGACAGAGCGGCATCCGCATATTGAATTACCTCGACGATTGGCTTATTCTGGCACAGTCAGAGAGGGAAATTACTGCGCACAAGACCGTTGTACTCCAGCATTTGGAGAATTTGGGGTTCAAAATCAACCTCCAGAAGAGTTTGCTCACCCCCACGCAGCGAATCACGTTCTTAGGCACGACGCTCGACTCATTAAAGATGCGGGCATGGCTTACACAGGAACGCGCGCTCACGGTCAGACGCGAGGCGGCATCGTTCAAAGCGGGTTCACATCTCCCTCTCAAACGATTCCAGAAAATGCTGGGTCTGATGGCAGCAGCATCCCCACTAATACCGTTGGGAATGCTGTTCATGAGGCCGCTTCAGTTTTGGTTGAAAGCGAAAGTTCCGCCCCGTGCTTGGTTGTCGGGCCGCTTATTAATCAAAATCACGTACAGCTGCGTGAAAGCGCTTTCGATATGGACATCCCCTCACCTTTTCCTCTCGGGCACGGAGCTCGGCTCCGTGAGCAGGAGGAAAGTGGTGACTACGGATGCGTCTGCGACGGGTTGGGGCGCTCACTGCGACGGCGAGCTCGCCTTCGGTGCGTGGAACAACCAGTTGTCTCAGCTACATATCAACCACCTCGAGATGTGGGCGGTTATCTTAGCGCTACGACACTTTCGACCGAAACTCCAACATCAACACGTTCTAGTGCGGTCGGACAGTATGACGGTGGTTTCGTTCATAAACCACCAAGGAGGGCTGAGATCTCGCTCCCTATCCAGGCTGGCGAAACGGCTTTTATTATGGGCTCACGCGAACGTACGTTCGTTAAAAGCGACTCACGTACCGGGTGTAGCCAATACGGGTGCAGACATTCTCTCGCGCAACGGTCCGCCGCCGGGAGAATGGAGACTGCATCCTCAGACGGTCGAGAGAATATGGACCGTCTTCGGCCGGGCGGAGATCGATCTGTTTGCATCAGACGAGAACGCGCATTGCCCGATCTTCTTCTCGAGACATCACGATGCCCTGTCGCAAGCATGGCCGGCGTGTCTTCTGTATGCTTTTCCTCCGGTGGCCCTGTTACCACAGGTCCTTCAGAGGATAAGAGAGACGAAATGCGCGATAATTCTGGTCGCTCCGTTTTGGCACAATCAACCGTGGCTCCCCGACCTATGGCAGCTGAAAACATCAGCACCATGGCCAGTACCGCTGAGGAAAGACCTCCTATCTCAGGCGAGAGGGACGATATGGCATCCACAGCCGGAGCTATGGAATCTACACGTTTGGTCTCTGAACGGCAACCTTCACGCCTTTCAGGACGAGTGTTAAATACTCTAACTGAAGCTAGGGCCCCATCTACCAGGCGCCTTTACGCTCAAAAGTGGTCTATTTTTTCTGATTGGTGCACGACGAAAGACTTAAACCCAAACACCTGTGAAGTGGAGCATATTCTCTCCTTTCTGCAGGAAATGCTGGACAGCGGTCGCGCGCCCTCGACGCTTAAAGTGTATGTGGCGGCGATAACGGCGAATCACGCCCTTATCGCCGGTCGCACCGTGGGAAAACATGATCTAATCATTAAATTCCTCAGAGGCGCTCGCAGACTACACCCACCGCGACCTAACACGGTCCCGTCTTGGGATCTGTCCACGGTCCTGAAAGCGCTGCGCGGTCCCCCTTTCGAGCCCCTCGAGCAGGCTGACCTGCGCGCTCTCTCGTTTAAAACCGCTCTCCTCCTGGCGTTGGCATCGGTTAAACGAGTGGGCGATTTACACGCGTTTTCAATTGACCCGTCGTGTCTGGAATTCGGTCCTAACGATAGCAAAGTGATCCTTAGACCGAGAGCGGGATACATTCCTAAAGTTTTGACCACGCCATTTAGAGTTCAGGTGGTTTCACTTCTCGCCCTTCCAACGGCGGACGGCGAACAAACCCCGAACACGCTCTGCCCCGTCAGAGCGTTAAGAATATACACGGACCGTTCTGCCTCATACCGCAAGTCAGATCAGCTGTTCGTAAGCTTCGCACAACATTCCTTAGGTATGCCGCTCACTAAACAGAGGCTATCTAAATGGATCGTCGAAGCCATTGCTTTGGCTTACGCCTCCCTGAATGAACATTGTCCAGTTGGTTTAAAAGCTCACTCCACGAGGGGTATGGCTTCATCTTGGGCTTGGTCTACGGGGATTTCTATCGTTGACATTTGTAACGCGGCCGGCTGGTCCTCGCCGTCTACGTTTGTCAGATTTTATAGCCTGGATGTCCCTGCCTTACAAGCACAGGTCTTATCGGCTTAATGATTCACGCGATTGCGTTTCTGTATGCCTTCACGGTGCGTTGCTAGCTCACCGTCATGGCTACCTATTAATAAATCATGCACAGCTCGCGGCGCGCTCAGGGAACCCGCCGTCTCGTGCTCTATTGTATATGCATCATGGTGCGTTTAGAAACTTCACTGTATGCGTATTACTGTCTCATATATGGTGCTTACACTTGCGCTCGCTAGAGCTATGTATATGCTGGGTTAGGGCCACATGCAGTGTCTCTCCGGTAAGGGCACCTCAGTCCGTTGTGTATGCACGGCGGGATGGGATTACGTTCCCCCATAGCGTCAGCAAACTGACGCAATGCGAAGTGAACCGTATTGAAAGGGAACGCTTAGGTTACTCATGTAACCCCGGTTCCCTGAAATAACGGGAACGAAGCATTGCGTCGCTGGCCGTGCTACAAACGTCTACGCAGCGAGTGTTATTCGGCTGCGCGCTTCAGTCGAATAATAATGAGCTCTTGACGTATTTCACCGGCTTATATAGGGACGTGTGCCACGCCCCCGCGCGGGCTCAAACGTCATTGGTCTGTATTTTCTACAGACGTTAACCAATAGGCTTCAATCACGGAGTAAACAGGAGTTTCCCCCATAGCGTCAGCAAACTGACGCAATGCTTCGTTCCCGTTATTTCAGGGAACCGGGGTTACATGAGTAACCTAAGCGTTTTGTATGGGGATAGGAGAAACCTGCCCAAATCAGCGTCGTCAAACAGGCGTGGGAGGAAATAGCCACAGTCTCATCAGCTGGCATCCCCAGGACGTTGCGCCGCAAGCGCTACAATAATTTCAGGAGACGGGGGAATCCCAAGCTTGCCAGCATAAATCGGGCACGCCGTGTAACGGGAGGTGGATCTGCCTCTACACAGGACCTGACGCCAGCAGAGGACATTGCTGCGTCCACCCTCACCGCTGAAAGCCAAGAAATGCAAGCAGTCCAACCCCAAAGTACACTTACAAATCAAGTTCATATACATTAAGATTTCTTATGAAAATATTTTAATTATTATTTTCATAAAATAAACGTAATACAGCCACACAACAAACTTATGAAAATATTTTGATCGTTATTTGCATGAGAATTTTTTAATGCAGCCACACAATAAATAAAAACTATAACCACAATGCTCACCACTATGATTTCCCTTATCTCGTGTATTAATATTTTTTAGTGTAACAATTTATGATTTGCAAAAATAACTGTTGCATCTGTGTAGATTAGATAAGCAAAGTGTGTGCGCGTTGTGCATGCTATACATTATGGGCAAGCATGCGCCTTTAAAATAGCATAATGAACAACGCGCCACTGACTTTAAACTTTTTTTTTTCTGGTCAGTGGCGCAATTGTTTTTTGAAACTGCAAAATAGCATCAGGGATGGTTTTGCGCCGGAACACGCCTATTTTTTTGCGCTGAACCGCCCAGGGAGTGCAAGTTCATTCCCTAGTTTGCCGGCGTGCGTCTGTGGAGGGAAAAACCCGCTGTGCGCCGGTGCAAAATACGAATGATATATGCGTCACTGACAAAGTCAATTGTGCTGGGTGCAAGATAGGGCCCTTTGAGTTAACTTGCTTTATTCATGTAATTTGCTCGTGAAATTCGCGACATTCGTGCGTGAAATTCAGATGCAAATACGCTCAATTTGCTGGCTTTAGCTAGCTTGTAGTCTCAATGTGTATATATTTATATAGCTCAAATTGAGTAAAGAGCGTTTTTTACAAGGTACGAGATTGTCCAACCTCCTCACTCACTTTCTTTCAAGCAATATGTTTTTTATTCCTGTTTCTCTAAAAGTACGAAGACGTGTCGTACAGCTCCTTGTGTCCACATACAGCGATGATGATTTTGTCCTTCTTTGTTGTTTCGTATTTCTGCCTTCACTCGTTACGTCGTAATCACGTCATACAAGAGCAAGCTCCTGATTGATTAACGAGGCACAAATATCCGCCAAAGTTCAGATATTTCAACTTGCGCAAATCACGCCTAATGCGCGTCAACAGCTCGAAATGCTCAATACGCGTCACATCATTTGCACAAATTGTGTCATTCGCACAGCCTTATTCTCGCGAATCACTCCACCTCATTTGCGTGAATCACACTGCAGAATGTCTATCCTGTCTTTGCATTAACTTAACATGTTAATCACTTGTGCTTAACGTTTGATTCGTGTCTGGTGTGAATGCACCACAAGGCAATTTTTCCACCGAAACAACCAAAGTATCCACATAATCAGAGGTGGAAGTAACGAATTACAACTACTCACGTTACTGTAATTAAGTAGTTTTTTCGTGTACTTGTACTTTTATGAGTAAATTTTTAAGTCTGTAATTTTCCTTGTACTTAAGTACAAATTAAGGTAAGTAATGTACTTTGCTACTTTGAAAATCACATTCGTTACTAAGTACTTGTAGAATTTGAATTAAATTAATATTCAAATCTTTGACAGCATTTGGATATCCAATAGAAATAATTGATCGTGGGCGGGCCAATAAAAACCCTTGTAAAAAGCCCGGCTCTGGAGAGCTATTCAATCGATCCTCGCGCGTCCTTCACTGTGACGTTGTATTTAGTGTTTTAATGTCAAAGAACTGTGGCGTTATGGACGCTGAATTAATAAAAAATTCCCAAGAAATACCGGATGATGAGTGCCCATGGCCGCACCTTGTTCACAAACAGAGGAAGGAAAGGAGACAGCGTGCAAATGTAATGCAAACTTTGTTTGCCATCTGCAGTGATTTCGGCTTACAATACTTCAGCCTCTAATCTCAAAAAGCACATTATGGTAAGAAGACTTATAACCATATTTATGTGATCGTTTTCGTTTTTAATGTTGGGTAGACCTCACGATAATTTGACTGAAAACATCACTTGAAACATGAGCTTCAGTTACCTAGGTGACGAGCACATAGACCGTAAAAAAAGATTTAGCATTGTAAAATGGCGCTCAAAGTTAAATTTCATGTCATTGTTAACATTGTATTATTCATATTGAATCAGTGTTTTAAGCTTATAATAATAAAAACAGTCTAATAAGGACTCTTTTATAAAAATTTGTCTGTTGCCGCGTCCCACTGGCGTAGCAGTGTAACTGCACTGACAGCCTGTCTAAATTACACATATGTCAGTGCTAAATGCTGATCACTTTTGAAATATTAGTAGGGTACTTTTTCAAAGCTTTCTTGTCCAATAATATTTTTAACTTTTTCCCCACCATTGACGAGTTATCTTGTCAATTTAGAAAAAAACATTTGCATTAAAACGTGTTTCTGAAGAATTTATGTTAATGTGCAATACCGCGATTGTCCACTAGATAGCGGACTTACCCAATTTATGGATAAGTTTGATATTCGTTCTGAATCTGATCTCTAACTAAATTCCTTCACAAAAATGCAATTGTTTCAGCTTTTTGCTAAAAAAAAGTGTATTTGTAAAGAAAAATACCAATATTTAAGAGTCTATTAGCAGGGGAAAAAATAGGATGAAGCGGTTTTTCACTTTTTTATTGTTTGTTTGAAAGTAGAGGGTCTGTTCTTTCATTTGATATATTTGTATGTTTATATATTTTTAGAAGAAAATTTTCCTGGAAGGCATTTTGTAAAACTTTTGTGAAAATCATAAAAAATACTGGCGGGCAACTTTTCGAAAAATGGCTGGCGGGGAATGAGTTAATGTAAAAAAAAAAATCTGTTTTTAAATAAAATAACCCAACAAGCTTATTTATGTTGCATCATAATTCATTAATAATAACATTAGACCATTTTTATAACTTGATAAAAATTATATGAAGAAACAATATGAAATAATATAGCTGCTGTTAAAATCATTTACCATTTTTTAAACAGACAAAATTCCTGTACTATGTGTTTATTCGTATAAAACACAAATCGCCTGTTTTTAATCCATTCATATTTCTGATTTCATTCAATGGATTTAATGTTTATTCAATAAATATCACCGGCTAAAAGTAATTTGTACTTGAGTAGTTTTTAAGAGGGGTACTTTGTACTTTTACTTAAGTACATTTTTAACACCAGTACTTTTACTTGTAATTGAGTATTATTTTAGCAACTACTTGTACTTGTACTTGAGTACAAATTTTCAGTACTCTTTCCACCTCTGCACATAATGTATTATTTCAAATTGGCATCTGTGATTCTCCAATGTTCCAGTTTGCTTGGACCCTGATGCCATTTGTGGATATATCTTGGTTTTGTTTCACTGTTTATACTGCACAAAGGCCGGCTTGTATGTGTATGTGTATTTTGGATGGACCTGCAATCATTTTTGTGGCCACATCACAGGCCGAAGGAATCTTGGCACAATCTTGAGTGTATTTGTGTGTGCAAAGCTGATTTATGGACAGATTTTTTGGGAAGTGATTAAAATATGTTTCTCTCTCTCCCTTCAGTCCCAAAGAAACTGCTGCAGGAATCAATTTCCGGGCATCCGTCATTCCCCTCCCCTCCCTCTATGCCTCATGACCCCAATGTGGTGGGAGACAGCGCCCCTCCTGACGGGACTCCGCCCTTGACCTCTGACTCTGCACCAGGTACTGATTTTAAAATGCATGTAGTGTTTATTTGTAAGGTAACATCGAAGCTGCGGCTTTCGGACAGAAAGCTCCTAATGTTCTGTAATGATCTCATAATTACAGCTTACAGTAATTCAGATTAGTTTAAATAAATGTGCATGCATCTTGGTTTGACCACAGGGAGGTCGACGCGAGGCCGGACCTCTGGACCTTATTCAGAAGAGCCGGATCGTCCTGCCGAAGGAGAGAAAGAAAGCAAACCGAACCCGACCATCTCCACGATGACCAGACCGGCCATGAACCTCATCAGCAGCCTGCTGTCAGCTTACACCTACATCACAGGTGAGGGACAAATAACTGATGTGTGTCTTTGAGGATATAGATGATAACTGTCTTTGTGAAACCACAAACTTTATTTGTATGTTTTCGGCAGGGCATCCGGAGCGTTGCGCGCTCTATTTCATGTGCGGCGTGTGCGCTGGACTCTTCGTGACGCTCTTTGCGTTGGTGATCCAGATCTCCTGCCGTACGGACTGTAAACCTCGGCACACGGGAGCTAAAAAGCGCCCGAGACCCGCGGACTCAGACAGCGATACCCTGGACTCTGATTCCGACTGGGATGCGGGCTCGGACATTTCGGCCCGGCGACACCGGCGCTTCGAGCGCACGCTCAACACGAATGTCTTCACGTCGGCCGAGGAGCTGGAGCGAGCGCAGCGGTTGGAAGAGAGAGAGCGAATAATTCGAGAAATATGGATGAACGGACAGCCGGACGTCCCTGGGACGCGCAGCCTGAATCGTTACTATTAGAGCTCTGCCTTTGATTGGACGCGTGCACTACTGGGAGATGTAGTGTGATGGGAT
Source organism: Paramisgurnus dabryanus (assembly GCF_030506205.2). NCBI lineage: Eukaryota > Metazoa > Chordata > Actinopteri > Cypriniformes > Cobitidae > Paramisgurnus > Paramisgurnus dabryanus. The sequence goes on from NC_133348.1 coordinate 11,903,121, forward strand.
TAAGCTTTACTTTACAGCATGCTTTATAAGTGAGCTTCAGATGAGAGGATAAATGCACTTCATCGCTGGACTGATGCTGATGCTAAGGCTCATGGGAGATGTAGTCCATTTGAAGACTCTTGGAGTCTGTAGGCAGCTCTTGAAAGGTGTGATAAGCTCGAAGCACTGCGTTTGGTCCGTCACTTTGCCTGGCAAACAGTGAGGATCAGATTTTGTATAGAGAGACTCGTTTACGGTTCTTTTAAGCATCGCCGAATGATGTGCCTTTTATAAAAACACACATAAACTATGCAGTGGCTTTAAATAAGTGTATGGATATTTAAAATTGTTACGTGTCCAAATTTTTTTTGGCCACAGTCTGTATAGATATATATTAGGATTGAGGAATTCAGATATTAAGAAAAGATGTCCATTTTGATTTCTGGGTTGAAAATTAAGCTATATTGGCAACACGCCATAGGAGGTTTTAATGTCATTTTTAAAATCATAAGAAAACTTAACTGCATTGTTAATTTCGAAAAACTACTACTGCTTTTCCTGAAAGAAATCAAAATGTTTTAGCAAATGTTCAGTACTTTAAAAAAATGTAACAAGTAAATCAAAAATCAGTAAATAAATACAAATCAAAATGTAATAAAATCTGTTAAACATAAAACATTTATAACATAAAAACTAAGCAAATATGCCCATTGCATTTTGGTGTGTGCACATTAAAAGTGAATTATTATTAATTTAAAATATATATATTTTACAAATGTAATATTTGCATAAGTAAATTACATACAGCCAATGCAAAGACGCAAATAGACACGAATGATGCAAACTTGGCAACGTGTTTGCCGCGGACATCCAATATTCACCTAAATTGCGTTTTTTTCACCCATGTTGAAATTTTACAAATTTGCAAATCAGCAAATATTGACTCATCCGCTTGTATCAGAAAATGAAACTGGGCATTGTTGTTGTATTTGCGTGAATGATCGTGCAAGTTAAATGCAAACCGCACAAGCTCTTCACTTATTGGCTTGTAGGACAACGCATCATACCAATTGTGTTCACTCGAGCTAAACGTTCTTTAAGCGATTTAAGTGTGTTTGCGACAATTGTGTTTCCCAATTTGCGTAATTTACATCCAGTGCGAATTGACTTTTTGTGTAATCTAATCGTAAAAATTATTCAATTTTCTTTTGATGTGCACACCATGTTTTCACCATGCACTGTAAAAAAAAGGCAGCATGAAGTTAACACAACTTGGTTTTGCAAGTTTAAGTCGACATAACTTATAAAATTAAGTTAGAAAAAAGTTTAACTTAATTTGTTAAGTTAAAGTAACAAAAATATATGTTGACAAAAATGCTGCTTTTCTTTTACAGTGTGGTTTAAAAAATAACGAAAAAAAATAAATAATAGATTATTTTTAAACATATACTATTTTTAAGCATATTTAAACATTCTCAATTCACTTCTAAATGTCCTCCAACCTTAATATTTACACTTTTTTGTCATATATACATGTGGTGTTAAAAGTCATCTCAGTCTTTATAAAATCTATTTTGATATTTAAACAGTTTTTTGTGGTTGATGTTTTTATTTTTTTAAATGAGATATTTTTATACTGGGGAAAAGCTTGCCTGAATGCTCAGGGATGCAATCCTGTTAAAGCTTTTTTCTAAAATAAGACGAGAACCCTTCAAGTGTTCCTGCATAGACGCAGCTGTAACCTCAAAGAGGTGATTTATAAGAGCGCACAACGTGCCTTAAACTTACAAGATGAAATCTGCCAATACCAGCAGTGATGAATGATGTTGATCAGTCTATGCAGATGAAGGGCTTTCGGTTTGTTACAGCTCTGGTTGATGTGTTAGAGATGATTGCTGTTACATGAGGGATAAAAAAACTATTTGTATTCATTTAAATGATGTCATAATTTCTAACCAAACATCCATCTATACACTCTTAAACATACTGGGTTTCTTCAGCACCTTAAGCAGACATCAAGAACCATTTTTGGATTTAACTCTTTGTGGAAATACTTCTGAATGTTTCATTACAAATAGGCTACTAAAAAACATTATAAAACAGCTTTGTTTATCAATAGATGGTTTTCAGCAACTACAGAATCAAAGCTCTTTAAAGGGAGGTACCACAGTTGAAAAGGCTTACATTTTATTTTTTAAAGATTTTTATATTTTGTCAAACATGCAACAGCCATTGGAACCTTTATTTTTAAGAGTGCATAATTGTATATGCTATAAGTGGTTTTTATTTCATTTGACACTCAAATAAGCCAAAAAGCACAGATGAAGTGACCCAAATATGTGTATGTATGTTTCTGTGGATTATTTTTGTAACCCCTGTAAAATATCATAAAGAAGATTGTTTATGTTTACTGCTGTGTTTCTCTGTAATTTTTATAAAAACATTGCTCATGTAAAGAACAGGATGTTTATAGGGAAACATCACAACCACTGCCTTAATCTGAAACCAACTGTTGTTGTGCATTGAATAAAGTGCATTGAAAAGAATGAACCTGAAGCGCCATCTGGTGGTCAATGAGACATTAGACCTGTTCGACGTTACGCGGAAAGCTCTCGCGATACTTTGATGTCACACGCCAGCAGATCTGCGCAGCGCTGCGTCACGTTAAAGTCGCCTTTGTGTAATACAGGAGTGTTTACATTACTATGGAGACCCACCGTGTTTTGTTGTGTCCACGGAGACGGATTTAAATGCTCCACTGGGAGGTACAGAAGTCTCACGAGAACAAGTCTTCATCGTGTTTTTTATTAGGCCTACTTAAAACTTTATTAATTAATCGTAATGTCTGTGAATACCGGACACGGGCTGCCCTTCCTTCCGGGCAACACATTTAGGGATTTAACGGTGAGATGTTCTGCCAAGTACATTATTACATTATTTCTATATTTTTTACAATCCCATTTAAAAACACTGCAGTATACTTTTATAGTTATTATAGTGAACTGTAGTAAATTAGTATACTGAAGAACTTATACTAGTTTTCTGTACTATTGACTATAATATACTATGCTGAAGTATAAATAATTAAAAATAGTCATTTCTACAAAGGTAAGGTTTAAAAAAAATCTTAGTGTCTAGGAATTTTACTACATTTTACTAATTATTGTAGTTAATGCTAAAGTATACTAAAGTATGTTTTTAATTGTATACTACAGTATTAATTCATAGTATACTACAGTATGTTTCCATTGTGTACTACAGTATTAATTCATGGAATATTGCAGTATCAATTCGTAGTATACTACAGTATTTTTTTCATTGTATACTACAGTATTAATTCATAGTATACTACAGTATTTTTCCATTGTGTACTACAGTATTAATTCATGGAATATTGCAGTATCAATTCGTAGTATACTACAGTATTTTTTTTCATTGTATACTACCATATTAATTCATAGTATACTACAGTATTTTTCCATTGTGTACTACAGTATTAATTCAGGGAATATTGCAGTATCAATTCGTAGTATACTACAGTATTTTTTTCATTGTATACTACCGTATTAATTCATAGTATACTATAGTATTTTTCATTGTATACTACAGTATTACAACTATGTATTGTGGTATTGGTTTGTAGTGTGCTTCTTTATTTATGCACACACACACACACACACTGGTGTATTTGTGGTATTAATTCATATTATACCACAAGTCTGTTGAATGCTGTATTCTGATTGGCTAAGAAATTTTCTGTGGGTATGCATTATTTTTTGATAACCACACACCTAACTTGTCAGAGCAATGTTTGTGGTAACCGTGGTATAAGAGGAATAATTGACCCTGGTCCTTTGAATTATTTGAAGATAATGCACACCTTGGGTGTGCATTATTTTCTTATAATTCAATGGCCCGTCGTCAATTATTCCTTACGTATACTACAGTGTTTTCCCCATGGTATATTATTGCGCTATTAATTCATTGTATACTATAGTATTTTTTCATTGTATACTACAGTATTAATATATTAGGGTGACCATACGTGCCATTCTTCCCGGACGCGTCCTTGCCAGGATTTCGGGGTGCGTTTTTGGAAGTCGTATTTGTCGACCACATACGTCATAGAGGATTATTATTACTTTTACAGAAAAGCAACTGTTACATTTTAAGGTAGAAATGAAACTCCGATTGTATGTTTTATGTTTAACTGAATGATGTATGCGGTCAACAAATCCGACTTCCAGAAGACGCGGCCAAAATCCTGGTCAGGACGTGTCCGGAAAGAATGGCACATATGGTCACCCTAAATATATAGTATATGGCATTATTCTCCACAGTATATCGTGGTATTGGTCCGTGGTATGCTCCGGTATTTTCCGCTGTGTGTTGCGGTGTTGGTTTGTTGTATGCTATGGTATTTGCGCATACATGCATGCACACACACAGCATGCACGCACACACACACACACATACACACAATAATGTCTTGCGGGTATTAATTCATAGTATACAACAGCATTTTTGTGCGGTAAATTGCGGTATTAATTCATAGTAGGCCTATACTACAGTGTTTATCCATAGTATACTACAGTATTAATTCAAAGTATACTACATTCTTTTTTCATTGTATACCACTATAACAGTCCTTTTTTGTCCTGTTTCTCCTGTCCATTTTGAAGTTTTGTCGTTGTCTGCCATATCTGTAGTTTCTTGTAGTTCTTTTCTGTGAGATAGAGGCAGCAGATCCAGATGCAGCATTTATTAAAAGAACTACAAGAGACTACAGACATGGCAGACAACAATACGACTTCAAAATAAAAGACATGGACAGGGGAAACACAAGACAGGACTGTTACAACTACAGTGTTTTTTCATAGTATACTACAGTATTAATTCATAGTAGACTTCAGTATACTTTCTCAAGTATACTATAATTTCGTTAAAAACTATTCCCTGTGGTCTTACAAACTTTGTAGGTTTAGCTTTGAAAGTTTAATGTTTTGAAATAAAAGTTTTTTATTAGATATAATTTTATTTTAAATATGCTGGTTTTATATGATTTTTTATATAATTGCATATTCATTTTTAATTAATTTTATTTAAATATTTTCCTGCTGAATAAACAATAGAAAGCATCAGAAATCCCAATGAGTTTAATGGTTATAATGTTTTTTTTTTTTTTTTACTATAGTTGGTCTCTGTGGGTTTCCACTGGTTATGTGTTGTTATTTGGCGAATAGGAATCAATAGATCACCAAACATTTTTAACGAAATAAGACTCAAAACAAATCTTAAAACAGTTTATTGACATACCATCAAACAGCTGACGATGTCACAATTGTTTATTTTAATCATTTGTTTCTAATTAGTTTTCTTTAGCAGGGATATTTCATTTATGTTATGTTAATGTTATCACTTTTGTGTGCTGTTTAGAAATCTGCTTTCCACAGAGCTCAAACTTTGGACTATAAGAACGGTTACGCTGTGCCCCGTAGACCCACGTGTGGGATCGGTCAGGAGCCGCTGGTGTCACTCAATATCAGTCACAGTGAACAGAATCAGCTGATCAGTGACATCACCAACCTGACCTACGGAGCCGACACAAGCAGACACCCACCGCTTAACTTTATACCAGCACATGCTGCATATGACAAGAAGGTAAAGAGATTGGTCTGTCTCTCTATCCATCTGTCTTATGATCAACAGTAAAGCATGTCCTTCAGTGATCAGTCCCTGCAAACTTCAATAGGGATTGTTTACTCTCAGAGTAACTTTATCAACCGGTAATGCGGAGCACCATCTCTGATAGCTTTGAGCTTGTCTATAGGCAGACCACAATGATTGCAAATATAAACTGATTATCTGTCATTGAGATCAGTCGGATAGATTTTTCCAGGTATTATGGACCTCACAGTTGCACACTTCTCACTTTTACCCTTCAGGTGCTGCGTTTCTATGGTTACTTCCATCAGGAAGTGTTACACTCCCCGGATGAGAGCTTCCGCATTCGTCCGGTGATTATTTATTATTATCTGGAGGACGACAGCATGTGCTTCATTGAGCCTCAAGTAGAAAACTCCGGAATTCCACAAGGAAAACTGATCAAACGTCAGAGACTGACCAAAAACCAGCACGGAGAACTTTATCACTGGAAAGATCTCAACCTCTCCATGGACATGAGTGTGTTTGGAACCATGTACAGAATAACACACTGTGATACTTTTACACAGGTATAAACCCACACACACACACACACAGGTTTGGACCACAGGCCCATTTAGGAAAAGCCAGATTACTTAGCACCCATGTTTCTACATCCCTGAGCAGCCAGGGCCAGTAATGCGAAAGACAGAAGTATGTATGCCTATTTCTGCCACGTTTGGTTAACATTTTAGACTTAGTGTCTCACAATAATAAGAAACTTTCTCATAATAATTACTTAGTATCTCAAAATAATGAGAAACTATGTCAAAATTTCAACATTCTTTCTCATAATAATGAGAAAATAGGTCATTATTTCGACTTAAGTGCTTAAGTTATGACTTAGTTGAAATTTTGACTTAGTATCTCATTATTATTATGTCATTATTGTGAGATACTATGTCATTATTATGAGATACTAGGTCATTATTATGAGATACTATGTGATTATTATGAGATACATGTCATTATTATGAGATGCTAGGTCATTATTATTATATAATAGGTCATTATTATGAGATACTATGTCATTATTATGAGATACTAGGTCATCATTATGAGATAATAAGTCATCATTATGACATACCATGTCATTATTATGAGATACTACGTAATTATTATGAGATACTAGGTCATTATTATTAGATACTAGGTCATTATTATGAGATACTATGTCATTATTATGAGATACTATGTCATTATGAGATACTATGTCATAATTATGAGATACTAGGTCATTATTATTAGATACTAGGTCATTATTAGGAGATACTAGGTCATTATTATGAGATACTAGGTCATTATTATGAGATACTAGGTCATCATTATGAGATAATAAGTCATCATTATGACATACCATGTCATTATTATGAGATACTAGGTAATTATTATGAGATACTAGGTCATTATACTAGTATCTCATAATTATATGATCAGATACTAATGGCTGTTTCACACGGTACGCGGTAAGCGGCAAAATCGCTGCGCGGCTTCAGCTTTTCTCTTGTATTGGAAGCGTTTTGTGCAGCATTTAGTGCAAATATGTTTATCTTCAACGGCGCCTGTCATGAAGTACCATGTCCGGAGAAGGAATAGGATTTTGGGTGCACAAGCAAGGCGTGTGGACAAACTCCGCTTCACCTCTGTAACCGCCCCCGTTTTGTCGCTTTCCGCACATCTCCTATTGAAAAAGAACTAAACACTTGCGGTTGCCGCGTACCGTGTGAAACGGCCTTAATTCATCTCTATGATATACTAAGTCATCATTATGACATACCATGTCATTATTATGAGCTACTAATTCATTATTATGAGATACTAGGTCATTATTATGAGATAAGTCATTATTATGAAATAAGTCATTATTATGAGATACTAGGTCATTATACTAGTATCTCATAATTATATGATCAGACACTAAGTCATCATTATGAGATACTAAGTCATCATTATGACATACCATGTCATTATTATGAGATACTAAGTCATTACTATGAGATACTAAGTCATCAATATATGAGATACAAAGTCATTATTATTAGATACTAAGTCATTATTATTAGATACTAAGTCATTATTATGAGATACAAAGTCATTATTATGAGATACTAAGTCATTATTATGAGATAAGTCATCATTATAAGATACTAAGTCATTATTATGAGATAAGTCATCATTATGAGATACAAAGTCATTATTATGAGATACTAAGTGAGATACTAAGTCGTCATTATGAGATACTAAGTCATTATTATCAGATACTAAGTCATTATTATTAGATACTAAGTCATTATTATGAGATACTAAGTGAGATACTAAGTCGTCATTATGAGATACTAAGTCATTATTATCAGATACTAAGTCATTATTATTAGATACTAAGTCATTATTATGAGATACTAAGTGAGATACTAAGTCGTCATTATGAGATACTAAGTCATTATTATCAGATACTAAGTCATTATTATTAGATACTAAGTCATTATTATGAGATAAGTCATCATTATGAGATACAAAGTCATCTTTATGAGATACTTAGTCATCATTATGAAATACTAAGTAAGATACTATGTCATTATTATGAGATATTAAGTCATTATTATGAGATACCAGGTCATTATTATGAGATAAGGCATTATTATAAGATATTTAGTCATTTTTATGAGAAATAGAAATCGACTTAGGAAATAGGCTTCCATACAGAAGTCTCTGTATTTCAAAACCAAAATAAACAAATTACAATTTTTTCTGCTTTCTTGTAAAACATTCAATTCCAATAACTTGTGGATAACAAAAATAAGTATATTTTGCAATATTTTTACACATACTGCTAGATTAACCATTACATAAACAAATGACTTTGGTCATTGGTTTAACTTTAGGAAAACTTTCATAAACCTTACATTGGATGTTGGTCTAATAAATTTGTCAAGCACTGTATAATCTCACTTCTCATAATGTCTTTGGTTTGACTATGTGTGTAAAGGAGTTCATGGAGAGTCAGGGAATCGTCCTGAATGAGCCAGAATCCATTCCCAGTGATCCATACATCACCCGGCGCGCTCACGCACAAGATGCCCACATCACACCCTATGAACATAATCACCAGCTCGAGCGCTTTCTCACCAAAGATCGACAGGTAAACACGCACACACATACCTGTATATTTATCTGATCATATACATTCATCAACACATAATGTTCTGCTTTTCTCTCTCCATCTCTCTTTCTATGTGAAGGTGCTGCGGTTCTTCGCTCTATGGGACGACTCAGACTCTCTCTACGGAGACAAAAGACCCGTAACTCTTCATTATTATCTGGTAGATGATTCGGTGGAGATCTGCGAACATCATCAGCCCAACAGCGGCCGTGACCCGTTTCCAGTTCTGCTCCACAGACAAAAGATTCCCAAATGCATCAAGCCAATCTGTGGTAAGACATACAGAGCACCAGGAGTCAATAGATTCAATACAAAGACAGATTTAGTTGTTTTGATGATTAATGTGTTTTGCATTCATGATGGGATGGAGTGAATAGTTTTCCCACAATGCACTTGAGTGGCAACTCTGAAGAAGTCACTATGTACATAAACAATGTTTGTTTTATCTCTGATCGTTTCTCGGTGGTTTTGTGGCAATGTCTGACTCCATGCATGTTATTGTTTAATGTCTTTCTATCTCTGTGTTCCTCAGAGCCGTTTCCCACCTGTGTTCTGGAAGTTTCCCTGCATGATGTGCAGGAGTATTTCTCTCCCGTAGACCTCCGGGTCGGAGAGGAGGTCACACTGATGGGAAGACGCTTTCTGCTCTGTGACTGTGATGATTTCACCAGAAAATATTACCAGGAGAATCACCCAGACATTCAGCTTAAACCGGTCACTCCAGACACGACAACGCAGCAGGACACCAGGAGGGTCAGATGTTTTTTTTAACATTATACATATTTATTTTTTAGAAATACTATTATTGTATGCATTTGTCTATTGATTTTCTACACTGCAAAAAAATTATTTTCAAGAAAAAAATCTTGTTTTCAGTAAAAATATCTAAAAAATATTTTCTGATTTTTTTTCTTTGTTTTTATAAAATCACTTAAATTTGATATTTTTGGTCTAAAAACTAGACCTATTTTTTCATCAAGAAAATATATCTTAATTTAAGAATTTTTAGATATTTTTACTGAAAACAAGAGAAAAATACTAAGAATTATTTTTCTTGAAAATCATTTTTTGCAGTGTATTGTCCGAACTAGTCAACACTGTTACTTGATCTCGGTAACAGAGTTTGACAGTAACAAAACTGACACTAACTAAGTCATGTTTTCATGATTTTCAGCTATATAAGACGCTTTTAAAAGAAAATATGATATTGTTATGGCCTGTAACATCTTGTTATCCATGACAATGAGTATCAAATTATTAAAATAATGAAACCATCAGTTGCAGGTAATTCCTCTGTATAATGGCTTTGGTTCCTTGGAGGATTCATTACAGAACTGTCTGTCCCTCATTCCTGAACCTCCCAAGAAAGATGTGATCAAACTACTGGAGAACGACCACAAAGTTTTGCGTTACGCCGCACGACTGGTGAGATCCGTCAGCCAATTTACCCGCTGATACACTTATACAAACAGTCTAGTGACAGTATTTCTGCATCAGGATTCCCAGAATCCTCTAGACGAGGGGCGGCGCTTCATTCTCTCATACTACCTGTCCAACGACATGATCAGCATCTTTGAAAAATCCACACGGAATTCCGGCATCATCGGAGGAAAATTCCTAGAGAAGACTCGCGTTCCCAAACCAGGAAGCACCACGGAGAAGCCAGAACACTACGGACCTGCAGACTTCTTTATTGGAGCCGTCGTAGAAGGTATCGTTTAGAGATCATTTGCTTTACCCTCAATTGGGGTCTATATGACTCCAATCGACATTTCATTAGTTGAACAAAGTGGTTCCCTTCATGTCAGAGATATAAAATTTTGTGACTTTTCCTAAATAATCTATCTATACATACACACACACAAAAAAAACTGGGCTTGATGTGGTGGTTAGGAATGTATGTAAAAAAATGTTTATTTATCTGGTCTTTGGGGTCAATATGACCCCAATTGAAAATGAATGGGAAATGCAAAAAAAATATTTTTTAATCAATAAATCCAGCAGAAATCTGAAAGTTTCCACACAGAAATGAAGGCCTGGTACTTGTGCACAAATACAATGTAAAAAATGCATGCTCACACAAACACACACAGGTTTGACCAGTGTTGGGGTAACGCATTACAAGTAACGTGCATTATGTAATAATATCATTTTACTGAAGTAACGAGTAAAGTAACGCATTACTTTTTAAATGTACACATTATTATTTGAATTACTTTGTCAGAAAAGTAATGCAAGTTACTTTTGAATTAATTTGATTAAAAAAATGATGTACTGAATTAAACTGAATGAGTCACATTATGCACTCTATGCGTACACGCCTGTGTGGGAACAGTTTGAGTCAGAAACTGAGATGGCAGGCCAGAGCTCGACATTCTTGTGTTGAAATATGCAATTTCTTAATGTAGAACTTTTCAGTTATAAAAAACACCTGCAAGGCCTGAAAGAGATCAAGCCTCAGCCAAGAAAAAAAACGCAAAAGTAACTAAAAATGTAACGTAAGCATTACTTTCCATGAAAAGTAACTAAGCAATAAGTTACTTTTTTGGGGAGTAACCTAATATTGTAATGCATTACTTTTAAAAGTAACACACAACGCACACACACACACACACACACACACACCTGTGGCATTTAGTAAAAACTAAGTGTGCAGCACAAGCCCTGAAAAGTGAAGCCAAAACGTCTCGATCGCCCCCCAGTGACTGGTTCCAGTATAGGTCGTAAACCCCGCCTCCCCATGTTATTCAATGGGACTTGAGACCAACAAAAAAAAATAATTACACTTCAATTATCTTTTTTCCGAAGCTGGTTTCTGTCATTTACTGTAGTTTTTATCACGCTGATGTACATTCAAATGTTTGTTTTTAAAATAGGTTTGTGTTTAGTTAGTTATTTAATGATATAAAAATATTGGTGTCACGTCATGATTGACAGCTGTGATATCGTGTGATATGCACATTCTACGAGAGCGTGGGCGGGGTTTTGATTTCGCGGCTTTACTTCCTGCTCACAACTGCGCATGACTGGTCCCGAAATCGCTACTGCGCAGACTCAAGACCCAAGATGTCAGCGTCATATCGGGACACTGGCGGCTTCACTTTTCACCAATGGAAGAGAGCGAACAGGCGTCGTCCATCTTTTTTTACAGTCTATGGTAAAAACAGACAAAATTTAAAAATGCATCAAAAAATACAAAAAATTTATACAATTTGAAATAAAAGTTATTTTTAATTTCCTTTCAAAGGTTTATATATACAAAAATTCACAAAACGTATTGCTAGAATAGTGATGTGAGCAGTTGCCCATATCCAGTAAAATGAAATAAATTTCATGGCCCTCTGCTGGTCAAAGCTATTTCTTTCTTAAACGGGACTTCCTTTATGTTATGTTCACACCAGCCGCAGCCGAGGCGTCAAGCGTGAGTGATTACAATGTTGTCAATGTGAAGATGCGTTGACGCACATCTGGAGGTCTCGCTGCACGAATGAGGCGTTAAACGCGGCGCGACAAAATGCAGCGACAAACGCGTGAGTTGAAAAATTCGAACTTTGGTGGAAAAATGCGCCGCGTTAACCAATCAGGAGCTTGCTCTAGTAGTGACGTGATTACAGGAAGTGAATTTCTCGATGACTAGAATTTCACGCACGGCTTTCACGCGCAAATGAAGTGGGTAAACTCAAAATGTTCAAGCGGCAAACTAGACACGGTAGACGCGAATTTGACGCCTCAAACGCGGCTGGTTTGAACCCTAAGTAACAAGCAAAAGGTGAAATTCTACAACACCTAGATAAATATCCAGAAATAATTTAATGTAAATTTAGATTTTTTCATAAAAAATATATATATTTTATATGCAGGGTAATAGTGCAGTTGAGGATTTTTTGGTAAATGGGTACAAAAGTACTTCAAATCTCTCAAAACACAGCATCATTGTTTGAAAAGTAAACAAAATATTAATATTTGTATTATTAAAAAAATGTATATTTTTCTTACAATTATGCTTTCAATTTTGGGGTCATATAGACCCCAAGTGCCAATAATGTAAACAGGAAACAAGGAGCGTTTGAGGGTTAAGGCACTGATTGTGTTGTGCTCTTTCTACAGTGTTTGGGCATCGGTTTGTCCTGACGGATGCTGACCGGTACGTGTTGAGTTATCTGGAGTCCGTGTCCGATCGCATACCTGAACAGGTGCTCTCCTCGCTGAGACGAAAGTTTGTAGCCCCTCTGCAGCAATCTGAAGGCAAGAAAACTGTTCTGCAAACATAACTCATCCTGTGTCATAATCTGATAGAGTAAATGAGTGATGAAACAGGAAAAGCAGGCGGGCTGTATTTGGGTGGTACAGTCGTTACTATGAACTCTTGCTTCATGTTGCACAATTTAAAGACGATCTTTGGGTTACAGTATCAAGTACTGTATCTTAGGCTACATCTCGTGTTTCTTTGTGAAAAGAGAAATTTGATATCCAGTATTGTTCGCAGCTTAAAGGCCCAGTTTGACTTGAAATCTTTTTTTCTCTTTACAGGTGAGACTGATGGGAGTTCTCACTCCTCTTAAGAGCTAAAATCTACATATGTAACGCTGCTGATCCTCTCAAGAGAAAAGATTAAAGCATATGGGAATGAAAGCAGGATATTGAGCCTCATTCTTGATTTTGGATGATGTTGATCTGACAATGAAATGTTATTAATGTACACTGAATGGTGCTCAGTTTTATTTTTAAATACAGATTTTGGTTAAAGTCGCCATGAAACTGAAGTAGCGATTGTCTTATTTTCCTCGTGGTGACGTATATCCGAGTGAAACGGCTTTTGAAATGAATAAAGGTAGGACTGGACTTAAATTTGTCCATCTGAAACTGATCGGATCGCTTAAGGTTGGGTCATGTAGCTATTCGCTAATCGCTGCAATCTTTTTCCGGACCCGGCCCACCATATGATCGGAAGTAAAGAGAGTTTGTTTCAAGGAGGGGAGGAAATTTTTTTTTTGATTAAAGTTTATAAGGGCACATGAATTTAAAGAAATTAATGAAGCTCACAGATAAATCTTTGGGAAAAAAACTAATTTTTTTTTGGTTTTCATTTTAGTTACATTGCGACTTTAAAGGGACACTCCACTTTTTATGAAAACAGGCTTATTTTCCAGCTTCCCAAACAATTTAAAAAGAGTTTTCCCATTTTGGAATCCATTTAGCCGATCTCCGGGTCTGGCAGTACCACTTTTAGCATAGCTTAGCATAATCCATTGAATCTGATTAGACCATTAGCATCGTGCTAAAATATAACCAAAGAGTTTTGATATTTTTCCTATTTAAAACTTGAATCTTCTGTAGTTACATCGCCTAATAAGACAGACGGAAAATTTAAAGTTTTATTTTTGTTATTTTTTAGCGCAATGTTAATGGTCTAATCAGATTCAATGATTCATTATGCTAAGCTATGCTAAAAGTGGTACCGCCAGACCCGGAGATCAGCTGAATGGATTCTAAAACGGTAAAACTCAATTGTTTAACTCTATGGGAGCTGGAAAGTGAGAATATTTTCTAAAAAAGTGGAGTGTCCCTTTAAGGATATCAACACATTATTGCAAAACTTGACTTATTCAACCAATTAATCATATGTTGGATATTTTTCAGTAAAAAACAAAGCACCCTAAATTTTCATTATTGAAATGCAAAAACCGATAAACGATAAAGTACTTTCACAACCATACATCATTGTGGTTTGTTGTAATACTATTGTTTGTATAAAAACTATGTGGATTTGTAGGTATATTATTGAATTTTAAGGGGGGAAATGTCCGAAAAATAAAATGATGGGAAAACTTAATCATCTATGCAAAATACATTTTCTTCTCATTTTGTGGTGAAACATAAGACTATGAGATATTCACAATTCATCAGTTACCAAAAATGTGATTTGCAAAGAGATGCAAATAACTGATAGACTGAATGAAAAATGCAATGTTGAAATGTTTTGCAAACCTCAAGACTAGGGATTAGGCATGGGCCGATTACCGGTTTTAAAATCACTAACATTTTCTGTAATACTGTTGCAAGGTATGAGCTGGATTTACACAAAATTAATTAAATTATGGAGTCATGTAATTCAGAATTCATATTTTAAAATATTTTTTTAAAGAAAATTAAAATATTTTCACCCAGCATACATGCTTGTGTGCAGTAAAAAAAATTTGTGTTGCAACCTTGAAACCATAGTATTTTTGCTTAAGGTTGTCATACCGTCAAAATCTCATACCGGCCCATGCCTACTAGAGATGCATCGATATATCGGCCCATAATCTGTATCGGCAGATAAAAGCAAATATTCCCACCATCAGACATCGAACGATTCTTTAAAACTGACCAATTAGTGATCAGGGCAGATTATGTGGCGCCTTGTGTTACCTTCACAAAAAGGCACTAAATCACATCTCCCAAAAATACTTGAAATAGATATTGACCGCATTTCTATCTCTTCTATATTTTATTTAAAAAAACTGCATAAATGTATTAAAAACCAAGACACAATTTCAAACAAGTAGTAAAAAGCTAAACTATCGGTATTGGTAGATGTCATTCTACACTGCAAAAAAATGATTTCAAGAAAAAAATTCTTAGTATTTTTGTCTTGTTTTCAGTAAAAATATCTAAAAATTGTTAAATTAAGATGCTTTTTCTTGATGAGCAAAACGACCCAAGAAAATAAGTCTAGCTTTTAGACCAAAAATATCAAATTTAAGTGATTTTGTGCATAAAACAAGCACAACAAATCTGCCAAATTTTAAATTCACTAAATTCAAGAAAAATTTGCTTACCCCAATGGCAAACTTTTTTGCTAGTTTTATCAACAAAAATCACTTAAATTTGATATTTTTGGTCTAAAAACTAGACTAATTGTCTTGGGTCGTTTTGCTCATCAAGAAAAGCATCTTAATTTAAGAATTTTTAGATATTTTTACTGAAAACAATACAAAAATACTTAGAATTTTTTTTCTTGATAATTATTTTTTTGCAGTGTAAGCAATTGATAACAGTACACTGCAAAAAATGATTTTCAAGAAAAAAAATTCTTAGTATTTTTGTCTTGTTTTCAGTAAAAATATCTAAAAATTAAAAATTAGTTATCTTAAATTAAGATGCTTTTTCTTGAAAAAATACTAAGAATTTTTTTTCTTGATAATTATTTTTTGCAGTGTATCGGCACAGATATTTTTTACCGGTGCATCTCACTCAAGACCAAAAGACGACACCATTAATCTTTTCAAAAAAAAGGTCCTCTGTATATTTATAAAGCATTGTCATATACAACAAAATATCAAACTTATAAAGCAGAAACTTTATAAACAGTTTTATAGCACGTGAGGAATAAACAATGATTCCTGGAGAATAAGTCAGTGAGTGTTTGGTCTCTGATTCAGGGTCTTTCACTAATACAATACTCAAACTGAACTGAAACACAGGTTCTTTTGGGACTGTAAAACACTTGTGATTCTTTTGTTCATTATAAACACAGAATATGTTGCTTTTGTAACACATCTGAATCAATTGAGTGTCCATCCTAGGCCACCAGTCACTGTTTATTGCATGCAAAATACAAAAACTAACCTCAAAACAGCACTTTAATAAAGACAGACTGAGTGAAGTTCAGAAACATAACCAAAAGAAATAGCACGAATACTGAAAGTAAGAAATAAACGTTGAAATGAGTCTGTTGAGGGTGCTGTACTATGGTGTCACTTCCTCTGAGAAACGCCACGTGCGCTTCTCTTGATATCCTAACGGGAAGCAGCAAGCAGATGAACCGTTTCCCATTCCCTCGATATGATGAAGCCAAACGTCGGATCGGAGGCGTTTTGGGAAGTTTAAGGAGCTTTGATCTTCTTCAGACGTGGAGACGTTCCATTCTCTGCTTTAATGATGCCGTTCTCATGGTGGCCGACTGTAAAAACACAAAAACATTATTGTTTTGCTATCACGGTCGAGCCTATTCATTGACTTAGCATGTAGCATGCGCGGAGCGTGACCGTACCCGAGTCTCGTTTCAGCGTGCGCTGCATCTGTTGCTTAGCGACCGCTCTCTTCCGTGCCGCCTGCTCCAGCCTCTGCTCGCGCGTTCTGCTCAGCTGGAACCGGAAAAACTTCCAGAGGAGCCAGGATTGAGTGAAACACACCACGAACAACACCAGCAACCTGCGTGTGCCAGAAACACAACATCACGCTCGACATCTGAAACTCTCATGAACTACAGTCCACAGCGTGAATGTACGTCTCACCTTATAGAGAGAGTGTTAAAGTTTCCCGTTTCTAAATCCAGCGTCTGGTTTTCAGAACGAGCCAAACCGAAGCCAACGGCCAGAAACATCAGTGTTAAAGTGATCATACGGGTCAGAACGAACCCAATGGACCACATCTCAAACCTATACACATAAATACAGAGTACATCTCAACTAATTTAGAAACATGGAATGAAACCAGACAAATAAATTCAACTGTTTATATCTGGCTATTGTCAAAAACTTGTCTGCCTTGTCATATAATCTTCTATTTTTTTACATATAACTCCAAAAAGGGGTACAGACTTTTAATCTGGATGTGAATTTCAAATTTGAACCTCAAAGAAAGATATGCAACCATCACTGTATGATAAGAGCTAAAAAATTCTTCTCCTTTTATTCAACTTTTGTTAAAGGTGCAGTGTGTAAATTTTATCGGCATCTAGTGGTGAGGTTGCGAATTGCAACCAATGACTCAGTTCACTGCTCACCCCTTGCTTTTGAAACACATAGAGAAGCTACGATAGCCACCACCGGACAAACATGTCATCGTCGGAGACAACTTAGTAAAAAAAGTTTGTCCGTCAAGGGCTTCTGTAGAAACATGGCGGCCCAAAATAGCAACTTCCAGGGGACCCTTGGTGTATGAAGATAAAAAGGTCTCATTCTAAGGTAATAAACACATAACGGTTCATTATGAAAGGTCTTTATACAACCCTGACAATATAGATTTGTATATAATTTTGCATTTCTGTAAAGAGATCCTTTTAAAAATTACACACTGCACCTTTAGGTCTTAAAGGCATGATAAGTTAGGGATGCACCGATACCACTTTTTCATTTCCAATTAGATGGATGAAATCAAATATCGTCCCTTCTAGTTATGACACAGTGTTGTCCTCGACTTCTGCTTTTAATGTGATAAAAACATAGACTTATAAAACATAGATGTAGTGCCCGTAATGTTTCCCGTAGGCTTCTGAAGAGCATTTTTGAAGCCCAAAGTGAGCGGAGCCAACCGGCGGAATCTTGGCAGCATGTCACTGCATTTGACTCCCGTATAACCAAAAATTGGCAAAAAGGGGGAACGTGCTTGCCTGGTTGATGAAACCCCACCCACCTGAATCATAGATGTGTTTAGCTTTGTTTATACTCGCGCTTTGGTCCGCAACGCAAGGCTCCGTGGATCGTGCGCGCTTCTCACCAAACGGACGAGGCGTTTATAGTTGACGTGCTCGCTCTTGCACTATTTTATGAACCACCAGGGGGCGACGCGAGCAATAAAGTCAAAAACAAACACAAAGAAGAGGATAGAAGAAGTCGTCCACTGGAACAACCCTGGTGCTTGTAATATCAGAGCTTAATATATAACTATGAGAACATGAATAAAAAAAAAACAATCTCTTAAATATGTCTTTATTAAACATGATCATTTAATTAATGTTTTTACTAAATAAACAGTACAGACATCTTAAGGTTTGTATTTTATTCCTCGTCCAGTGGTTCATTCAATACAAATATAAGCCAAACATTCTAAATCATGTAAAAGAATTCGTGTTTTAAACGGCAAAGTCTCCATACTTTACTTCCAGAGTGTCAGACAAATATGTACATTGTTTCGCTTGGATTGATCAAAGAGATACGTCACAGGCTTGCCTGCTTGGACAGAATTGCCTCGAGTTCGGTCATTTTCGGATACGGAGCCGCGCGCACAGTTACAAAATTGTAATGGGGTCTCGCGAACCCAACGCGCACGACCGCCCACTTCGCATTGACATAAGTTTTGCCGCGCGCACCAACACGCCCATGCGGACCCGGCGAGTATAAACATAGCTTTTGACTTCATGCAGCCCTGCGCAGACCAATCAACTTATGACATCAAAATATCACGAAAGCGGCTCTATTGAGTTGTTCTCGATTTGTGCAGCGCCACATGCCGTATCTATTGTTGTTTTTATCAAGCCACTTACGTTACAAAAAAGGTTAAAAACTTTATCATAACGTCCATCAGCATAATTTGTGAGTCCCATCAGGCTGATTTCCAATCGGCAGTGGAGGTGATTTATTTTTTTGTGTGGCGACCTCTAGTGTCAAACGTTACATATTGTGCCTTTAAAAAGTTTATATATAATATACATTTTTGGGTGAACTGTTCCTTTACTGTAAATATAACTATAAGTATATGACAGAAAAAGTGTGTGTGTCTTACATTTTGTGGTGGTTTTCATCAATAAAGTAGAAGAGTCGAGACAGGTGGAAGCCCATTTCAGAGAGATACTGCAGAAACAACAAAACTAGCCCAACTCGAGTCAAACTAAAGAAATAAAGAGAAAAAATATGTACATTTAATACTAAGCATTCACATGTCACACATCTGATATTATAACGCAACCACCGCATATCCACTGATTTAAATTTATTACATGCATGTAAAACTCCAATGGATCTAACAGAATATGACTGCTGGGGAAGCACATTTAGCTTAAAAGCTTAGTTACATTATAGTCAAGAAACCTATTTGAAAATATAGCTAGCTAAACAAATACCCAAAAAGTAAAATCTAATTTAAAATAAACACTTTTTTTAAACCTTACGTTTATCAATTTTGTTATACAGCTCAACTCTTAACTCACAGGACAATGGGGCGGTTTCCCAGACAGATCTTATCCTAATCCCAGACTAAAATGCATGTTTGATCTGGCTTAATTTATATAAATAAAAACACCTTGTATGGACATGTCTTAACATATATCAGTGCCATTGTTTTGTCTCGAGATGCTCACCAGTATTTGTTTTTCTAAGGTTTGTTTGTAAAATGTCCTTATATAGACAGTTTCATCGGACGCACGTGCGCTGACGCGATACACGTCTGGATCCGAACTTTACTTCCGGTTTCGTTTTTTTAATGGTCTGACTAGTTGCTAAACTGATCAATTGAACAAATGCCTCGTCGAAAATAACAAATGTTTTGGTTTCCTAGGTAATCTACGTGTTGTTTTTTGCTTGTTATATAAATAAACTACGTTTAAAGAACTTTTTTGCATTTTTAGCGGAGTTTACCGGAAGTTACGTGCGGACCACGACAGCTGCTTGTTTATGTTGTTACTCTCATGTTCTCTATAACAAAGGCCTAATCCAGCATTAATATAAACCCTGTATGGGAAACTGCCCCTATATGTATTTGTAATGCATGTATTGGGTTTCCCAAACAGGATTTAGATTAATCTAGGATTAGGCCTTAGTTATATTAGGACATTTAAGTAGTTTTTACAAACAAACCTTACAAAAAACAATGTTGAAATAAAACATGACTGAATCAATTATGGCACATACATACATACATATATATATATATGTATGTATAAATTTGTCAGTTCAAGGCGTTTTAAAAAATGAAGGCAGGTGAAACATGCATTTTAGTCTGGAACTCGCTTAAGCCCAGTCTGGGAAACCGCCCCAGTTTAGAAATAATGCATAAATGCATCATTGTGGTGATGTCTTTAATCCATAAAGAAATCCACTGCTGTGTCCAGGTTATGGTTTAGACTTACTTTAACAGATACGCAGCCAGTATGTGTAACAGGTAGAGACTGATATACTGCAGCTGACGGGGCATTTCTTCCTGCAAACACAACACAAATCCATTCACAATTTTGTTCACTATCTTTTTGTCAATGATTGTTTTCTCTCGTACCTTTCTCACTTTCTGGAAGTATAGTTCAGGCAGCGCATGAAACCAGTAGGCCAACTGTGTGAGGTAAAAGAACTTCACCTGAAACCTGACAGAGAGAAAGTTTTTAATGATTGTGTTCATGAGAGAATATAATATGATATAATATAAACCTCAGTTACCAAGCTAGAGTAACAATGTTGACAGTCATGTATGTGTGTGTTTCTCTGTGTATGTTCTGTTACATACTGTCAACACTGTTTCTTCAGCTATGTAACAGAGTTTGACAGTAACAGAATTAACGCTGACTATTTCGGACAATTGTGAATTCATACTTTTTAGCTATACAAGACACGTTTTTAAAAGTGTGTCGATTTTTAGTGGCATCAAGTTGTAAAATTGCAAATCGCAACTAACAGCTTATTCCGCTCACCCCTTCCTTTCAAAACACACAGAGAAGCTATAGTAGCTGCCACAGGACAAACACGTCGTCGTCTGAGACAACGTAGTGGTGAAACTGCTCTATACAGTACATGAATATCAGATGACGTCAACCGTGTACATCACTCACTTTTCAAAATCGTCTGCCGCCATTTTGAGTACCTGATTCGGCAAGATTGATACATCAGTCTATGTGTTTCTTTACATCAAATATTCAAACAACAATCATAAACTTTGCATTATTTGAAAGCTAAAACACTCAAAATTCATGTTCTGAGCTTGTTTTTGCCATCAATACGCTGAAGTGAAAGATTAAATTAAATGCAGACGGACCGCATATTAATATAAATGTCGGTACTTGCATATCTTGCCATATGGTTCTGATCATTTCTGACATATCCAAAAAACTTCAGCGTACATTGCAACGTAAGGGTCCACTGTTCAAAATGCATCCCACATTTTAATCCAAAACAACAAAAAATAGGCAAACATCCCGCAAGATCCTCCTTTGTTTACATGCGCGCTTACGATCATGTTTGACGATCACTAAAAAGCATCTCTTTCTGCTTCGTTAAACTGTTCCGATAAATATTCTGCATTATTTTTCTGTTTTGTCCAATCAGAAAAGGTTTGAGAACTTAAAATGTCCTGGAAGCGCACATTGGGTAAGCGAGGTGTCATTTTGCGCACCTTCGTTTTTGACTAGATGAAGCCAAAATGAAGCCAGCAAATGCCTATACAGCAAAGTTTTGATTGATGGGGGAGTAACCAATCATGAAACGATTACAGGGATTCAACTTACGTCAGTAAAATTTACTTTTGCGCAAGTTTGTTAATTTAGGGTTACTGTAGAAACATGGCGGCGCAAAATGGTGATAAAACGGGCTCATTCTAAGGTAATAATACAAACTATACAGGTTATTTGTAAGGTCTTTATAAACCAAATAAAATAAAGTTAATGTATATTATATTGCATTTCTGTCAAGAGATCCTTCTCAAAGTTAAACAATGCACCTTTAAAAAAAACATCCATGTTCATCTTAAATAAAATAATAACGCAATTGGAAAAAAGTGTGTGTGTACCTTAAGTGTACATGAGGGTAATTCTCCCAAAGGCTGCTGGGATGTAGTAGATATCCTTCCTGTAAGCACAAATACAGTTATGATACATGAATAGTAAGTGTGATGTTTTCTACGTCTGTGTGTGCGTAGACTACTTACTGTAGTTATGATGTACAAACTCCATAAGCTAGACACCAGATAAAACACACACAGCTGTCCAGATTCATTAAACTTTGTGTTTTTACTCTTCGACAGGTGGAGACGTCGGTTTACTTTCTACAAGAGAACGAACAAAAACAGAAAAACACAAAAGTAAATAAACTTTGAAAATTGAACTATTCACTTCACATCTGGTGACTGTGAACACACAGATGTATTTGATCACAATAACTGTAATAATATCCAGAACAATCATTTTTCTTATCATACAGAAACTGTTTCCTGTACAGCAGTTTCAGGTTTAGTTTTGTGGTGAATGTGGATATCTGAAACTCTGCAGTTTCGTTGGTTTGAAACTACAGCTTTAACAACCCTAAGATGATGCTGTGTTGTGCTTTCTACATTATCACACAACACTGCATTACCCCATGATATATTAATCCTTATTAAAGATTTTCTTTTAATGTTTGACAGCTAATAGTAGACAGTAGCAAGTTTAAAGGACACTGTCCCTTTAAGGCCTAAAGGAATATACGGTTACACATGCTGTTCACATTCATTGAAGACAACCGACTGTGCTTTGTCGCTGTGTGTCGCCTGTTTCTTTCAATGAGGTTGTTAGGAATCATTCCTAATTCCTAAATCGTTCCTAAAGGGCTGGAACGCCCAATACAATCACTAACTGCGTTTCCATGTAAAACTTTATCTTTTTTCTAAATGCCGACTATTGCGAATTGATGGCGTTTCCATTAAGCGATGAAATGCTTCAGAAACGTTGTTGTTTTTCCTCTAGTGAGTCATTTCAAACATCACGTCGACTGATGTTGGTAGGTTTACTAATATCACCTCTACCGCACTAGACATTGTTACATACCGCGTCATTTTCAAATAATCATTATGTGACTTAGTTGTATCAGGTGAACTTAAAATGCAAATAAACGTTTTCCATTGCTATTTTGCAAAATACAACTTTTCAGAATTGCCTGAAAAACCACCTCATGCAAGTGTAAAAAGCTTTTGCCGATATTTGAGAGTTTTCGCGGAATTAGCATGTTTCCATTGGCTGTATTTTCAATTTGCAATGTCAATTTAAAGCTCACATATCACACTCTGAGTGCGTTTACATGCACAGTCTTAGGCCGATTATGCTTAATAAAACTGATAACGTGTGGAGTCATGTAAATGCGTTTTCCTTAATCGGGGAAAGCCCATAAGCGGCGTAAGCAAAACCCGATCGGCACAGGTAGTTTTTTGCTCATCATGCAGATTTTGCGTGGCATGTAAACACCTTAACCGGCTTTCTCACGGTTTTGTCCATGTGTGCATGTCTCCGGGTATGAAAGATAATCGTCACGCGGAAGTAAGCGCAAAGTAACGCATAAAAGTCTCCACTCAACTAAAGCAGTTGGTTACTGTTAAAATAGAAGCTTATGTTACATTTAGAGGTTCTGCAGACACGAGAAGAGATACAACAGTACAGCTTAAGACAGATATGCCGTTGGCTTTTTGAACGACTATTAGGTACTATAGGTGGTGACATCACTGCCTGCGAGAAAACTGATAATTCTTCAAGTCCCATGTTAACGCAGTTGTCTGCATAGCCGGCTTATTGATTGGCATGTTTTCAATAATAAGCAGATTTTTGATAGTTATCTGCTTATTCTGTGCATGTAAACGTACTCTCTGTTTCTGCATTTCTGATGTTAATCTGGAGTACCTATAGAGTAGTATTAAATCCTTTATATCTCCGAAGAGTCTTTAGTTTAATCAGATTTCTAAAAGAAAGATTAGCTTTAACGTTTCTTTCTGATAACGTACGAAAAATGAAGAAGGAGGAGTTACTACCGCGGGAGGAGCGAATCACGCTACACTTTACAACACTTATAAAACTTATGATTCACTACATGTGCGTGTCATTTATATAATATGCACGCGCCTATTTCCAACATAAGACAGACATCTTACTTACCGCATGCAACTCATGACCCAGTTGGGACTTTTCAATGAAATCCAGCGCATCAAAAACACATGCAAAACTCTGCTGCTACCCCGGATAATAAACTATATCCACTGTTTCCATAAGGCTGGCTTTCTTCTCCTTACATCCAAAAACACACTTCTTCATTCATGGCATTGTTGAGTTTTGAAATTAAACAAAGCTGTGATGTGATGTTCTAGCGTCTCTGATTGACGGGTGGGCGGGGTTTTCCGGGGGAACCGCCATAAAAAGAAGTGATACGTATAGCATACCCCTGAAACGTCAGCAGGACCCGTAATCAAAAAAAACTTTCCGAAAATTGTACAAACCCTGGAGAAGTAACACGCCCAACTGCTTTTTTGAAACTTTGCCTACGTTTAGCATGAGGAAACAACTCTATAACTGTGTTGATAAGTCAGAATGCATGATATATCGTTGAACCACCCCTTTAAGCAATTTGCAGGTAATGGAAACCCAGCTAGTGTCACCTGAAATCGCCAGCTTTCCATAAAAAATAAATGGGATTGTGTCCAGCTTGTAATAAAAATTAGCATTTTAACATTGTGTTTATCCTTTTTTTTCTGTTTTACTCTTTCCCCGCCATCAATGAGTTATCTTATCAATTAAGAGAAAACACTTTCTTGCCAATGACGAGTTTTACGGCAATCCATATTTCTGCTATTATCCACTATGTGGTGCTTTAACACAACTTATAAAACACTGAAGCATCCACTGATCCAAAAACAGTAAAAACTCTGTGTATGTTTTGAATCTGATCTCTAAAAGTCCTTTACAAAAATGCTATTATATACAAAATGTTGTACTTTTAAAGAAACCTACCCATTTTTGAGAGGTAATAAAAAGAGAACAAATTAAGATAGGATGAAATGGGAGGGGTCTGTTGTATGTTTGTCTATTGTATGTTTATGTGTAACATTTTGTGGAAGGTGTTAAACTTTTGTGAAAATCATAAAAAATGTTGGCGTTGATGGCAACCTTTTTTAAAAATGCTGTCGGGGAAAGAGTTAAAGGCCGTTCGGCTTTGTCTTTGCAAGTTCGACTTATAAACACTGGATCTGTACTTCTGCCTACGCCAAGCATGACCTTTCCAAATTGCTGCGCCTGTGAAAGACGAGTATCTGTGTTTATGAAGTAAATATATATATATTTTTTATTACTAATCGTTTTGCTAGATAAGACCCTATTCCTTGGCTGGGATCCTTTAAAACTGGAATTTGGACCTTCAACTGTTATACCCCAATGAAGTGCACTTTCTGGAGAAATATTCTGAAATGTTTTCCTCAAAAACCTTCATTTCTTTTCAACTGAGTAAAGAAAGACATATTGGAGGAGTAAATTATCATTTTAGTTTAGAAATTTTAGTTTTCAAGTAAACTATTTCTTTAATATCGGCACCTATAATCAGCCAGGCTGACACACGGTTGACCCCTACCCAAGATGCATTGTAGCACTCACATCTAAAACATACTCCTGCACCACAGCATGAAGAATGATGGTGATGAAGAGATAGAAGAGAAGAGTGGCACAATCTTTCCATCCATAATGATATAAAGTCACCTCTCCATCTGAAACACACAGAAAGATTACATGCATGTCTGTTTTGTGCACTATGTGTTAGTGATGAATTAAACTTCAGCGATGAGTACGTTCATCATATTCTGTCATGGACAGGGCTGATGATGATGATATTATGGGCTGTGTTTGCTCAGAACACACCTGCAGTCAAGGTGCTGATGTTGTACTGCGGCTGAATGAATAAAATGGCTGTTTTCGCCGTTGTCTGAAAGAGAGACACAAATTCATTTATTACATAAAGGAACCCAAAGAAAATGACATAGTACAGTACAAAAGAAAACATGAGAACATAAAATACAAAACCTTTCCACAGATGCAGAACAGAAAACTCACGGGGGTTCTAGTTGCCCTTACAACAAAAAATAAAAACAACTAAACTAAAGTAAAACTACAAGTAAAAACAAGTTTAGTTTAGCATATAGTTATCTACACATGCAAGTTTGGTCAAATAAAAAAATTGGTCACAAATGGTCAACTTCATGCAAATTTTAAAGTTTTTATCCACACTGATATCTTAGATGTCAATATTTGGTAGTATATCTATTATAAAGTTAAAATTGTAAAAAGGCAAATAGCAAAATTTGTCATTTTGGGTATGTCCTCTAAAATGCAAATGAGCTGATCTCTGCACTAAATGGCAGTGCTGTGGTTGGATAGTGCAGATTTAGGGGCGGTATTATCCCCTTCTGACATCACAAGGGGAGCCAAATTTCAATGAGCTATTTTTTCACATGCTTGCAGAGAATGGGTTGATCTTTATTACATTTTCTAGGTTGATAGATGCACTGGAAACCAAATTATAGCACTTAAACGTGGAAAAAGTCTGATTTTCATTATATGTCCACTTTAGGCAATCGAACCGAACTCTGAATTGGAAAAAAAAACTGTGACATTATCTATGCTCACCACACTGTAAGCATCATCATAATAAACAGATCATAGTAGCTTATATTACATTTAAAGGTGCAGCGTGTAAATTTTAGAAGGATCTTTTGACAGTAATAAAATATAATATAGATACCTATGTTTTCAGTGGTGTATAGAGACCTTATATAATGAACTGCATTGTTTAAATTACCTTAGAATGAGCAGTTTTTGTCTACAAACACCGCGGGTCCCCCTACATGTAAGCTGCCACTTTGCACCTCCATGTTTCTACAGTAGCCCTAAACGGACAAACTGCTCTACAGAGCGCGTTTGTCACTACGTTGTCTCAGATGATGACATGTCTATCCTGTGACGGCTATCGTAGCTTTCCATGTGCTTCAAAAGGGAGGGGTGCAATTCGCATCATCACCACTAAATGCAGCTAAAATCTACACACTCCACCTTTAATGTGCATGTGTTTATCAAGAAACAAATGAGTTTCTATTGATTTGTTTATTAAAGTCATTACTGAAGTAAACACAGGTGCATTAAACACACAGATGGTATAGTGTTAAGATCAGCACAGGTGTCTGAAACTACACAACATCTTTTAAAGGGGAAATCCCTTTGATCACAGATAGTGTTCATTTATATCTGACCCTGCATGTGATAACTCAGCTAATGTCATGTTTTTATGATTTACTGTTTTTTAAATTATGGTTGTCATCCACATAATGCAAAGACCATTTTGGTCACGTGTACGCGCGTACATACTGTATAATACATACAGACTTAAACACACATACGTACGTATACACTGATTTAACGCATATAATCTTGTTATTATCAGTAAACCGTTGAGGACCAATGATTTATAAGTGGCAAATTCATGCAAATGAAGTGATTAATCTGTTTTCCGAAGTTTCATGCGTATTTTCCACAGATGTAAATCAAACCGGGGGGCGCGTGAGAGACTTGACGTGGCACTTCACCAGAAACCTGGACACCATCATTATAACTCATAAAAAACCATAATGACACCTCAAACCCGTGACAATGGGCATAAGATGGTGTGAATGAACTTTAAAACACATTCATAAACATCACACTGCAGTCACCCGGGCCTCAGGACATCTTTAATAACTTTTAGATAAAGTTCAGTTGTGATGTCACTCTTTTACTGTACTTCATTATGTTAAAGTTAAGTTTAATGCACACTTTAAACGTTGCTGAAATGCACAAACTGTTACGTCTTTGTTATTGTCTTATCAAAGCAAGCAAGTAGATGGTGAATTCAGAAGCTTTCTTCGTCAAAATGAACGTAATCTCTTTCATATTTTGGTCTAGTTTAAAAGTTGCATTCTGTTTTGAGGATTGCATGTTTAACAGGCAGAGGTTAGATAGAGAAAAACAGCTGGCTGAGAAACAACGAAGAAAAAAATGCGAAATGAAAAACTCGTAAACTCACCTCAAACATCAAACCGATCAAAATAAAAATCACGAGACTAAAGACAATATCTGCGTGATTCTGAATGAGAAACTCTTGGCTGAAGAAAGGATAGCTCTTGTTTCTCCTCCGAAAAGCCATTTTAAAAAGTTCCTGCTTCTCAGCTGATCTTTCTCTTCCAAATCTGAAACTTCCACGAATCACTCCAAACTTCAGCGAGCTCACTGCGCGTGCGCGATTTAGCCACGAAGGAGTGAAGGCGCATGCGCAGTGCCCGTGTAACGTTTGCAGCGGTTTATGACGATTTGGTTGCAAGTGTGGGCAAAACCATAGGGAAAAACACACAAAATATTTTGAAGAGAACTACTTTTATTTAATTAGTGCAAAGATTTTTAAACATTTTGGTAGCAAAAAATACTTTCCTGATGCGTTTAGGTGAAATCAATTAATTATTTTTGTGAAAAGATTTTTTTATTGTCCTATTAATAATGATATTTATTTTATTGCTCAAGAGGTTCACCCTAACCAATGCTGGTAAACATTTACTCTGTGATTAATTTAGATTATAATAATTTATACATTTTGGAATAATTTGGATTGATGGATTTAATGAGTATTCACAGTTTTTAAATGAAAAACAATTCACACACAAAAAAGCGTACAAACATTCTGATAATCTCCATAGACTGTTATGGCTCATGCTTTGCTTGGAAATTATTGCAAATGTTGACACAGAGTCCAGTTTGACACATAATAACTCAGTATTATTGTTAAAGCACACATATATCCTTCATATAAAAAGCATGCAGATAACAAATACACACTCATAAAGAAAAACAAAGAAACACTTCAAAAAGTGAAAAACCACCCAGTGTTCAGAGATTATTGTAATATGTAAGATATTCACTGAAACATTAAATAGTTTTTGTAAAATCAAAAATATTTAACATGAGATCTAACAATAAATGACTGTGTTTCAGTTTTAAATAAATAACTTTGGAATCTTTACATAATAAATGCAGTTACAGCATATTATACATTTTGGACTGGATATAAAGAACTATTTAAATATCTTACGATTAGGCTGGAAAGAGTATTGAACTATTATCTGCAAAGTCAAAATAATAATAATATGACTGATGTATCAGGAGATAAAAGCAAACACTCTGATGCAATTATAATATGATATAAAATCAAATATCCAAGATTTGTGGACAGAAATAAAAATGTGATCATTTGTTATAAAAGACTTATAGGCATGTCACTTTCTGCTGTGATTAACAGTGTTTTGGGTAACGCATTACTTGATAATATTTCTTTTCTGAAGTAACAAATGTACACATTAATATTTGAGTTACTTTCAGTTTAATGAATACGATAAAAAAATTACTGAACTAAACTGAACGTAGTCACGTAGATTACTCTTCCTGAAAGAGATCAAGCCTCAGCCAAGTAAGAAAAAGTACACAAAAGTAACTTAAAAGTAACGTAAGTATTACTTTCAATGAAAAGTAACTAAGTAACACAATTAGTTACTTTTTTGTAAGTAACAATTGTAATGCATTATTTTTAAAAGTAACTTTCCCCAACACTGGTGATTAATAACCTGCTCTTACACTATAAAAGTAAATAAAAGTTCTTCACAATGCCATAGATGAACTATTTTTTGGCTGTATGGTTTCATAAAGATTTGTTAACATCTTTAAAACCTTTCTGTTTCAAAAAAGGTTCTTTGTAAAAAAAAAAAGAGATTAATTGAGGAACCAAAGACAGTTCTTCTATGGCATCGCTGTGAGGCACCTTTATTTTTGAGAGTTTAAGTTGATCTGATCATAGGATAAATTGTATCAGACATGGTATGCCAAAAAATACTATAATCCAGACTAAAGCCCTTTAAAAGAGTAACATTACATCATAGGATACAAGTTGAACAAAAAAGAAGACATAATGCCTGCAACTTGTGAACGAATTGTGCTTGTCACATTACCAGCATGTGGATTTTTTATGTTTTTATGGAGGTGGTGTTATGTTCAGAATGGCACACTATCATACTTGTAGTATTCATGCAGTAAGCCGCTGTAAAAAAAAAAAAAACGCTGCAGTGCCTTAGTTATGCAAGACAATTTAACCTACTATTTTAAGTTTTTGACTAGTATTGACATAAATTGTAAACAAGCTGAAATTATTTAACTTCATTTGTTAAGGTAAAGTAAAACAACAAACTTGTTGATATAATTTTTTTTCTGTGTTATGTATTATTTAGTATATTTTCTATAAATATGGTGCATGATCTACATTTATAATTATAAGCCAAAATTAGTGTAGTATACACTACTAGAGCAGGGGTTTTCAAACTGGGGTCCGGGGATCCACAGGGGGCTTCCACGAGGTCTTGGCCTAGGGGCCCCCAGAAAATTTCAGAGAACAATGCCAAAGAAAAATTGTAAAATATATTTAGGCGTTTATCTCTTATTTCTTGCTACATGCATTCATTTTTATTTTCTTTGTATCTTTCTAGTGTTTTTTTCTTATTACAGTCTGCTTTATTTCACTTATTGGGGTTTATAAGGCCGGATTCTTAGTAAATCTGCTATAAAACAAGATTTTTTTATTTAAAAAGTTGCTGTGGTAAAAATACATTTTAATTAAAAATGTATCTCTTCATACATCCAGCATTACTCTATAAGTGTAGCCGAATATATATTTATTATACATAAAATATATAAACTGCTTATATATATTTTAGGTATAGGGGGTCCCTCACAAAACGTATTTGGGGGTCCATATTTTGGGCATCATAAAGTTAAAAAAATCCTGCACTAGAGTCACATAATGCAATGCACTCGACCTCCTCGTCCATTTTCAGAGTAAAATGAAGATTTTCATCCAAATTTGGTTGTTATTTGATTGGACTGCAAAAGACATTGTATACATCATCACATTAAGAACTAGTAGATAGTATGTAGTGTATACTGCAAAGCATGCAGTAAACAGTATGCTTAGTATTCCATTCTGAACATAAGTAGACACATAGAAGAACAGAATAAAAGTTTAAATGTAAACATAAAAAAATAAATATTAGTTAAAATGTTTTCCATATCTTAATGTTTTCATTATGTAGTGATCTAGGTTCAAGTTTTAAAGTTTGCATTTTTAAAACCTGCTTGCATTTCATAATATGAGTGAATGCCCTGTGATGAATTAATGTTACTGGTGGTGGGCCACACAACTGGCCATAGTTTAAAAAAAGAAAATCTGGTTGGAAATGGGATGCATTGCATTCAGTTTTCTTTCTGTTTTAACAACAAATCTGTTGTTTTTGCCACTGGTAATTCACATTCTGGAAGGGAAAGTATGTAAAATACAACAGTGCATGATGCATCATCATGTAGTAGATCATTCAGATGAATGATTATCAATGCATGAATCAAACTTGCTCAGAATGCCAACAAGTATTGATGCTATTTTCCATGCATCATTTTTAAAAATGATATCCCTAAAGTGCACAGATGAGACAGTGAAACCTCACACAGTGACAATAACTTTTCTTAAATTCACTCGACCACAGTATCTCACAAGAGACGGATTACGCATTTGCATTCGTCGCTAAAACCCACCGTCCTCATCTAAACCCCTGCGAGAGAGAACGACCTGCCTGCGGGGTCCCCTTAGATGTGTAACCGAACTCTCTGGAAGCCCCTGTCCATTCAGTCCGGGTGTGGATGTGTAGCAGGGCCCGGCTCGGCCCAAAAGCCCCCTAGCAAGATCTCTGTGAAGTCCGCCATCAGTAGAGATGGGGCTCAGCTCATCTAGAGTTTCTAGTCCAGTACCAGAACCGTAACTAAAGTGCATCTCGCGGTCCAGGCGAGGGTTACTGGAGCTGCTGGGGGACTGCGGGTCAGCGCTGAAGTACAAGGTGGAGCTGGATTCGGTAGGGCAGTAATTCGGCTCTGGACTGTCCCCGAGCACGGATTTGCCCTCCGGCGAGCTTCTCTTGCACTCCGATGCTGGCGACTCCAGCGGGCTCTCCATTACTAAACTGTCATCTTCGTCCTCTTCTTCCTCTCTGGCTTCACTCACGCTCTCAAACTCCTCCCTGCAGTCGGACAAAGGCGCCATTGTGTCGTCCCTGCTGTCTGAGGTTAACGCACACCCGTCATCGCTGATCTCCTCCTTATGATCCGTCACCAGTATCTCGGAGACGCCACCTGCCCCGTACGCCTCGTTGATCTTGCCGGGGTCACCGGTTTT
Source organism: Paramisgurnus dabryanus (assembly GCF_030506205.2). Taxonomy (NCBI): domain Eukaryota; kingdom Metazoa; phylum Chordata; class Actinopteri; order Cypriniformes; family Cobitidae; genus Paramisgurnus; species Paramisgurnus dabryanus. The sequence continues at coordinate 11,935,713 of NC_133348.1, forward strand.
TAGGGCGAGACGGATAAGCAGCCAGTGATGGTGTCGACACTCGCCGTCCGGTTTTACTCCGCAGCTCCCGGGATGCTCCAGCAGCGATCCGGGAATTCCAGAGAGAGAGCATGAAGGGTGAGAGGACTGAAAAAGGGCAGGAAGAGGGGTGGGGCGGAGACTTTTGTCTCCCAGAGAGGAGGAGGAATCACCCTGCTGGAGACATTCTCTGCCCATGTGCCCACGCTGATGCAAACCCAGCGAGATTTCAGTGGATTTGGGATGCAGGAAACGATAGTACAACACCAAGGCGGTCAGACCTGAGAGAGAGAGAAAGAGAGCGAAAAAACGAGAGAGAGAAAGAGAGTGTGTGATCATAAAATTAACATGTTAAATGTGAAAAAAAACTATAACACTGTGCTGACTAAATACAATAAACCTTAACCTAATCTCACACAAAGTCTCACCAAGCAGAAAGCTGCACAGAACAGCAGTGGGTACGGTCAGGCTATCCCATGATGCATCAGTAAGGATGTCAGAAGCAGCCAATAACAGCACAGCGTTCTCAAGCAGCATTGCCTACACATTATAGAGACATCACTGATAACAAAACTATTTCATAACATCACAAACAATATTAGAAAACTCTTTGATCATATAAACAACAAAGGATTATTGCATTTGTGTGTGTGTGTGCGCGCGTGTGTGTACCGTGTAAAATCCTGCCATGCGGAACCGTGAAGGGCCATTCTTCACATTAAGAAACAAAAACACATGGATGCCTCCCATTATAATGTTAAACACACGCCATGACCACTGTCCCACATAGATGTCAGTCTGCTGGGAGACCAACCAGAGCGCAGCGATCAGCCAATGAGATGCTGTTTAATAGGGGAACAACAGAGAGAAATTTGAGTTTTTTTTAAGAAAAGTATATTAGCATCACCCCTCCCCAATTTTCATCACTGTAATGTCAAAAATATTACATTAAAGGTGACATTTCACAAGATGCAAAATAAATCTTTGGTGTCCCCAGAGTACATATGTGAAGTTTAAGCTCAAAATACCATATTATAGCATGGTGAAATTGTCACTTTGTATGTGCAAGCAAAAATGTGCTGTTTTGGGTGTGTCCTTTTAAATGCAAATGAGCTGATGACATCCAAACACTGATCACAATGATGGTGGTTTGTTGAAATTAAAACAAAATTGTCCTGTCAATTATTTTCTGCCTCTACTCCGCATTAAATGGCAGTGCTGTGGTTGGGTAGTGCAGATTAAGGGCCGTTGCAATTATAATAAGATCCCCTTATGACATCATAGAGGGAGCCAAATTTCAATGACCTAATTTTTCATATGCTTGCAGAGAATTGTTTACCAAAACTAAGTTACTGAGTTGATCTTTTTCACATTTTCTAAGTTGATAAAAGCACTGGGGACCCAATTAGCACTATAGTCAAATATTCGTGGTATTTTCCCTTAAAGTGTTTAAATTGTGAAACACACAATATTAAGGTTATATTCATTATTTTCATTTTGCTTCCATTTCCTTTATACAGGTTTAAAAAAAATTATTGTACTGCACTCTTAAAAAATTGAAGATTAATACCCAGCAAGCAATTTTGCATTGAAAAGACATCTAATAGACGCCCAACACAGCACAGATTTCTAGGCTAAAACAAGGGCTGCCAGTGAAAAATTTAATAGACGTCGAACTATAACTCAAAAATAAAATAAAATAAATAAATGAAACCAAACACCTTGTAATCCCTGTTGACTTTGCTTACATGAAGTTATTTTGGCAAACATAACATGTAACTAAATTTAATTTATTTTGACTAAAAGTGGGTTACTCATAGCCGGACTATATCGGGTCTAATAGTTAACCTAGATTGTGAAATGACAACTATTGCAAAACAAGAAACGTTTCTACACTACGATGCCATAGAAGAACCATTTCTTTCATATCTTTTTATAATCTGAAGAATATTTTATCACCACAAATTTTGATACAGAAAAGTTTTCAGATGTTAAAGAGCACCTATTTCATTGCTAAAAAACAATGCTCCTTACCATGTTTGAAAGATTCGCTCATAATACAATGCTAACAGGAGTTAACTTACAGGCTGTGAGTCCAAACGGGAGGAATTATGATAATGTCTGTCTTGTCTACATTACCAATCTCAAGAAGTAAACTGTTGCCTACAATCCGTGTGTTTGTTGTAGTCCAAGAAAAGAGATTTATGTTGGAGACGATAACTCGAGTCATTGTTTACTTTGGGGTTTGTACCGTTTGCATATAGTTAACATGAACAAATACACACTTATACAGCAAAATAAAAATAAAAACGTGAATCGGACAATAGGTGCTCTTTAAAGGTCCTTAAAGCACCTTTATTTTTAATGTGAGTGTATGCTGGTTTCATTCATTGTATAGCAGTAATAAAATCTACTAAAATAATCGTTGTAAATGAGTATGACATGTTATGAGTAATCTTTCTTCTTTCTGAAGTTTATTTGGATCAGACTCACCCATGACGCCGACGACCCAGCAGCCAAAGGTTCGGGTGAACAGGGCGATGCTGGTGAAGCGGGCAGCTAACATCCCCGCCCTCCAAAGCAGCTGGCACAGGAGTGCGGCTGGTGGCATCTGCAAGTGCCCGGGACGAATGAGACAACACGCCCGACTGTACAGCACCAACGTCCAGGACAACGAAAGCAAACACAAACCGGCACACAGAGCCACTGCGGTACAATGAAGAACGCAAATCTGTTACTGTATATCACTCTTTTCTGTTACCAAATTTGTCATTGTATTTTTACTTTATCCTGTAGACTGATAGACATGTGTTTCAGGGCTGCAATATGATATACCGCAATCACAGCAAATGTGCATGTTGCAATACACAAATCACAATGCTTTGCAATATGATTTTAATACTTTAAAAAGTTATGCATAATGCAGGTAGCAGACTGTGAAACATGTATGCAGTTTTTAAATATATTATTTTATTATTATTCAAATAGATTTTTGCAACTTAAAGAATTGTTTTGCACAGCATATATCGCAAGTTAACATATTTCTGTCAATATCGTGCAGCCCTAGTTTCAATCATGTCTGTAACTGTAGAGCTCACGTCATGAGGACTGACCTGGAGACGAGAGACTGTAGCTGGTATCCGTAAGCGCATACGTCTGCAGAAGTGTCTGCGGCAGGGTCATCAGCAAGACCTCTAGCAGACGCAGAGCAGACGCATCCGCCTGCTGCATCACCTCCTGCGCATGTGAATGTGCCGTCCACTCGCTTATGGTGCAGTCCCATAACCTGACAAGCCATGCAAACACATGTGAATGAAACTCGTACAGTTTAGTCAAACTTGAACATTTTAATTTCACCTTAACACTTTATATTCTTCTGTGAAAAAGAGCTGCTCTTTAAAACAAAATACTTTCATATTTGTTTCATTTGAAACTCTTTCGTTTTCCTCAATTTGGATATAAGTGCCTGCTAAATATCAATGTTATATAAATGTTGTCATAATGTGAAGTCCAAAGTCATACAAGGTTTAATGATGACAAACCTTTTGAAGATGCCCAGGTGCAGCGTGTGTATGATGAAACTTTGACAAATTCGTGTGTCTCCGTCGGCTCTGTACCACCTGAAACTCAACACCTGCACTAGTGACCCCGGTAACAAGAGGGCAAAGGTCAGGCCGCCCAAACACAACTCATTCCGCCACAGGTAGAACCCGATACAGTACAGAACTGATAAACGGAGAACAAACAAACAAACCACAAGCAAATGTGTTATCATTAAACATTAACATCTGCGTACGTGAATTAAACAATGCTGGGTTATTTTCAGCCCAGCGTTGGGTCACAAAGAAACAAACCCAACATATTGGTTTGCAAATTAACTTATGCTCGGTTGTTCGGTTCAAAAAAATTTCTGCGTTAATTTAACCCAACGGGTTGAAAATGACCCAGCAAGGGTATTATATGACATAACAGGAACTCTTAAATAATGCACATCATTTCAAAGCAAGGAATGGGATCAGAGAATATCATCCAGGTTAAGAAGTAATGTTATATGCAATCATCATATTACAGCTGCTACTATTTTGTTGCCATCTTTTTTATATTATTTCCTCATTTTAATCTCAGTATCACTTCCCATCCTCTTAGTCTTTTGTATATACATAATAATGCAGGCTAAGAGTTCATAACTCATTACTTCATTGGTTAACAGAAACTACACTTTTACAAAATGCTGGGTTATTAAGCGTTGGATCAAACAGGGACAAACCCAACCCGTTTAGTTGTAATTTGTGTTGTTTCAACCAAAAATGCTGGGATGTAACATTTTCTGGATTAATTCAACCAACCTGCTAGGTTTGTCCCTTTTTGACCCAACGCTTGGTTAAATAACAATGGGGTGTGTAACAATGACTAATACCAAATTTACTAATTACATTTTAAAATGTCTTCATTTTAGGGATCATCATCATCAATGCAGTAATATTGATCACCAATCATTTTCATTGGTTATTTCACATTTAACCTGCAATCATGCAGCAAAAAGTACAGTGGTACTACCACGTTACACTATATCTCCCCCACCATGTTTTTTAGTTCTGAACATGCATATTGGATCAATCAGTACCATGGTATTATAGACTAAATCAGTGTATAAAAATATGACACAGTAATATAGGCACTGTCGTTATAATTGCATGCATGCGGTTACAGTGATATATGATGTGCACGAGATTCATTCAGTTATGTGTGCGCTATAAGGTCACTCACGCGCCAGTCTCTCCGCCAACATCAGGAGCGCGGAGGCAGCGAGCATCAGTACGCGCCAGCAGCGTGCGCCGCCGCATCCTCTCCACTCCGCCGCCGTTACCGGCATCTCACCGAGCAGCACTCGCGCTTCCCCGGGACATCTTTGTGTTTGTTGTTGTTGTCAGTGGCGGATCCGGTTTCTCCGTCGTCCTGTCAAAATATCTGACGTCATGCGGTTGGATTTTAAAGAGACAGTGAACACGCGATCATAAAATCTTTGTATTTCTTCTGTATAAGTGTATGGAAAAAATTCGCATTTCGTAATGACTTATGCTGCATTTGTATATGCATATTTGCAGTAAGTGGACATGCTGTGTGCGTGCGCGTGTGGGTTCGTGCGCGTGTTAAAGGGATATTCACCCAAAAATGAAAATTCTGTCATCATTTATTCATCCTCATTTTGTTGTAAATCTGTATGAATTTCTTTTTTCTGATGAACACAAAATAAAATATTTTGCATACAGTTGCTGGTACCCATTGAATTCCATTGTATTTGTTTTTCCTACTATGGTTACAATCAGCTGTGTGTTTACCATCATTTATCAAAATATCTTCTTTTGTATTCATCAGAAAAATAAATTCCTACAGGTTTAGCACAACATAAAGATGAGAAAATGATGACAGAAATGTTTATTTTTTTTGGGTGAATTGTCCCTTTAATTCTGCAAAAGTGTTGTGTAGTATAGGACTATTTGCGTTCGTGCGCGTGTTAAAGGGATAGTCCACCCAAAAATGAAAATTCTGTCATCATTTTCTCATCCTCATGTTGTTGTAAATCTGTATGAATTTCTTTTTTCTGATAAACACAAAAGAAAATATTTTGCACACAGTTGCTGGTACCCATTGAATTACATTGTATTTGTTTTTCCTACTCTGAAAGTCAAAAAAATATCTTCTTTTGTGTTCATCAGAAAAATAAATTCATACAGGTTTAGCACAACATGAAGATGAGAAAATGATGACAGAAATTAATTTTTTTGGGGGGTGAATTGTCCCTCTTTAATTCTGCAAAAGTGTTGTGTAGTATATTTTGTATTTAATTATTATAATGTATAACATATTGCAAATTATATGGAAGGTGGAGCAGGTTGTCACACTTTATTTTTGTCCTTCAAAAAGATAAGGTTCATGTGAGCATTGACCCATGCCATGGGGTGCATGTTCAATACTTCAAGTTCACTTTTTCACAAAAATGTATTAAAGGATATTCAAGTTTATTTCTGACTGTTAAAATAAAGTAAAGAACACAAAATACAGAATCACAACACATTAAACCCATGTGACAACATGCCCCAACTTAAATGAAAAATCAGCTTGTTCTGAGAACGACTTTTTTTTAAATGCTTTTATTGTCATTTGAGATCACATGTTTTAGTACAGTGCATTTATAAAGTGACACGAGATGTTTTATTAAGTTTTATTTCTAACACAAACACTCTAATATAAAAATTACTATAAAATTATAAAAATGAAAGCCTACATAAATTAACTCTGAATGAATATAGGTTTGAATATCAATGCTACTATAAAAATCTGTATTTCAGTGCTAAGGCAGATATACGGGTCATTATATAAAGTCTCTTTTGAAAATTAAAAAAAACATTTAGCTACAAAGTTCATTTAAGTACGGCATATTAGATTTTTTCATACCAAAACATTTACATATATATAAGCACAGTCAAGTTGATAAATCTCCATCTTGTTCAAAAGTAACCTTATATTTTTCATCAAAACTGTTTTTATGTACAGGCTTTCTGTGCTGCTCTCTGCTGGTGATCAGACCGAACTGCAAGCACTCGTGCCCAGATCATCTGACAAATCCTCTCTATAGATGCCATCTCCATGACAACCTCAAGGTTTCCTGCAGCATCACTCATGTCAAACTTCTCCACCTCTTCATTGGCTAAGCTCAACTGAGAGGCGGAGCCTGTGAGACTGGTGGCAGGACAAAATCGGTGCAGGTGGATCTGTAGGCTGCACAGGTGTGTGTACCTGCGAAAGCACTCTGGACACTGATGTGGTCGTGGGGAGGCGTGCAGGCGTCTGTGGAGGCGCAGGTGGATGTGCTGGGTGAAGCGGGCGGGGCACTGCTTACACACGTATGGCCGCTCACCTGAGTGAAGACGCAGGTGAGTCTTCAGGTTACTGCTGCTGCTGAAATGCCTGGCACACACCTGTATGGAAACACATCAGGTAAAATGTTAAGCATACTTTATGTCTACAAAGTTATAAAGAAAACTTTTAGCGTATTTTAAGTACTTACATGGCATCCGTATGGTTTTTCTCCCGTGTGGACCAGGATGTGTTTTTGAAGGTGAGCTAGTTGGGAAAAGTTTCTCCTGCAGGTAGCACATCGGTACGGTTTCTCACCGCTGTGGACTCTCAGGTGCACCTAAATAAAAGATGATGTAAAATTAGAGGAACACTTAGTCATTTTAGATCTATGCATTTATTCCTTATATCTTCAAATAAACAATATTTTTTTTAATTTTTCATTGACGTACCTTCAGATTTGAGAGCTGAGTGAAGTTTTTCCCACATACATTACATTCATACTGAATCTTTCCATTGCGTCTCTGTAATGGGTACGGTAATGCCCGATAACCTATTGTCTGTTCATGCTTCGCCATGCGTAGATCCTGCAAGTCTGTGTCATGGTGGGAGGAGCTAGAAACACCCGGGGCAGCCACACCCACCTCTGATGGCTCTGTCTTGGCTGTGATGTCAGCAATAGCTTTGGAGAGATTTGGTGATTTTGTGTCGTCTTTAAGTTCTGTTGATGTCGAACTGTGGTTCCTTAGATTGGTCTTCACAGGAACGCTCACCTCATCGGCTTTTGGAAGTCCGAGGTCATTTCTATCGGTCAACGCCAATGTAAAGTCATTCTCATTAGATGTAAGTCTCAAAAAAGATGGATGCATGCGAATTGGTGGATGTTGGATGTCGTGGGACACGTGTGGTGTTGTCAGATCAAATCCCTTTGGTTGGTGCACATTACAAATGAAAGGGGAGATGTGCTTTTGCAGAAAGGATTGTGGGATAGTAGAGTTGTCTATATCAGATGTCATCTTTAGAGTCATAGCGATGTCAGACTGGGCCACTTTTTTACTTTTAAGGTCATATTTGGAATGAGGGGTGCAAGTGTCTTTCAGATGAAGCGTATTGGGACTTCTGGTAGTCGGAAAACTGTAGTCAGACTGCAGGATCTCAGTGATGGTGTGACCTCGTTTTTTCTTCCTCACTGGATTTTGTATTTCCACACACACTTGGTTTTTATGATTTTGAGCTAAAGCCAGACAACACACACATATTATTTACAATACTTGTGTTATTTAAATGAAAAAAAAATCATACATAAATGTATGTAATTTATTATAAGAAATATGAATATTAAAATGCACAGAGATCACTCACAGTGTGTGGAAAATGGCAGTTTCACGTAAGAAATTCCTAAACTGGTGATTGGCCGGCCGTATTCCAGACTCCGCCCCACAAGCAGCTCCTCCCCTGACCTCAGAGCTCTTATTGTGTAGAAGTAAATCTGCATCCCAATTTGGCATGCTGCAAGATTCTGTTGCCAAGGAGACGGAGCAGAGTTGATGAAAAGCATCCAGTTGCTGCTGCTCTCATCCTCACGAGACAGGAAGTGATGTAATCTTCCCTCTACAAAGATCTGAAAAAGACAAAAAAATGTCCATATATTTTAATCCAAAGTTCTCGAAAGAAATACTACAAATGTGAGTGATGCATGCTGTATATTAAACCTGCTTGCATGATGGTACATTTCTTTTTATGCATTGGACCGGTGATTTAATCCAAAGTGACTTACAGTACATTCAAGCTATACATTTTTAACCGTATGTCTGATCCCTGAGAATCAAACCCATGACTTTTGCATTGGCCAGCGGCGCAATGCTCTACGAGTTAAGCTATGGGAACATATGTGCATGGTTGTGTGTAAGATTTGCTTGTGTAATTTAAAGAGTCCACCCTATCCTTTTGCAGTTGCATACTGAAATTGTTGTAATCCTTCAGTCTGAGCAATAGCAAAAATGCTTGCATCAGCAAACGTCATGCACTGATGAATTTTGAGGGGTTCAGGAAACGAAAGGTCTTTGCTTTCAGATTTAAAGAACACATCTGTGTGTGTGAAAGTTAAACGTTATGGTTTCGTTATTTGATTGGGTAGTTTAGCTATTGGTTAAACGGCCCATCTGTGTGACCTTATTATGACATCTGTTGCTCTCTGTCTGTCTGTCTCTTTCTCTCTATCCCCACTTTTTCAGTTTTTTTCAATCTGTTTAGTTCCTTTTGAGGGAATCTATGTTTCTTTCACAAAGTTACCTACCATATAAAAATATACAGTTTTTTATTCTTAAAGGGGACATTTTACAAAGTTACTTTTAAAAAATGTAAAATAAATCTTTGGTGTCCCCAGAGTACGTTTGTGAAGTTTTAGCTCAAAATATCATATAGATAATTTATTATAACATTTTAAAATTTCCACTTTGTAGGTGTGAGCAAAAATGTGCCGTTTTTGGGTGTGTCCTTGCAAATAAGATGATCTCTGTACTAAATGGCAGTACCGTGGTTGGATTAAGTGCAGATTAAGGGGCAGTATTATCCCCTTCTGACATCACAAGGGGAGCCAAATTTCAATCAGCTATTTTTTCACATGCTTGCAGAAAATGGTTTCTATGCATGTTCTAGGTTGATAAAAGCACCAGGGACCCAATAATAGCACTTAAACATGAAAAAAATTCAGATTTTCATGATATGCCCCCTTAAATTTAAATTCTTAAAGGTGCAGTGTGTAATTTTTAGAAGGATCTCGTGACCGAAATGCAAAATAATATACAAAACTATATTATCAGGGGTGTATAAAGACCTTTCATAATGAACTGTTATGTGTTTATTACCTTAGAACGAGACCTTTTTATCTACATACAAAGAGGGTCCCCTTACATGGAAGTCGCCATTTTGTGCCGCCATTTTTCTACAGAAGCCCTTAACGGACACATTTTTTTACTAAGTTGTCTTCGACGATGACATGTTTGTCCGGTGCCATAGCTTCTCTATGTGTTTCAACAGCGAGGGGTTAGCAGTGGACTAAGCCGTTGGTTGCAATTCGCAACCTCACCGCTAGATGCCACTTAAATTTACACACTGCACCTTTAAGTGTATTACTCTGTAAAAAAAATGCAGCATGAAGTTAAAACAACTTGGTTTTGCACGTCATAAATTTATATGTAGATTTGACAAGAATGTTTTTGCAATGTTTTTTTTTTACCAAAAGGAAATCAACTATAAGGTCTGTAAGACAATGAAGTATAATGAATGCATATGCATTGCATATAGTTAGCTAGTTACTATTGAAGAAGGAATTCAATTATAATGCATTTGCATTGCATGTTTTCTGCACTCTCAGAAAATAAGGCACAAAAGCTGTCACTGGGGAGGTACACTTTTAAATAGTACACATTTGTACCCAAAGAGTGCATATTAATACCTCGAAGGTACATATTGGACCTTTAAAAAGGGTACCGTCCCAGGGACAGACTTTGAAACTTTATTTCTTAGAGTGTGGAAATGCTGTTTAAAGTGTGTGTGTGTCTGTGTGTGTGTGTGTGTGTGTGTGTGTGTGTGTGTGTGTGTGTGTGTGTGTGTGTGTGTGTGTACCTGTTTGCCACTTCCTTGCTGAGTCAATGTGTGAGGTATGAGTGTATAGTTTTACTGGCACATGTAAGCGAGGAGCAGTGCGTCAGAGAAACCCAAAACCATTACACACAAACACACACTTCTGAAACATGACTAGTTAATATGAACCCCAATGACTCAGAATGGTTTTCGATCTCTCTTTCCCACACTTTTTCTTTTTCTCACTCTCAGTTCTGCTAACGTACCGTCCAGATGTGATGCCTGCGGATGTCCGATGGCGTATCTTCAGATCGAAGAAGATCTACGTGCAGCGGACCAAACTGTGTTCCAGCAGGAACTTCTTCCGTAGTAAAAACACCCAGAACCTTCTAGAAACGCACGCAGAGAAAAATAAAACATCCAAAACATTATCAGCAAAACCAACGTGTGTGACAGGTGATGATGTACGTTTACTTTGACATTTACTGTGAAGTATAGTTTCCTTTTGTGGGCATGAGCCTTATAGTGTGAAAGTTGATCATCTGTGTGTTTTTATGTGAGCACTAATATGCCAAAAAGCAGTTTAACATGCATGAATGCCATTGCATGTAACCCTGTGAAAAATAAACCCAGTTAATGTCATTTTTTTATGATTTTCTACATAAAATCATCCTACATAATCTGTGAAAATATAACATTGACTGAATAAGGAGATCATGTCAAACTTTGATGCTCCAAATCTCATTATTAGATTGATTCACAGACAGGGTCTCTGAAAACAAATGGTGCTTTCTTAAGACTAAAACTGATCTAACTTCTAAGACGTTTTTGCACAAATCGTTTAACTAACTGTTATCAAGATGATTTTAACGGATGAATGAGGTCAGGTCCTTTTCAGCTTCACACAGGTGTTGTTTGCTATGTAATTCATACATTTTGTGTCTAATTATATTTCAGTATGTGTGTGTATACCTGATTGTGATATGTAAACCTGAGGTTTCTGGGTAATGATGTTTGTGCTCTGGTTCTGATCCACACATTCATATCTGGCTCACATTGATCTTTAACGCGATTGGTCGGTTGATCTGCTGTGTGGACAATGACGCTGTTGCTTGCTGTGATTTTAGTTGGCATTTTGAAAGTGTAAATATTGCATCTGGTGAAGACAGACAGAAAATAAACACAAATTATAAACCATGTTAAAAATAATGAGATGTAGATTTAGTTTAGAAATGTGGCCTATGCATAGCCCACCACAACTAAATGCACTTTCTATGGTTTTTCTAAGGTTTATTTTTTTAAGTGGTTGCTTTGATGTTGTTCTGGTTAGTTTCTGGGGCATTGCTCTGTGGTAGCGATGAAGTTGGTTAGGGTTACTTAACTTGTGGATCAAATACAGGCACAATGTATATCTTAAAGCACAATAATTTAAAATAATCACAATCTCTTAAAGGAGTAGTCCACTTTATAGATGGGGCCCATTGACTTACCATAGTATATATGTGTCCTTCTATGAAAAGTCAATGGACCCCATCTTTAAAGTGGACTACTCCTTTAATAAAAGCAAATACTAAATGCATAAATTTTTTCTGATGACACAAGCACATTTTGAGATTTTTGATTTTCTCTGGAAAATCTGAATAATCGCATATGTCTTTTAAACTTTTTATTTCTCCTAAGGAATTTTAGGAAAACACTTCTTGGCAGTTTTGACCCTTATATATAACTACATATAATGCATACCCTTCAAAAAAATATGCAGCATTTTTTGTCAAATTAATATATATGTCTATGTTACTTTAACTTAAACAATGTCAAGTTTGAATTGACTTGCAAAACCAAGTTGCTGAATTTTGTACAGTGTACATTTTAATAAAAAAACATGACTACAAACATTTTTATGCATATATATATTTTTTTCAATTTCTTTTAGTTTGCTCAGTTTAAATGCACATATGTTTGACATCGTGTCGGTATGATGTGGGAATTCAGATTAACACACCAGTAAGAATGAAACTCAATAATGCAGCGGCTCTTGCTCACACATTCCACACAAACACAGAGCTGTGACCACAACATAAGACTCTCAACATCACGAAAACCTTCAGCTGACTGTCAGACAGACAAACACTTAACATCTGAACTGAAGAGTTGAGCTGAGTCAATAAAAACCTTCAGCTGACTGTCACTCTCTCTCTCTCACACACGTGTGCACACACAATCACAACCATAGATCAACTTTGAATAAAGTAAAGTGCAGACTTACTCTGAGTCTCTTTACCTGTCATATGATGTTAGAGTCAAGCTGTGTCTCTGTCTCTCTCTTGAAAGTCAAATCCTCCTCTATTCATTCAGACATCAGATGAAGACAAACTCCACCCAGCGTCTTCCTCCACCCTCTCTCTCTCTCTCTCTCTCTCTCTCTCTCTCTCTCTCTCTGTGTGTGTCTGTGACTTTACATCTTGTCCTTTTTTGGGTGTGAATTTCTCATAATTTGTTTGTGGTTATCTCAGACATGTCACATGTCATATTGGTCTTAAGTTCAGAAATGATATCATGTGCACAGTGGCCCACTAATGTATTGAATATGAATGTTATTGCATTAGAATAGAAGTCACAAAGTGCATTGCAGAGAAGGAAGTTTGTTAGGTTTGAAATGATGAAACATAGGGCAAAAGTTAAAGAGAAAAATTAGTTGAGTAAATTTTTTGTACGTCTTTGTATTTACAGTAAATGGAAAATTCACCCAAAAATAAAAAATGTGTAATCATTTACATTTGCTGGAAATTTTTTCTTGGTAAAATGTAACACGATATTGATACAAACTGCATTTTTTGTACCACTTGCTATGAAATTATTGGGCCCATTTGTAAGACCTTGATTTTATCATTGAGAATGTTAATGATAATTTTTGTTAAGTCTCATAGGGAATCATCCAAACATTCATATTCATGTTTATATGATAAACGTTATATATGTCAAAAGGTTGTATTCATAAATGTGAATGATCCTGTAAAAAACATTTCTTTTCATTAAAAAACAAAACATTATGTTGATTCAGTTCACTAAATCAGGTTGGTTCAAGTTGGATCAAATATTCAGTTCAAAATGTAAAGGATTTCCATCTTTTATCCACTTATAACCTTCAAACCCTATGCATATGTTATACATATAATGGGATTTTCTACATCTATGGTTTAAAAATAAAAATTATGGATCCTCCATTTAATCTCCACCTCTTTTGAGTTTCCACCACTGCTTACAACACATAATCAACCACAGATATAAAAACATACACAAAAATATAAGTAATATATATATATATATAGGCTAGGTTATATAATAGAAAAAAAAGAGAATAAATTGAAAGGGAAAAATTTTTTTTTTGCCGTCTCAGGAAGGCAATTTTTTTCCTTGTGTTTTTTTAAACTTTGCGCTTCAGGGCTTCCATAGATTAAAAACTATGATAATCTGTAATATTTTAAACATACTGTACTTAGGTAAGCTTGCAAGAAGCTCCCCCTACTGTATAAATCTTTATATCTACTCTATGTTGCTATTTTTTAACAACAGGACATTTAAGATCCTGCATGTTTGTCGTTTGACCAGCGGGGGCGCTGTAGGGATTTTAGCGCTCTTTCCTCCAGCGCGTGTCGTCTTTGTTTGTCTTTCTTCTTCTCGGCTTGTTCCGGACATTGTGCGTCGGCTCTCAAACACACGAAACTTTGTCATCAACGGTTTATGTTATTATTTCATCATTTCATCTTATAACAACGCAGAAGATTAGTCAGCAATGGCCTTTCAGTATCCAAACGCCTATAGAGACGATTCTGTGGTGAGTGAGTATAAACATCTAAGAATGAATGAGAATAAACAGATGAATGAAGCCAAGATCGATAAATAAAACAATAAGCATGCGTTAATAAATGTATGAAAGACTGAATGAGTATATATGTATGGGAATCTGAATGAACGGATTAAAATATGAATGAATATAGAAGTCGCTTTGTTTGGTAACGTTCTCTCGATGTCATTCTGACAGGCAATGTCATTATTTTATGAGCGAGACTTTGCGTTTAATTTAGCATTCACCCATTTCTCTAGTATAGAGATGTCTAGATGTTTAAAGTTAATTATTTTTGTGTTATAACAAGGTCGATGACTATCATGGCTGTAAAGTTCCCGATCCATACAGTTGGCTGGAGGACCCTGACAGTGAAAAAACACAGGTAAACAAAACACACCTGAGAACCACTGACTTTTTCTGAAATATACTGTGTGTATGGCGGATTATATTATTATATCTATTACACACTGACAACTAGGGCTGTGCAATTAATCGTATTCAAACAATTACAAAAACAAGATAATCCATGTAAAACAATTACTGTGCAATTAAAATATAAATTGTAGGTATAATGACAAAATTTTCAAAAACCCCAAACTTCAAAATTTATCAAATGACTAGACAGAGCAGACATTCCCATTTACAAAGATAACTAATATTACTTGGATTGTAAAAATCTGTTGAGGATTGAGAAAGTTAAATCAGAAAAAGTTATATATGGATGTCAATGGAAGGTGTGTGACCGAAAATGCTGCTTAATCTCATGTTTTTGATAGTATGTTCTAATTTTTTCAGATATTTGCAAATTTTAACAGAAAGTAGAATTTTGTTAGTTCTTTCCAAAGAAATCATGAACATTTACTGTTTTAGTTGGAATGGGCCATTTATTGTTTAGTCAAATTCAGACTCAGACTCATGGTTTTAAGAACGATGCCTGCAGTTCTGATGTTCTGACAGGACGTTCGCTAATCTACCACAACAAACGTGACTACCAAATTTCCGTGATTTATTTAAGTACCTACTCCTCCATAGGTTTTGATGAAATTTCATCAGTACCAAGGTAAAAGACATATATTTTGGCACACCTACCTTTCATTAGTGCCCAGAGTTAAGAGGAAGCACACATTTTCCAACAGTTGCTGTAAAATAAAAACATCTCAGGACTGACAGCTCGAAATATACAATGCTTCCTGTGGTTCTTCTTCGTGTATTTATTGTAGTATTTGGTAAAAAAATACTACAACCATGCGGCGAGAAGTGGATATTGCATGACATGCATTTTAAAGTAACACGCTGGTTGAAACAGATTTTTCGACCCAGAAATTCGACGCGTTTGCCTGCGATGTCAGCATTGCTATAAATTATGTGCTGCTGGACCGATGTGTTTGTAAGTCACCACTGCTTTGACACGTGCAGCCTATTGCAACACTTACTTAATAAAAAAGTGAAATAAATGCATGTTTTCAAAGTCACCGAGTAATCGTGATAATGATTTTTACCATAACCAAGCAGCCCTTCAGTCAACACATCATGATGTTCAGCTATATCAGACACTTTTTTACAGACAATATTATATTGTTATGGCCTGTAAGCAGTGTTGGGTGTAACTAGTTATTAAGTAATTAGTTACTTATTTAATCACTTTTCCTTAAAAAAGTAAAGTAAGGGATTACTCTTATTTTCCCAGTAATTTAATTACATTTACCTCAGGTGTAATTGAACTAAATACTGTGTATGGACTGATGTAGATTAATGATATATAATACAATAGTCGATTTAAAATCTAAATGTAAAGTCTAAGGTTAAACTGCATGTTTTTATGAATCCTTCTCACTTTAAATACTTTGGTGAGTTGATAAGAATAATGGTAGTTTACAATTCTCACTATGAACTGGCTGCTTATTAGCATTAATATTACTGAGATATTAGCTGTTTATTAATACTTAAATAGCCCACATTAATGCCTGATTCTGTAAAACCTTATTCTACATCCTTAATTCTGCCCAATTTCTACCAATACTTAAACTTAACAACAACTTTACCAAGTATTAATAAGCAGTAATTAGAAGTATATTGAAGCAAAGGTAGTTAATGGTTAGTAATTAGTGAAAATTGGACCTAAAAGGAGTGACCAGAAAAATGTATGTACTTTTATATGATTTATTTGAGACATTTAAAGCCTATCTTTCTATCATTAACTAGTAATAATAAGTAATAAAATACTTTTTGGAGATAGTAATTTGTACAGTAATCTGATTACATGAATGAAGATGTTATTAGTAAATAGTAGTTTATTGATTTGACATGCATCTCTTTTAGGCATTTGTGAATGCTCAGAATCAGTTGACTCAGCCGTTCCTGGAACAGTGTGAAATCAGAGGCATCTTTAAAAATCGCATGACTGAACTTTATGACTATCCCAAATACAGCTGCCCTTTTAAACGTGGAAACAGGTGAGCCTGAATATTTTGTTCTTGAATATTTAATTTGGCAAGGCCTCAAAACACGTGCATTTGATAAACTTTCACGTCTGGTCCGATCAGGCAAGTGACACTTCTGTCTTATATCTTGTGCATCGTTCACGCTGGCCTTGGGCCATTGGGTGCTCCTTATTATCAAGCCCTAAAATGTTTTTCTCTCTTTTAGATATTTTCACTTCTACAACACCGGTCTTCAGAACCAAAGTGTTCTGTACATGCAGAAGAACCTTGAGGCAGAACCCACTGTCTTCCTGGACCCAAATACCTTCTCAGAAGATGGGACAGTCGCTTTACAAGGTGCATTTACAGACGGGTTTGGTTGATAAAGTGTTTTTTGGTGTTCTGTGTATTGATGCTTTTGATCATCAACATAAGGTAAATCAGTATGGCCGGTAGATATGACAAAATAAAGCTAAGACGGTTATGTGCGTGTTGCAGGTTATGCGTTCTCTGAGGATGGCGAGTACCTTGCGTATGGCACCAGCGCTAGCGGTTCTGATTGGGTCGAGATGAGGTTCTTGCGTGTGGACGGTGCTGAACTTCTAGAGGACAAACTGGAGAGAGTGAAATTCAGCTGCATGTCCTGGACTCATGACGGGAAAGGGATCTTCTACAACTCTTATCCTAAGCAAGAGGGAAAGAGCGATGGTACATAAATACACACACACACACATTGTATAAAACAAATTTATAAGCGGAAATCACGCTCTTTCTCTGTCTTAGGTACTGAGACGTCTACTAATGTGCATCAGAAGTTGTTCTATCATGTTTTGGGAACGCCTCAGACGGAGGACATTCTTTGTGCTGAATTTCCTGATGAGCCGAAATGGATGAGCGGTGCTGAGGTAACATATGTGCACAGTAATCTGCAGTCCGTAACTTTTGCCTCTCTATCGCCATCTCTGTTTGAAACGACAAATTGCAATTCATTGAAGAGTGATGTTCTGTACATGCAAATCATTATTTTAAGTTACTGTATATACTGTTGTGAATCGGCATAGATTAAGTAGACAATTTTGAAAAAAAAAATGTATAATGTATTTTCTTAACTACTGATTTTTGTTTATTTTTTTACTGAAAAGTTACACATTGCAGCTTTGATTTAATCTAGGGCTGCAAACGATTAATTGCGACTAATCGTTTGCAGAATAAAAGTTTTTGTTTACATAATATATGTGTGAGTATTGTGCATAATAATTATGTGTATATATAAATACACACAAATGCATGTATATATTTAAGAAATATTTACATATGTTATTTTTATATTATTTATAAATACTTAATATATAAATATATTTTTTCATAAAATTATACATGCACTTGTGCTGGGTATTATATTATGCATATATAGCACACATATATGATGTAAGCAAAAACTTTTATTCTGCAAACGATTAGTCGCGATTAATCATTATGAGAAACGTGTCTTGACTGGCTTTTGTATACCAGATACACTTATATTAAAGATCACAAAGACAACTCCTGGAACGTGCGATAATAAAGTTAAAGGCGGGGTGCATGATTTTTGGGAAACACTTTGGAAAAGGTAGTCAGGCCGAGTACGAAAACACACTTGTAGCCAATCAGCACTAAGGGGTGTGTCTATACTAACCAACGTCGTTGCATATGTGTTGGCCGAGTCTATCAAAAGAAGGTCCAAATTCTATTGGGGTAGGTGCGTGTTTGTTTTCAAATGTCAACATTGGCTTTCAGAGATCATGCACCCTGCCTTTAATGGGGACAGTTTTTTGTGAATAATATGTGTGTTTGATTCCAGGTGTCTGATGATGGCCGATATGTGTTGTTGTCTATCAGAGAGGGCTGTGACCCTGTCAACAGATTGTGGTACTGTGATCTGAATACTCTGCCAGAGGGAATCACAGGTACGAACACAACTGTGATGATACACAACCGTTTACTGAATATTCACACAAACTTCAGATTTTACAAGAGTGAAACAGGTGGTACGTCATATGTAAAATGATTTTCCTCTTGTTATCCTTTTGTCTTATTGAAAAACAGGCTTGTTGCCGTGGGTGAAGCTGATCGATAATTTTGACGCGGAGTATGAATACGTCACAAATGAAGAAACCGTCTTCACTTTTAAAACCAATCTGGATGCTCCTCGATATCGCCTCATCAACATTGACTTTGCCCAGCCTTCTTCCAGCCAATGGAAAGAGCTCATTCCTCAACATGAAAAGGATGTCATTGGTAAGCCGTGATGTAAACATGAATCAGTGTTCCTGATCCTTAAAAAAGTCACAATGAAATGGAAGTAGCAATTGTCTTATTTTCTCCTTATTGACGTATATCCGAGAAAAATAAGGTAGGGCTGGACTAGAATTACTCCATCGAGAATTAATTGGATTGTTTGAAGTTGGGTCATGTTGCTAATCGCTGAGATCTTTTTCCGAGCCCCGTCCTTGACTGGAAGTAAAGACAGATCTTTTCGAGAAGGGGAGGAGATTTGTGTTTTTGATTCAAGTTTAGGAGGGCACATGAATTTTTAAAATGAATAAATCTCACAGATAAGGCATTTGTAAAAAATTTCACAGTAAGTTTTCATTTTCATTGTGACTTTTAACACAAGATCAATCCGTGTTATGCCACAAAAAAAAAACATCAATGTTTCAGCTAAAGTTTTAATTTCATATTTTGATACATTTCAAAATCATTTTCTCTTTGTCTTTCAGTGTTTGCTACCTGTACATATTCCAGCTACCTGTTTATATGTTTTCTCCATGACGTGAAGAACGTTTTAAAGATGTTCCACCTGTCTTCTGGGGAGGAGATTCGCACGTTTCCGCTGGACGTCGGCTCAGTCATGGGCTTCACCGGCCGAAAGAAAGACTCTGAGATCTTTTACAGCTTCACTTCCTTCCTGTGTCCATGTGAGTTCACCATTCACAAGCTCTATAAATAAGATGTCTAGACTTTCAGAGGTGTAAATGACACATACAGGCGATCTTCTAACATGAAACTGTATATTTGTGTAGCGATCATCTATCACTGTGATTTGACTAAAGATCCCCTACAGCCACATGTCTTCAGAGAGGTCACGGTGAAGGGCTTCAGTCCTGCAGAATATCAGACCACTCAGGTACACAAACTTCTGTGTGTTCGTGGTTGGTTTGGGTCATGACCCCATGTCCCTAAACCAGCTTATCTTGACTTTTTAATGTATGTAGTTTTGTGTGATACAAACATATTTACTTTCTGTGCGTATTTATTCTAGGTCTTTTATCCTAGCAAAGATGGCACACGGATCCCGATGTTTATTGTCCACAAGAAAGGAATCGAGCTGGATGGCTCCCATCCAGCCTTTCTGTATGGATATGGAGGATTCAACATTTCCATCACACCCAGCTACAGGTACAATAGGAGTCTGACAAATTGATCGTAGTGCAGTTGATCTCAGTTGATTACACAAAAAGGACCAGGGTTTTAGGCTATGTTTACACAACAACGTGAAACTTTTTCACTAAAATTTTCACATATACACGACAACGCTGTCAAAAAGATCCACATTTATACTAATCCGCAAAGACGAGTAAATCCACTGTATTATGTATGCCAGGCCAGTAGATGGCGATGTTACTTTGTAAAGAAACACTACATGTTTGCACACATAGAGGGATAAATACAAACAATCAGACGGCAAAAGCATCAAGCAGTTTTGTTTAGACAGATGACAAGGTTAGGTTTATTACTACAAGTGACTCTCGACTTGGGACGCATAACGATTAATCGCGATTAATCTATAGCAGAATAAAAGTTTTTGTTTACATCATATATGTGTGAACTGTGTTTAATAATTATGTATATATAAATATGCACACATGCATGTATAATTTTTATTTTAATAAATGATACATAAATATACAAATGTATATGCATTTAATAAAGGCCTTCTAAGGGCAATTGATCAATATATCAAAAATGTCAATGTCTACAACTTTATAACTAACGTAACTAGCTTCCGGTAGCGATTTACACGCATTCACGAGAACGAGTAGTGTAGTGACCAATGTGAAAGCGCAGAGAGCAGGGTTCCCACGGGTCCTTGAAATCCTTGAAAGTTTGTGAATCTGGGGGAAAAATTCAAAGCCCTGGGAAGTTTTTGAAAATATTCATACATATACGCAGGTCATTAATAGTGCTTGAATCTATTTTATAAAATATTATCCCTGTGTAGTGAAGGATAATATCATAAAAATTCTAGACTTTTTAAGCACACGTGCTAAACTGGTCGCTTTAAATGCTTATACATTCTGTATGTGAATGTTGATTCATACCAAAATGCTTTTTTACATAGTTGTGTTTGACACGTGAAAACGTCTCTGGTTACCTATGTAACTGTTGTTCCCTGAGAAGGGAACGAGACGCTGCGTCTCCCTTGCCATACTTCCTACGTCCCTGTAACGCCGTCTTTGGCAATATTTCACATAGCGATATACTTCCTGCACCCTGTCTTCGTCGTTGCCCTTTGGAGACATCCCCAAAGTGTCACCGCAGTGACGCAGCGTGAGTTCCCTCGAAAGGGAACTGTAACTAGTGATGGCGAAGTGAAGCTTTCTTGAAGCAGTGAAGCTTTCAACCCAATTGTATCGGAAAAAGGTTCATTACTCGAAGCTTTTCAAATCAGAGCTCGATGAGGACCTCTGCTGTATCACAGCATGTTCCACAACCAAACAACGTATTAATTATAAAACCAAAAATTAATGGATTGACAAATTAAGGATAGATTAATAAATAAATGTAACAATATATTAAATACATGACCAAAGCATGTTCCATTTAATGCGAATGGTAACTCCAAACAAATATAGCAAATTATAGACCTTGTCTCAAAAGTACAAATTGTGAACCAATTTAAAAAAATCATGGTATTAAGTGGTGAAGAAAAGTATTTTTACTACTATCATATATCATAATATCTCAAAAACTTACTACAGTAATCAATTCCGTGTAATGCAATACTCCAATACAACCCATGAGGGCGCGCCGCGCTTCGCACAATTTTAAAGTCGCAATGAAATTGAAATGAAAAACTATATATGTATTTTTAATAGTGTGGTATTATTAACAAATGACTTATCTGTGAGCTTCATTATTTTTTAAAAATTCGTGTGTGCTCATAATCTTTAATCAAAAATGCAAATCTCCTCCCCTCCTCAAAACGATCTCTCTTCACTTCCGGTCAAAAGTATGGCAGGTGGGCGGGGTCCGGGAGAAGATCGCAGTGATTAGCAATTAGCAACACGACCCAACTTCAAACGATCCAATCAGATCTCGATGGACAAATTCAAATCCAGCCCTGCCTTATTTCATCTCAAAAGCCGTTTCATTCGGATATACGTCACCACGGGGAAAATAAGGCAATCGCTACTTCCGTTTCATGGCGACTTTAAACCTTTGAATTAGATAACGAAGCAGTCACGTGGGTGTGGGTGAAGCGAAGCTTCGGACGTCATTGGTCACGTGATTTTTCCAGAACGAATCAAGCTTCGATACAAAGCTTCAATGAAAATCGGTTCATTTTTTTGACACACGCTTCGGAGCTTCGGTGTCACTGGTAACATCACTAACTGTAACATTGTATCTTAAAAGGTAACACGATGTAACCTTGCTCACACTTGAAATGTGTCCCCACATTTTGTCCTTGAATTTGAGGTTATTGGGCCTGGAAAGTCCTTGGAGAGGTCCTTGAATTTGAAGTTAACTAAGGTGTGGGAACCCTGAGAGAGGAAAACAAAATGCCAGTCAGGAAATAGAAATCTAAAAATGGGATTTAATAGAAAATGTCAGAGGATTTCAATATTAGACAAGAGGATATTGAGGTTTTTGCCCAGATCTATTTGTTTGAACAAGAGTTCTACGTTGCTTTAAACTAAACACCCTGTCCACTGCTGGTGCGTTAAACCTCTGTCACTATTTGTTTTTTAGTGTTTCTCGGCTGATATTTGTCAGGCATCTGGGAGGAGTTTTAGCTGTTGCCAACATCAGAGGAGGCGGAGAATATGGAGAGACATGGCATAAAGGCATGTAAATATAATGCTGGTAATACTGTAGGAATCAAAACTGAAATAATTGCATATCACATACACAGTATATTTTATTTACTTGTATATACAGTTTGATAAAATACAGTTTGTGAAACACAGAGTATCAATAAGTGTTGCACTGTTATCTGTGGCTAATAGGGTTGCAAAGGGGTGGAAAATTTCGGATAAATTTCCAAAAACTTTCCATGGGAATTTCATTTGGGGAATTTGGGACATATTTCAAATTGGAAACTTAACAGGAATTTGTGGGAATTATTTGTAAATTTATATAAACTATATCATATACAAACATAAATAAACATTTTATTTGGTGGTCGTAAGCAGACGTGCATGCAAGGTAATAAAATCCTGATACTTGCAAATTCCTAGTTTATTCCCATATATTCCCAGCCTTAAAAAATTCTGGAATTTTGCAACCCTAGTGGCTGATCACTTTTGATTCTCGTTTGGTATTTAAATGCCACTTATACATCTCTGTGTTTCTTGTCCTCTCTAGGGGGGATGTTGGCCAATAAGCAGAACTGTTTCACAGATTTTCAGTGTGCAGCCGAGTATCTTGTAAAAGAGGGCTATACTTCACCAAGCAAACTCACCATCAATGGAGGCTCCAATGGTGGTCTGCTCGTGGGTACGACACACAAATTAGTTTCAGTATATTAGTAGTATACCAGACTATCCCCTAAATATAACCCTAACTAAATATAACATTATTAGATTTGAAGTACAACATTTTTGAGAAGTAGAATCAGACCCTAACACACGTTTGTGTTGTCTTGGTCCTGCAGCTGCGTGTGTGAATCAACGACCTGAACTATTTGGATGTGCTGTGGCTCAGGTCGGTGTCATGGACATGTTGAAGTTTCATAAGTTCACCATCGGACACGCGTGGACCACTGATTTCGGCTGCTCTGAAAATAAAGAACAGTTCGATTGCCTGTTCAAGTGAGATCAATTTCCATATTGTGCATTAACCACAATCTCTTTCCTCTGAAAACATTTGCTAGCAGATTTAGTTTGGCACAAAGTACCCAAACCCTTATACATTCTCATCCCACAGGTATTCTCCGCTTCATAATATCCGGGTACCGGAAGGTGATGGTGTTCAGTACCCAGCTGTACTGTTGTTGACCGGTGACCATGATGACCGTGTGGTGCCGCTACACTCGTTAAAATATATTGCCACTCTGCAGCACACGGTTGGTTTCTGTTCCAGTCAAACAAATCCTCTGTTTATCCACGTGGACACCAAATCGGGCCACGGCGCAGGAAAACCTACCAGTAAAGTCATTCAAGAAGTGGCAGACATGTACGCCTTCATCGCTCGCTGTCTGAACCTTAAATGGCAGGAATAAATCGGACATTATGAGGGTCTTGTAGTCCTCTAGATGTTTTGAAACTTCTGCAGGTTTTTCTTCTTACAGTTTAGTTGTTTATTCTTGCTTGTTTCCCAGACAGCAGACGACTCCGGTGCGGATCCGGCCCAGAGTCGTCTGATGTCTGGGTTGCTCCTGTTCACTGAAATCATTACTTTTCTTGATCTCTCTCACCCTCGAGTGCTTTATTATTTCTGTTACATTCTTGGTTTACAACATTATTGTAATTTCAGTCTGAAACTGACTGCTTCTGTAACTAATAATCATATTTACCATATATTATTATTATGGGCTACACTAAGTTCACTTCCCATTCTTAGGAAATATTATAATTGTGAGGTCAAAGGGGTAATGTGTCATTACTTATGGAGCACTTTAGTAAAACTGTATTTATTTGATGACAGGAAAACATAAAAGGTTTGATTTACTGCATAACTTCAGTTACAGTTCAGTTACTTGTGACCAGAAATCATTTTACAGTATTTTTGTGTGTGCTTGTGTATGCAAGTGAACGCGGTCTCTGACATATGACGGCTGTCTATTGACAGCAGTTTGTTTCTACCTCCACATTTATGCAGATTGTTTTATCCTTAAAGGGAAAGCAAGCGGAAATAACCTAGTACAATAAAAAAATCATCAAGTATATGTTGTTCGGTGTTTTTTTTTTAGAAAATTGTTTGTTTTATGTTTAAGCAATTAAATATAGAGTTCATTATCCTTTTTATCAAATGGTTATTTTAACCCTTTAACTGTGACCCCCCCCCCCCCTTCCTTTTTGAGTGTGGGGGTGAAAAGGTGATGTGGACCTTTAAATTAATTTAACTAATTTTTTGTTCTAGAATCAAAATCTTGGTCTCTTTTTAAAGAAGACATTTTAATGTTTTTCACTGAAGTGTCTGAAGTTGTGAATATTAAATAAAAAAGTTAAAAAATAAAAATAAAATGCATATATTTTATATTTAAAACCCATAAAAATGAAAGTTTCACACTCACAAAATGCTACAAAAATAAAGCCATGAGTCTCAACTAGTTCGGATCCAAATATCAAGTTAAAATTTAGAAACGAGGGTTTTTTTCCACACTTTTAGTGGTTTTACCAACAAAGGCCACTAGGTGTCAACAATTTGATGCATTCTCACAAATTAATAAATTACTGTCACTGCATCATTATTTTTGAAAAAAGTTTTTAATTATGAAAACTTAGAGCTTTCTATGATATATAGTTTGTATAGATTATATATCTATATATATATAGATATATCATTTATAAGATTTTTGAAGATTTATAATAGTATATTACAATTATGAATATATAATAATTCAAATGTATTCCTACGGGGTGAGTGACATTTAACAAAATGAGTCTGTCACTACAAAATTTCTATCATCAAATCGCCTTGAAATATAAAAACGGCATTCTTGTAGCTTTCCAACAACATATAGTTTGACAAGATCTAATCAAGTATTTAATAATAAATTAGTAAAAACACATTGGGCTCAAGGTGACATAAAAAAATACTTATACTATATGATTATTTTTTTGCAAAATGGTGATGCAATATGAATACCTCTGTTTTTTTAACGATATATAATTAGTCAAGATTAGTGCTGGTTAAGACTAAGAAATTATTGTTTTAAATATATAATGCCAAACGTCCCACCTGTGGGACGGTGACAGTTCAAAGGTTAATTTTTTTTCTTGGTACTCAATGTCATGGATAACAAGATGTTACTGGCCAAAACAATACAATATATTCTGTAAAATTGTCTTAAATAAGTTAGCTGAAAATCTTTCTGGAGCTTTTTCCCTCACAAGCAAAATCTAATCTGTAGATGTGCTAGTCTGTGTATCAGATGTATTTTTTACACTCTTAAAACTTGCTAAATTTCTCATAAATTCGTTGGTTGATGATATAAGTGGTAAATCTCTGGTGTGATCTGTGATGAGCGCGCTCTGATCCGGTGTTCCGGGGCGCGCGGGGCGGGAGGAGGAGGGTGTCGCGCGCTTCAGCGGTCCGCTACATCACATTACCTCAGAGTTTGTCTCGCGCGTTTCTCTTCATCATGTCGCGATGCGCTCCTGACACCGGCTCTGTCCCGTCCCCGTGATGCTCGTGATGATGATGACGGTGACGGACGAAAGATGGAGAAACTATCCGCGAGCATTAACGGACTCTCGTGGAGCTCCGTGTCGCTGCCGCTGGACGTGGTCGTGAGCAAATTCCGTTTACCGACGCTCGTGCGGCTGAGCCACGGTAAGAAACGCCGTCGAGAGTTACTTTTAAAACAAACTATTGGAGTTCGCTAACCGAGAACGATTAACTTTACATTAAAAACTAGTAACACTTTAATCTCAGCATCACATTTCACGCAAGTTTAACTTAATGTTACGTGAATTTTTCGCGTCTGCTTATACACATTAACTCCAGATACACGGAAAACACTGAATGAATTCTTGATCTTTATCTTATGGGAACTTTAATTAGATGTTGTGTAAGTTGTGTAACACTGAGATCTCAGTTGTTTGTGTATTTGGCTTCATCTGACAGAGTGTGTGTGTTGTGTGTTAAAGAGCTGCAGCTCTTTTCATATGTTAATGTTGTAATGTGCTGTAGTGTGTGTTGAATACTAAACAACCTCCTGCAAGAGAAACACCAACATTTACTCACTGTCTTACACAACCGAGTACACAAAAATAAGTTTTTATCGATGTTGTTTACATTGGTCTGTGTGTGTGTGTGTGTGTGTGTGTGTGTGTGTGTGTGTGTGTGTTATAGAGTTTGTGTACAGTTTTGCATTTCTGCAACTAAAGTATACATTTTTTCAAGTATGTATATTCCCATGATGTTTGGGACACCAATGCAGGAACATTAATACAGGGCTTCTCTTCCATGATGACACCTAGACAGGTAGACCCACCATTTTTAAATGGGAAAAAAATAGACATGTACTCTAACAGTAGGACATAGTTGTATGAATTAATTCAAAAGTTTACTTATATAAAAATACCTTACTGCCGAACTGCTGTTGTGTCATTCACCGTAACTGCATGACCCACCTTATCCCACCGTCTAACCCCCAATTCTCACAACGAATGAATGGTGACCCATCAATGAAATAATCAGTACTGATGTCATTGGTCAGAGACTGATCTGAGGTCTGTGTCATAATTTCTTCATAGAGTTTGTGTATACTACCCTTGGATTAGAGGTTTACACATGTTGTTTTTATGCTGACTGTACAGTTTGTACAGCTGTTTGTAAATGATTGAATCTCAGCTGTAAAGATTATCATTGAAGATGATTTATTCACAGAGACAGAAATGATCTGTTATTTGTTATGTGAATGTTCTCAGTTACCATCATTTCATTACACACACAAAGCTCAGAAAGTCTCGCTCGACAGTTTCTTATTTTAACATTTATTTAATTTGTCATGCAGCTGTGAGATTGAAGTTTAATCTTAAACAGTTTCATGACCCAGACAGCGAAATGTCTGATTCACAAGCCAAAAGACTAAAGAACATACATTCATAGTAATCTGAACATGCTAGGATTCCGGGACTTTATTCTTGGGGATTTCATGTAATGGAAAAAGTGGGCATTACATACCATAATAGAGCAAGCTGTGTAAGTACTCAGGGTTTATTCATGTTGATCTTAATGTTTCTGTAAAATCTATACCAGTGGGCTCCAACATGGTTGCCCGCACGATTCTGAGAGTTGCATCAATAGCCTTAATTTTAATATTTATTTATTACATATTTTTATGTATGTTTACATTTTAAACTATAATAAAACATATAAACAAGTAAAACAAAAACGTAGATAGTTTTATCCATTGTAGCCCTTGCTCACAAAAAGGTTGGAGACCCTTGGGGTCCCATTTATAAAGCGTACGTGCGTACGCACAGATTTGATCGTAAAGTATGCGTACGCAAAAATCCATGGCAAAGTCCATATTTATAAAATTTGTACGCACTTTTGCTTGTCCGTTCGCTGCAGGTTTTTGAAAATATAAGCCATTCTTGCTACTCGAAAAGGATTTAAACATTGACAGGTGCTTATTTATAGACCGTTTCATCAGGCGAACATGCAGTGACGCGATAAGCGTCTGGTCCGAACTTTACTTCCGGTTTCTGTTTGTTTAATGGTCTGACTAGTTGCTGAAACTGAACTCTTAAACAAATACCTTGTCGAAAATAACAAATGTTTTGGGTTCCTATGTAATCTACACTGCAAAAAACGGTTTCCAAGAAAAAAAATCTTAGTATTTTTGTCGTGTTTTCAGTAAAAATATCAAAAAATTCTTAAAATAAGATGCTTTTTGTTGATGAGCAAAATGACCCAAGAAAATAAGTCCAGTTTTTAGACCAAAAATATCATAAAACAAGTGCTTAAAACAAGGAAAAAAATCTGCCAATGGGGTAAGCTAATTTTTCTTGCATTTTTCTTAAATTTAGAGTTTAGGAAAAAATTTCAAGATTTTTTTGCTTACCCTATTGGCAGATTTTTTTGCTTGTTTTATGCACAAAATCACTTAATTTTTATATTTTTGGTCTAAAAAAATTAGACTTATTTTCTTGGGTCGTTTTGCTCATCAAGAAAAAGCATATTATTTTAAGAATTTTTAGACATTTTTTACTGAAAACAAGACAAAAATACTAAGAAATTATTTTCTTGAAAATCATTTTTTGCAGTGTATGTGTTTTGCTTGTTATATAAATAAACTACTTTAAAAGGACTTTGTTGTTATTTATTCTAAGCTGAGTTTACCGGAAGTTACGTGATGACCACGAAAACTGTGTGTTTATGTTGTTACTGCTGAAACCGTCTATATGTCAATGACATTAGCTAGGCATTGTTTAAAGGCAAAGATTTGAAACTATTTAGCTGTGCACAATTTCAAGATAATTTGTGATTTATAGATTTTACATCTATACCCGCGTTTTCTGTACGTGCATTCGTTTTTTGAATCACATACGCCCTTTTGAAAAATTATCGTAGGATCAATTTTTCGTGTATTTATAGTCTATTTATTCGGCCTTTCTCTTTATTCATTAATTAAGTTATATCATTGGTATATAGTCTCTCTATTTTTAAATCTTTATACTGTATTTTGATTAAATGCTGCACTTATAAAGAAATACTATTGCAAAGGTACAGTATACTTTAGTATTTACTATTATTATAGCATAATTATAGTAAATATAGTGAATATTTGCTATGGTAAAGTTCAGAACACTTAGGAATTTTACTGCAGTTTACTATAGTAAATACTAAAGTATACAACAGTGTTTTGTTCATGTGGATGCTGTGTTTGTGTGCATCAGTACAGGCATCAGTAAATACACAAACAACAGACAATCTGTAGAGTAGGGCTGGGACAACGCGTCGACGTAATCGACGACGTCGACGCAAAAAATACGTCGACGCAAAATATGCGCGTCGATTCGTCAGACCCAAAAAGGCAGCGCAGTAGTAGCAACGCAATTGGCTTCAGTAATTGCTCACGACTGCTCGGGGGGACTGAATTGCTCATGACACCTGTTTCACACAGCAAGGGTGAGCAGTGCCTGCGGCCGCGCGGCGCGTGGTTTTTTCAGCGCCCATGTTAACAAGCATGCACCCCGCCGCATGAGCAGCGCGAGCTCGCGGCTCGAAACGGATATAAACGGAGGTCGGAGCCAGCTGCAAATACTTGGGCGGCTCTGTAGCAACAGTGCTGCAATCGTTTCTGCGTGGTTCTGCTGCGCTGCTCACGCTCAATTAAAGTGAAAGTGCTTTGTTTATGGTTTAAATGCTCGTGGATTTACGCGAAAAAGTGTCATTTTACCATAAAATCATGAATGTGATGCCAAGTGTGTTTTAAACAGTCATTTGAGCAATTTAACAGAAAGCAATGAAATATGTCACTGTTGCCAGAAGACTGCGCTTTCATTCACTCTCTGTCCAGCAGTAAATGAGTCCTAATCTATCTTAACAAACTTAAGAGAAAGAGATTTAATAATATATATGTGCTTCTTAAGTCTATAATTGTGTTTATATCTGTCATTAAATGGACTAGCACGAGAACAGCACGAAAACAATGTGGATTAAACAAATCTAGTTATAAAAATTACACGGACCATCAAAAGGCACATTGAAGAGGTTTTGCTCATAAATGCATGTAAAATAAAGTAATTTGAACTTGAGATTTTTATACGGTTACTTAACTGCACAGTATGTACAGAACAAATGCTTTATTGAATGCTACCTCTGTCTAAGAATGCATTATTTTGCACTTGTATAGTCTTTTTTTATTTTGAAATTTTAAGAGCAATAAAGATATATTGAAATGTTTACATTCAGATATGTAAATCAACATGTATAACTTGCTATTAGTTAATTAATGGGGAGATAATCGAGAATCGAATCGAATCGAAGTCGAATCGGACTGACAAAATGAATCGTTAGATTAATCGATGCATCGAAAAAATAATCGCTAGATTAATCGTTAAAAAAATAATCGTTTATCCCAGCCCTACTGTAGAGCATCTGTGTGTTAGACAGTGAGTCTGTGTGTGTTGGATTTCTTCCATGTGTAAAAGCATCTGTATTGAGATTCGTCCCAACGAGGAATTCCTTTAATACCGGATCAATACAGTTCACCAGCCTCTCTCTCTCTCTCTCTCTCTCTCGCTCGCTCACTCTCTCTCATTCATCTTTTCTTCAATGAGAAGATCATCAGCGTGATGTTTGTGAGGTGATGTGGTTGTGTCTGATCACTGACCCCAGTTCTCTCACCATATATTTAATGTGTTACGGTTCAAAGGCCTGGTTTGATGTTTGTGGTCTGTGTGTGTTTGCGAGAGATCACACGCTTTGTCTATATAGAGTCGTCTCAAGAGCAATTCATCTGACTGTCTCTATGCTTTCTTCTGTCAATGTGAATTTGAAGTCTATCACAGAGAAAAATTGTGGATGTAGAGCTGCTCAAAGATGATCAAATATACTCTGATTTGTAGTTTACAACTTGTTCATTGGGTGTTTTATATGTTGGCTGCATAATCGCGATTAATCTATAGCAGAATAAAAGTTTTTGTTCACATCATATATGTGTGTGAACTGTGTATAATAATCTATATATAAATATTTACAAATTCATGTATAATTTTAAGAAAAAAAGTATTTATATTAATATATAATATAAATTATACATAAATATACAAATGTGTGTACACATGTAAACATTTCTTAAATATATACATGCAAAGTGTATGCATTTATCCATACAAAGTTATTACATGGTTCACACACATATATGATGTAAACAAAAACTTTTATTCTGCTATAGATTAAGCGCGATTAATCGTTATGCATCCCTAATGTACAATTATATTATTATTGTATAACATATGTTGTTGTCCTGAAGCAAGTATTCACCATCTGTATATTTATATATCTGAATATCTTTTCAGTACTAATGTTTTACTTATGTTATGTTTGTGAATCTGTGTTTAGGTGAGAATGTGGAGGGTCTGTCAGAGGACGATGTCATTCTCCTTCACTCATGCAGACAGTGGACCACCGTCACAGCCCACAGTCTGGAAGAGGGCCATTACGTGATCGGACCCAAAATAGACATCCCACTACAATATCAAGGTATTTAACATACATTTGGCATCTACAGGTCCGATACATTAGACCACGTGTCTGTGTGTCTGTACCATCAGGTAAGAGCGGTACCAATAGACCCAGCAGAAGTTCTGCGTAGATGACCATGAGATCTCAGCATACAGTATTATAACACAAGACAACCATTCACTAAAACCCAGATCTTCCCTCATCCGCTGAGAGAGAGAGTGAGAGAGAGAGTGAGAGAGAGAGTGAGAGAGAGAGTGAGAGAGAGAGAGAGAGAGAGAGAGAGAGAGAGAGAGAGAGAGAGAGAGAGAGAGAGAGAGAGAGAGAGAGAGAGAGAGAGAGAGAGAGAGATTGGTTGTTAACAGTATATTGATTGTTGTATTCAAGCACTTAACTTCACACATGTTCACTTAGACTGTTCTCCATTACACACACACACACACACATTCACAGATACGGATACAGTCAGTCTCAATTCAATTCAGTGTTTTATTGGCGTCACTGTTTTCATACAAATATTGGCAAAACATTTAGTCAATGCAGAAGCATCTTAATGTTAATTATTTGCATTGATGGATGTTACTGTATGATGTTACTCTTGTCACTGTGTATTTTAACATCTTGAGATTCTAACAAAGAAAAAAGGATGATTTAAAGAACCCAATTAAAATGAGTCTTTTAAAATTTCTGTAAAATCAAAACCTTCTGTTTATCACCTGATAAAATGTAAAAAAAATTAGTGGTCTCGCTACTGTTTATGTATCTTGTTTTACCGTCATTTATTCATTTATACTCAGATATTTTTGGGGTTATTTCAATGAGGTTATGCTAAAAAAAAGAGAAAAACAAACAAATGCGACGTTGAGCCCCATATATGGGAAAGACAACATCAACTGATACAGCTATACGATCTCCCATTATTTGCATTTACTTTTTTTTGCGCAAGTCAAAAACCACCACAAGTGAGCGTAAAAACTTTTTAGCGAATAAATTCAATTCGAAATTTATTAGAAATTTGCCATTTGCATTACTCATTTCTTATGCGATACTTCAAAATGCGTGTAATGGAAACTCTGCTAATTATTCCTTCCAGAAAAACGCTGAGTTTTTATGTGATCGTGCGGGCAAAAATCCTTGATCTTGCAGCACGTTTTCTTAAAAAATGCGATGGAATATGCAGAATTTTTATGCGATGAAATTGCGTGAACTTGCAAAAACTGTTCGCAGCTTTTGATTGATGTTCACGTCGCGTAATTACGTCACTTCTTAACATTCCCATGATAACAGGGGACATGGCTGTGCATGCAGGGGCGTCGGACTGGGGGTAAAACCAGTACTGATTACCAGGGGCCCAAAGGAAGAGAGGGCCCTTGAAAAGTCTGAAATATATTATGGGGTGGGGCATGGGGGCCCATCAGGACTGCCTATGCATAGGGCCCGAGATCTTGTGCAACGCCACTGTGTGCATGTGTAAAGTAAATGCAAAATTTTTCAACTTTCTGCTAAGATATAATTGACATTTTGCATGATTATGAAATCATGCAAGCCCCACATATTTTGCGAGCAGAAATCTGCAATTTATGCGGCTTAAGTGTATAAAAATGCTGCCCCGCATAAATATGCGGACTTTGGCTGATTATGCATTGAATCATGCTATCGCATAATCATGTTTTTCTGGAAGGACTGGCTAATGAGGTTGTTAGGATATGACAATATTTTGCCGAGATACAACTGTTTGAAAATCTGGAATCTGAGGGTGAAAATAAATTAAATATTTAAAAAAATTGCCTTTCAAGTTGTCCAAATGAAGTCCTTAGCAACACATATTACTAATGATAAATAATTTTTTTTATATATTTCATTAGGAAATTAACAAAATATCTTCATTGAACATGAACTTAATATCTTAATGATTTTTGACATAAAATAATAATTTTAAATCATACAATGCATTGTTAGCTATTGCTACAAATATAAACCGGTGTGATTTCTGACTGGTTTTGTTGTCACATGCACATATTGTGAAAGCATGTACATACAATATACAAAAACACTTTCTCTAACACACACGCATACAATCCCAGTGCTATATTTGATATCTTAATGTTGATGCTGTATTCGTAGAAAGAAAACACTAAACAATACCAAAATACTAACTAATAATATTGCCTATATACCCATAATGGTGTAGTTATGACATGTACCACCAGGGTTTACCTGACCTCATCATAAACCACAAGTCTCATTCATAAAGTCAAACCCATCATTACCTCATCCTGACGTCATTCCCGCGGGAGCCGCGAGGAGCCCGTTATTCTGAGCTTCCGGAATAGCAGACATTACCGCGCTGGACTTCCTCTCCCGGGACGGCCGTTACCTAATATACCCGCCACCCGCACCATTAGGTCAGGTGACCAATGAGATCATCTGCTGGGGTTTCCGGCCACAGTGAGATGCTGAGAGAGAGTGAGATGAGGTCATTTGTGTCTTCTCTGTGTCTCCGCATCTCTCAGATAAAGTGCTAATACAGAAGATGGAATTACAGTACAGAAGAATGATTTTTGCATTTATGCGTTTGGCAGGCGCTTACAGAGTCTTACAGACAATATAATTTTATTTTATAAGTATGTGTGTTCCCTGGGATTCAAACCCATCACCAATTAACTACACAGTTGAGAAATACAGGAGATGATGTTTGACGTAATCCTGATATCTGTAGAGGACTTTTAATTGTGGATGATTATAATGATAAATTGACATCACAAGCACATCTGCATTACTCACAAACATGTGCGTGTGTTTGTTTGCATGCTTGTACATGGGCCAAATATCAATGTACTTTTTAGGGATGCACCAATACAAAATTTGCCGATACCGATATGCAATTACTTAAAATGACATCTACCAATAGATATCGCTAGTTTTCCTTGCTTTTTTTACAAAAATGATGTTGTGAAATCCTAGAAGTGCTGAGTTTACAAACTGCAATTCTGTTGTTATTTTGACCCAATTTTAAATAATCACACAATATGAGTTTTAATGCGTTTTTTGTTTTCCCTTTAAATAATCGGCCAAAGTCCGATATTAAATTAAATGCTTTTACCCGCTGATACAGACTATATGCCGATACATTGGTTCACCTCTTGTACTCCTGGGAAAAAATCAGGGTTATTTTAAACTAGGGATGCACCGATCCGATATTCTGGATCGGTATCGGGGCCGATCCGGCCTTTTTTGCTGGATCGGATATCGGACTAACAGGACCGATTAAAACGACCAAGTATTATAAAAGCACCATAAACGTTTTTATGCACTATAATCAAAGTCATCTTACACTCAATAGCTTCATGTGAAGGAACAAACGCACATTTAAGATAATATTATTTACAGAAACACTGCAACTTACTTGCAAACTGAGTTAATCCACTGGTGAAGCGGACGGATGAAACGCGTCATTCAACACACGCACACACAAGATAACTGTAACGTTAGGCTTTATTAAAGATCTGATTTTATAAAGTCTCAGGAAGCTGTTGGATGATGCCATTCAGTATGTGCTGAGTTAATGCACAGGTAAAGCGGACGGATGATACGCATCATTCATACACACGAACACACTCAATAACTGTAGGCTGTTTTAAAGATCTGATTTTATAAATTCTCTGTAAACTGTTGGATGGATGCAATTCAGTATGTGCTGAGCACACGATGTATCTAATCTCTTTGTGTTTTAATAGTTATGAATGTAACTTTCCATTGCGGAGCGAGGATTCCCATGTGAGGATGCTTCTAGAGCATCAATGCTGCACCCAGGAAGCGCAGTATGACTTAGACGCACTCACTATGATTTAGGCGCATCAATTCTGCACCCGAAATGTGCATAAAAGGTCCGGTTAAGTGCATAATTCCCAAAATAACCATCTGCACACTAAAGCTTTTTTACTGTGACTTTTTGCGCAATTAAGGAAATATATAGTTAGCATACTTATTTGATCAAACATGCCTATTTTATTTTATCCTAAACAGTGCCATGGTTAATAATTACTAATGTTCTTGTAACTTGTAAAACTTTTTAAATTATTGGTTTTTACATTTAAAATTATAATTATATATAATATAATTATATTATGCTAGATTTAGCAGAAAGTACTATACACATTTATATAGTGTGTGTGTGTGTGTGTGTGTGTGTGTGTGTGTGTGTGTGTGTGTGTGTGTGTGTGTGTGTGTGTGTGTGTGTGTGTGTGTGTGTGTTTAATTGTTCAAGAAAAATACAGTAGTATCGGATCGGCAGGTATCGGAATCGGCCGATACTCAGAATTCGGGTATCGGAATCGGATCGGAGATGGAAAAAGTGGTATCGGTGCATCCCTATTTTAAACCCAATGTTGGATCAAAAAGGGACAAGCCCAGACTGTTGTTTTGTAATAACCTATGCTAGGTTGTTTTACCCATTGTTGCGTCAAATATAAACATTATCTGGTTTAATTTAACTCAACAGCTGGGCTTGTCCCTTTTTGACCCAATAATGTGTTAAAAAAAAAAACGAGGATTTGTTTGTGTCTGGTCTAGCTGTACTTTATAATTTTCTCTGAGCTCAGTCTGCTTATATAGGATGTCTTATGTGAAAAGTTATTTTTTTTTATAAAATGCGAAAGCCTCATTTGTTAGGGTTAGGGTTTCCCAATCCTGGTCCTCGAGCACCCCCTTCCAGAATGTTTTAGATGTCTCCTTATTTAACACACCTGATTTAACTCATCAGTTGTTGGGGAGAGGTGTTTACCATTTTAGAAGGAGGCTGATAAGTTGAATCAGGTGTTTTAAATAAGGAGACATCTAAAACTTTCTGGGAGGGGGTGCTCGAGGACCAGGATTGGGAAACACTAGTCTATTGTATTTATATTTGCCTTATTTTAATTCAATAGAAGAGAATATGTAAAGTGCTTATATAGTGTCCCGTCACAGTCCGTGTTTAAAGGATCTCAGGCCCTATTAAGTGAACTAAAATGTTTAAGCCGCTCAGATCTCAGTTTATTTTTCAAATAACCCAAAGTTTTGTTAAGCCGCTGTCAGACGGTTGGAATGAAAACACTTTTCCATAGATAAAACTATGTAAACATAAGCTTGTGTGTTTAAATGTTGGCCGATAGCTGCTCTTGTGCTGATAGCTCTGTGATTGGTTTGTTTAAATTTACTTTTGCTATGATTGGTTTTTGCGGACGTTCCATTGATGCTTAAGTAATCTTGATAGCCTTCATATGAAGAAAGACAGGAATGGCTGGCAGCCGGAGAGTTTTAACTCTTTCCCTGCCAGTGTTTTTAAAAATAAAGTTGACAGCGGCAGCATTTTTTATGATTTTCATAAAAGTTTAATGCATTCCAGAAAATGTTCTTTAAATATATAAATATACAATATATCAAATGAAAGAACAGACCCTCTGCTTTTAAACAAACTCAACCCCATTTCATCCTTCCTTCATTTATTCTCTTTTATCACCTCTCAAATTTGGTTTCTTTAAAAATACCAAATTGTGAGCAAAAAGCTGAGATAATTAATTTTTTGTAAAGGACTGTTGTTAGAGATTAGATTTAGAGCAATGATCAAAACATACAGTTTTTACTGTTTTTGGATTAGTGGATGCTTCAGTGTTTTATAAGTTGGGTAAAAGCTCCAACTAGTGGATAATTGCGGAAATATGGATTGCCGTAAAAACACGTCATTGGCAGGGAAGCGTTTTCTCTTAATTGACGAGATCAATGGCAGGGAAAGAGTTAATGACAGATTCTTGTGCTTGGCGTGTTTCTATACTGCTAGTTTATTAATAATATTTCGTTTTAGGCCAATTTAAATAAATGCCCCATGCATATAGATTTAAACTGCTTCTTTCTGTCTTATCTTCCTCAGGGAAGTTCAAGTTATTGGATCAGGACCGGGGTGTACGTGAGCCGGTTCAGTATTTTGGGAGTGTGGAGGAGATCGCTGGAATCTTTCCTGATCGTGTGTTTGTCATGGAGCCCATCACATTCAGTGTTAAGGTGACAACAGCATCACAGCACAACAATTATGACTGATATCAAAATAACTGAGTGTCAAAACGGATCAGTTGTTCTAATATATCTGTTTCTCTGGCTTTAGGTGGTGTCTGGGGAGTTCACAGAGGACAGCGAGTTATATAATTTCTCTCTACAGGCAGGTGATGAACTAACTCTTATGGGTCAAGCAGAACTGCTCTGCGTCCAATCGACTCGAGAGAAATCCCGCCTAACCGCGCTGCTACGCCGGCTGGGCAAGGCAGGTGGAGGTTTGGGACGTCCTGCACGCACGAAGATGCCATGTTTGATATGCATGAATCATCGGACCAACGAAAGCGTCAGTTTGCCGTTCCAGTGCCGCGGGCGTTTCTGCACACGCTCGCCGCAGGAACTGCAGATGCAGGGAGGTGAACACACCGTACGCAGCATTATCGAGCGCGTGCGGCTGCCCGTCAATGTGTCCGTGCCATCGCGACCTCCGCGCAACCCGTACGACCTGCATGCTATCCGCGAGGGCCATCGATATAAACTCCTTAGCATCATCAGCAAAACGGTGGTTCTTTGCTGCATACTGCGCAAAGAGGAAGTGACGCCGTCTCACTTCCTGTTACTGACGGACATGCCGCGTTTTACTGTACCCGAGGGACTCTTGCGCGCGGACGCTTCTTACCAGCAGGTGGTGTTGCAGTGCGCACTACGATGTCAAGAAACATTCGAACCGGACGATTACTCGCGTGCCGTGCGTGAGGTAAAGACGGATTTCTCAGAGGAGTGCCTCAGTCCGCGG
Source organism: Paramisgurnus dabryanus (assembly GCF_030506205.2). Taxonomy (NCBI): domain Eukaryota; kingdom Metazoa; phylum Chordata; class Actinopteri; order Cypriniformes; family Cobitidae; genus Paramisgurnus; species Paramisgurnus dabryanus. The sequence goes on from NC_133348.1 coordinate 11,974,387, forward strand.
CGGATTCGGGTGTGCGTTCAGGGCTACGGTCGTGATGAGCTCGGAACGTCCCTGCAAAGACTGTCTTTATGCGTGTATGGCGGCGGAGCGGCCATGCACACGGTCTCTCACGGCTACAGGGACTCGCTGGGCGACTCGCACACGCTGCCCTCCGGCGATGGAGAGGAACGAGAATACGTCTCACCTGATTGGTCAACAGAGTCGCAGGAGATTCCGTACGAGGAGCTCTGGACCAATCAGACTTCTGAAACCTTCGGAGTGACTACTGAAAGCGGAATGAAGGCGGAGCATAACCTCATATCGTTTCACTCCACTACTGCATCGTTGGATGGAACGCATGTTGCTATGGTGCAGATGGAAGCAGGAAGAGTATCCAAAGTACCGACTCCACCCCCGGTCCCGCCCAAATCAGATGCTGTAAGCAAAATCACTGTCATTCATTTTTAAATTTGTGAAGATCTCACAAAAACATTTGAAGGTCACCCCAAAACGAAAAGAAAGTTTAAAATCTGTTTAAAAGCAGTTTAAAAGAATAAATATGTCATTTCTGTGCCCCTGAAATAGAGATTTTCTTAAAACAAACTTCTTTTTCTTTTTTTGTTGTTGCCTGAATTCTGACACGGAAAACGTTTGACCCTGAGCACTGCTCTCTAACTCCTTTTATTCCCATGAGATTTTACTCCGCTGTGGGTCTCATACGCAAACATCATCACACTTATGTGTGCATTAAAGTCTATAGAGTTTCACAGAACCCTGCTGACCTACACTGAACACTAAATTATTGATACAGCTGCTTTTAAAGGCTGAATAATGAGAACATGTTTACTGGAACACAACACACACACACACACACACACACATTCTGGTTTCCATGTTTTGTGGGGACATTCCATAGACGTAATGCATTTTATACCATACAAACTGTATATTCTATTCCCCTTACCTGCCCCATTCCCTAACCCCAACCATCACAAAAACCTTTCTTGTACCTTAGATTTTCAATAAACATCATCTTGTTTGATTTATAAGCTTGTTTTCTCATGGGGACATCAAAATGTCCCCACAAGGTCACAAAAATACTGGTATTCCTATCTTTGTGGGGACAATTGGTCCCCACAACGTGATAATTACCAGGTACACACACACACACACACACACACACACACACACACACACACACACACACACACACTCACACACACACACTCAAAGAAACACATATAATCCTGGAAAACAATGTTTTAAACATGCATATGTGATATATATTTGTAAAATGTACATAGATGCTGTGTATAATCACAGATAAACAACTTTCTCGTCTTATCCGGTTGTGGATGTAGAATTAATGTCTTTTTTACTCTGTTGACTAGAATTATAGCCTTTCTTTCTCTCTGCTGTCTCCCACACATAAAGGTTTCAGGCCTGGTCTGTAATTTAGCTTTTCAAACACACACACACAGAGTCTCTGGTGTGTTTGTGAAGGAAGTTAACTGTATCCCAGAATCCCAAAGTTTTGAGTCTCAGAGGAGAACGTTTGGACAGAGAGAATCACTACTATTAGAACAATTTAACCATGTTGCTGTTTATACTGTTATTGATTTATTTTCTGCAGAAAATGTTATATATATTTGTTTTTACTATTTAGAAAATTGGTACAAGGTTTGTGTCTGACAATAATATTTCTTTGTTTGATCACATTGTAGTTGTTAAAGATAACAAACAATAACAACAACAACAAAATAACCACAAAACAGAACAGAATTTAGTGTTTAGTATCCAGTTTTCCGTGTTCTGTATTTGTTATTCTGTATTCAGTTTTCCATTTTCAGAATCCAAATTACCATGTTTAGTGTTTAGCAATCAGCATTCAGTTTTCTAAGTTGAGTGGTAAGTGTTCAATATTCCAGTTTCCCAGGTTCAGTGTTTATTGTTCAGTATCTCGTTTCCTAAGTTCAGTGTTTAGTATCCAGCTTTCCATGTTCTATATTTGTTATTTTGTATTCAGTTTTCCATTTTCATTATCCAATTTTCCATTTTAAGTGTTCAGCAATCAGCATTCAGTTTTCCAACTTCAGTGTTTAATGTTCAGTATTCCAGTTCCCCAGGTTCAGTGTTTACTGTTCAGTATTCCAGTTTTAAATTTTCGGTATGCAGTTTTTCATGATCAGTGTTTAGTGTTCAATCTCCCAAGTTTAGTGTTAAGTATCCAGTTTCCTATGTTCAGTGTTTAGTGTTCAGTATTGCAGTTTCCCAATTTCATTGTTTAGTGTTCAGAATCCAGTTTCTTAACTTCATTGTCTAGTGTTCAGTATTCCAGTTTTCCATGTTCAGTGTGTACTATTTACTGTTTAGAATCCAGTTTCCCAAGTTCAATGTTCAGTATTCCAGTTTCCCAAGTTCAGCATTACGTTTTCAGTAATTCGATTCCGAAGTTCAGTGTTTAATGTTCAGTATTCAGATTCCTAGGTTCAGTGTTTAGTGTTCAGTATTCCAGTTTTCCATGTTCGGTATACAGTTTTCCATGTTCAGTGTTTACTATTTACTGTTTAGTATCCAGTTTCCCAAGTTCAATGTTCAGTATTCCAGTTTCCCAAGTTCAGTGTTCAGTATTCAGATTCCTAAGTTAAGAGTTGTTTAGTGTTCAGTATTCCAGTTTTCAATTTTCGGTATCCCGTTTTACATGTTTAGTGTTTGGTATGCCAGTTTCCCAGGTTCAGTGTTTAGTGTTCAGTATTCCAGTTTTCCATGTTCGGTATACAGTTTTCCATGTTCAGTGTTTACTATTTACTGTTTAGTATCCAGTTTTCCAAGTTCAATGTTCAGTATTCCAGTTTCCCAAGTTCAGTGTTTAGTGTTCAGTATTCAGTTTCCTAAGTTAAGTGTTTAGTGTTCAGTATTCAGATTCCTAAGTTAAGAGTTGTTTAGTGGTCAGTATTCCAGTTTTCAATTTTCGGTATCCCGTTTTACGTCATGTTTAGTGTTTAGTATTCAAGTTTCCCAAGTTAGGTGTTGTTTAGTGTTCAGTATTCCAGTTTTCAATTTTCGGTATCCAGGTATTCCAGTTTTTAATGTTCAGTATCCAGTTTTCCATGTTCAGTTTTTAGTGTTCTGTATTCCAGCTTCTCAATTTTCAATTCAATCCAATTTCATTGTTTAGTGTTCAGTATTTCAGTTTCCCAATTTAGGCATACAGCTTTCCAATGTTCAGTGTTTAGTGTTCAGCATTCATTTTTTAATGTTCATTATTTAGTGTTCAGTGTCCATTTTCCCAAGTTCAGTGTTTAGTGTTCAGAATTCCATTTTTCAATTTTCAGTATCCAGTTTTCCATGATCAGTGTTTAATGTTCACTGTCCAGTTTCCCAAGTTCAGTGTTTGGTTATCAATATTTCAGTTTTCCATTTTCAGTATCCAGTTTTCCATGTTCAATATTAAGTGTTCAGCATCTAGTTTTCCATATTCTGTATTCAGTGTTGTATCTATTTTGTGTTCAGTATTGGTGTGAGAAAATGTTACAGACTGATTTCCCTCTGTAAGTAAATCTGACATTTATTTACAAGCTGAGTGTGGAGTTGTAAAGAAGACAATAGCAGGAATGTTTAATATGGAGGAACTGTCTTCATACCGTAACCTAGTAACAGTTAGTCTCACTTTGTATTTGTGCATTGCTTCTGTCTCTTTAGGTGAAAGAGGAGTGTCGTTTCTTAAACGCTCCTCCTGTTCCCCCCCGCTGTGCTAAAGGCCCCGTCCCCAGTCCGCCGGTCCCTCCTCGTTTTCCTCAAACCCCAGCCACACAGACACTCAGCCCAAACCTCTCATTTTATTCATCTGGACTGCAGGAGAGGTAAAATTACAGACAGATACAAATTAAAGAAACCATAGGAAATGAAAGTCTTGTGATGTAGGTTTCTCGGGGAGGGTTTTATTCAGACCTATATTACTAGCTGTTGCTATTTTGTGACCAGTGGTACAACTTATCTATACTGATAGTGGTGAGTCTGGTGACCCAAAGTTATTTTCAAATACAATATTGAATTTCAGTTGTTATTTGTTCTGATAACCCAGTAATAAATTGCATAAAACTATTTTTTTTTCTTTTTTGGAAGTGAACCTGAATTTAATGTAGCCTGGGTCATATTATTATTTTTTTTATATTTTTTGTAAGGATGAGAGCATGTCATTTGAAAGACGTACAAGTTAAAGTCACAAAAACATTGACTTTAACTGTCTCTCTTTTACAGTTCGGCACCTCGTAGCGGTAGTAGCTCTCCATCGCCGGACTCTTATTCTCTGTACTGTTACCCATGCACCTGGGCCAACTGTGTGACCTCTGACTCCTGCGCAAGCCCCGATCCCACCCATCCTGCCCAGGCCTGTTGGTCTCATCCTCGAGGAGGCGGAGCCTACACGTCAAACGTTCTAAATACACCTCTTCTCAGCACTGACTCCGCCCAAAAGAACTACTCCACCTGTCCCAGACCACGGCCGGTGGCGCAGAACCGTTTTGCACCATTTGGCGCTCTAAACCCCTTTGCGAATCCAGGCCATGCCCACGGCTCCTCTGATTGGCTCACCACGGGCAGGGACTCCCCCACCCTCATACCTGACCTCATAAGCTCCACCCCCCAGGAACCTCAAGCCACTCAGGGAGGTTCAGAGGCGGGCCCAGAGCCTCCGCCCAGACCGGTAAAGGGTTCGGAAGAGGACACGGTCACGGTAAACCCCGCCTCTGGATCAGTTGCCATGGTGAGAGGTGCTGAGGGGGGAGCTGGGTCGTCGTGGCGACCCCCCACAGATCTTTGCTGGCTCTCGGTCGAGGAGGTTTCGGCCAGTCTGCGATTCATCGGCCTTTCGGACGACGTGATCGGTCTGTTCAGCCGAGAGAGAATCGATGGCTCGATTTTTACTCAACTGACGGAGGAAATCCTGTCAGAGGACTTTAACCTCACCAAACTACAGGTCAAAAAAATCATGCAGTTTATCAAGGGGTGGAGACCTAAAATATAAGGTGTGAGTGTTGGCTAAAGGGCATCTACCCTGATTCTTCAGATGATTTGTATGTATGTGTGTGCGTGAAAGAAAGACACTTCTATTATAGAAATTCACCTCTCTTATTGAAGGACAGATTGTGACTAATATATTATTGAGCACTATTTGATATTTTTGTTGTTAATTTTGGGGTGGAATAGTTTCGAGTGCCTTCAGTGAACAGTCAGAGCTCATCCGATGGTGTTCTGTTGTCTTTCAAGAGTTTAATCCGTTTGACTCTTTTTTTTTTTCTAGCATCTCTCTCTGTTTCTGTAACCTGACAGCATTGCACTGTAAGTTAAACAGCACTATGCATATACACACTTACTATCCAAGTATGCAAACTCAAATGCTTCACTAATGCTTTGCAAATGCACAGTCACGTTAAGCACACTTGATGTGGAGGTGAACAGACTTCAGTACTCAGAGGTTATATAAATAATGGTGCCATTAAAGCTGTAGTGTGTAATTTTTGTGCCAGTATAACAATTGCAGAAATAATGATTGGTTTCCCAAATACTCCCATCCCTACTGTAGACACCACTGTTTGAGCCAAAGTTGCTAGATGTTCCAACAATCTAATTCATGTTTTTAGTGCCTCAGGGCCTACAAATGGTTTACTTATAGTATTTGCACACCATGCTATTTTGCAGGTTCTACCACTTAGACATCACGGAGGGTTCTGAAATTGTCATCGTAGGTTGATGTCCACTGTGAGAGACATAATCCCAAAAAAAATTCAGAAATCACAATGTATGATTTTTAACTATTTATTTGTATGATACAGCTGCAAATAAGTATTTGAAGACTCATTGTCATGTTGGAAGACCCAGCCTCGACCCATCTTCAATGCTCTAACTGAGGGGAGGAGGTTGTTCCCCAAAATCTCGCAATACATGGCCCCGGTCATCCTCTCCTTAATACAGTGCAGTCGCCCTGTCCCCCAAAGCATGATGCTACCACCCCCATGCTTCACAGTAGGGATGGTGTTCTTGGGATTGTACTCATCATTTTTCTTCCTCCAAACACGTTTAGTGGAATTATGACCAAAAAGTTCTATCCAAATGGTCATTGGCAAACTTAAGACGGGCCTGGACATGTGCTGGTTTAAGCAGGGGAACCTTCTGTGCCATTCATGATTTAAAACCATGATGTCTTAGTGTATTACCAACAGTAATCTTGGAAACGGTGGTCCCAGCTCTTTTCAGGTCATTGACCAGTTCCTCCTACTTTCTTAGGACCATTGAGACCCCACGAGGTGAGATCTTGCATGGAGCCCCAGTCCGAGGGAGATTGACAGTCATATTTAGCTTCTTCCATTTTCTAATGATTGCTCCAACAGTGGACCTTTTTTCACCAAGCTGCTTGGCAATTTCCCCGTAGCCCTTTCCAGCCTTGTGGAGGTGTACAATTTTGTCTCTAGTGTCTTTAGACAGCTCTTTTGTCTTGGCCATGTTAGTAGTTGGATTCTTACTAATTGTATGGGGTGGACAGGTGTCTTTATGCAGCTAACGACCTCAAACAGGTGCATCTAATTCAGGATAATACATTCGCTGCGTCCGAAAACTCAAGGCAGTGACTCGTTGCCTCGCTACCTCATGAGGAAATGACTTCGTAGGTATGAAGGCAGCTCTGAGAAAGACTTTCGGACACACTTCAAAGGCAGCGTGTTTGAAATATAAACAGAGAGCGTCTTTGTGATAACTAATCACATATTTGAAAACTACAATACTAAGTTCTCGCTAGAAATGCAATTAAAAGATGTAAAAAATGAAAATCTACCTTTATTTACACTAAATTGGTGGTCCAGTCGCGTCCTTGGCCGCCATTTTATTTTTTCGAACTCGACCGGGTTGACCAATCACATTCTTAATGTACGCACACGCATAGGTATCTCAGGAGACAGGAAGTAAACCAAACATTGAATTCAGACATGCCTTGATGCTTTCCTGCCTTGGAAAGCTGCCTCAGAAGGCAGCAATTTAGAGTTTTCGGACGCAGCCATTGAGTGGAGGTGGACACTTTAAAGGCAGACTAACAGGTCTTTGAGGGTCAGAATTCTAGCTGATAGACCGGTGTTCAAATACTTATTTGCAGCTGTATCATACAAATAAATAGTTACAAAATCATACATTGTGATTTCTGGATTTTTTTTTTAGATTATGTCTCTCACAGTGGACATGCACCTACCATGACAATTTTAGACCCCTCCCTGATTTCTAAGTGGGAGAACTTGCAAAATAGCAGGGTGTTCAAATACTTATCTTCCTTACTATATATATATATATATATATACACACAGTGGTGGCCAAAATTATTAAATCACCTGACAGATCTGAAATGAATGATGACCTTTATTGCCTCCAAAACGATGGTTGCTTTTATCCACTTTTTACTTTATTCAAGTTTTTATTTAGCCCCAAATTTGTATGTAGGTCAATGTAAATGACCTAAATCTCCTTATGATGACTCAATTCTATGGTTTATAGGGCTGCACGATCACAATCTTTTTTGTTTCCATTGAAGATCACGATCACACTTCATGATGCTGGATAATCTATGAGACAAATACAATAGACAGATGGTCTAATAAATTTATTAAGCACTGTATTTTAACATTGGAAAAAACATAAGTTGTGCTTTATTATTTAGTTTGCTATATAAACATGTCAAAAGTTTGCTATTTAGGGTTCCCACAGGTCATGGAATTTCTGAAATATGGAATTTTGAAAGGCCTATTCCAGACATTGAAAGTCAGGGAATTTGATATATTTTTGTCAAGTGGAATAACAGGGATTTTGTTTGTCGCTTTCAAATTTAGTTTGCATTTATTAAAATGTAATCCACTTGTTAAGTTGTGACGTAAGGAAAACCATTTTTGGGTACAAGCCTCCACTGATTTCAAGTGAGACTACAATCTAAAGCCATTTATTGGCTCACGCATCTCAGACATAGCTCATGACAATTCAGTTTTTTAGTGAAAGTCGGCAGGATTCCCACGGGTCCTTGAAATCCTTGAAAGTTTGTAAATCTGGGGGGGAAAATCAAAACCCTGGGAAGTTTTTGATAATATTCATACATAGATACAGGTCATTGAAAGTGCTTGAATCTATTTTATGCAAGAAGTTTTCTGGAAAAAAATCCACATTATTCCCTGTGAAGTGTAGGATAATATCATAAAAATTCTAGACTTTTTAAGCACATGTGCTGAACTGTTCACTTTAAATGCTTATATCTTCTGTATGCGAATGTTGATTCATACCAAAATGATTTTTTGCATAGTTGTGTTTGACACATGAAAACGTCTCTGGTAACGTATGTAACTGTTGTTCCCTGAGAAGGGAACGAGACGCTGCGTCTCCCTTGCCATACTTCCTGTGTCCCTGTAACGCCGTCTTTGGCACTATTTCCGATAGCGATATACTTCCTGGCTCCCGCGTCACCCTGTCTTTGTTGTTAAGCCTCACCATTGGTTGAATTTGATATACACATTCAGATGCACTTACCCCTGGAGGCGTCCCCAAAGTGTTACTGCAGTGACACAGCGCGAGTTCCCTCGAAAGGGAACTGTAACAATGTATCTTAAAAGGTAACACGATGTAACCTTGCTCTCACTTGAAATGTGTCCCCACATTTAGTCCTTGAATTTGAGGGTATTGAACCTGGAAAGTCCTTGAACGGTACTTGAATTTGAAGTTAACTAAGATGTGGGAACCCTGAGTCGGGGAATTTGACATTTGGCTTAGAGTGGGAACCCTGGCTGTTGTATTGGACTGTTTATCTGTAGTACCAGAAACAGAAAACTTGTTGTAGAAACTGAAGTTTACAGTATTGCCGCCTATAGCACAGTCTTCCTCAATGCATAGAATGCAACACATGAATGTGTTGGTGTATAAATTACAGTCTGACTCGTGTATGAAATAAGCTGCTAGAAGCATTTGTGTTCATGTACTTGCTTGGGCGAAATAATATATACATTTAAATTTTCAAATATTTTGTTTGCACAATATCCAAAAAGCACAATTTCCTTTATTTAATCTGCTATCATATCAGGATGAGAGAGATGCTTAGAGAGTTTTAGAGATTTAAAAAGAATAATTTGAGTTTGTGATGTACATTGCCGAGGATTTACAGTCTAAACGCACTGTAATTAGACGACAGTAATGAAAGCGTTTACTAACCTACAGCCCACACTGATGGAGGATTTGTGTGTATGTGAGTTAGAGATGCTGTAATGAGACCGATGAAAGTGTTTTATCAGCGTTTCAGAGAGACGTCTGAAATTTTTATTTAACTGATTCCCCTCCGTAGACGCATTTGTACTTGAATAATATTTAACAACAATAGTGCGTGTTTCATTTGTATTGTAATTTCATCTACTGTATAATTTAATCCTGATGGATTAGATACAGAAAATAATAAATCAATAGTGCTCACTTTTTGTCCTTTTTGTATTAAATAATTTGAAAATGCTGTAATATGTTTGGTTTATATCTCGCACTGGAATTGGAAGGACTAGTGGTGCACAATGCATTGTGGGATACATTATTCTTATGAAATCCAAACTTAGAAGGTGTCCAGCATCAGATTTTTTAAAAAGCACTTGAAGCCAATTGGTATAAGATTAAGGTCTGAACTTACTATAATCATTATTTTTAGAGGATATTACCTATAGAATTATTTACATTTTTTAGATTATCATTATAAAAATGATCATTACCGCAACATGATATTACATTAAATATATGCATTTACAAACTCATGTTTCGGTAATGAGAACTAAAAAGTTGTCTGAGTACTATGACAAACAAAATTTCAACTTTTATCTGGAGAGAAAAAATAAGAACTGCTTACCTGGTAGCCATCTTGAGTGTCACAGTCAATTATGTCCCTTACAACAATTTTTTTTTGTTGTTGAAAATGTTAGTTCCTTGAGGGCTTAAACAATGATTGAAAATTGTTGCGGAGGATGAGACACATTTCTTTTCCTTATTATTGTCTCTACATTTACCAATGATCTTTACTGTAAATGTTTATAGTATAACATAAGAAGCTTTTTGTTTATTTATTTATTTTTAATTATAAATATTTCCATGACAAATAACCCAAATCCAGTCATGGAAACGTTGCGGAAATGAAAATTTCCCCTTAAATGTGAAAAAAAATTGATTTGTAACTGTATGCTTCTTATTTTGATAGCATTTACTTTTTTTATCAAAATGTTTCTAAGTCTAATTTCGCGAGAATCACCCATATGGGACCCTGGACCACAAAACCATAACCATAAAGTCATAAGTCGCACGGGTATATAACAATAGCCAAAAATAGATTGTATAGGTCAAAATTATAGATTTTTGTAATGCCAAAAATCATTGGGATATTTAGTAAAAAATGTCCTACTGTAAATATATCACAAATGTATTTATCATTATTAATATGTGTTGCTAAGGACAACTTTAAAGACAATCTTCTCAATATTTAGATTTTTTGCACCCTCAGATTCCAGAATTTCAATAGTTGTATCTCAGTCAAATTTTGTCCTTTCGTAACAAATACACGAAAGGTAAGATTATTCAGCTTTCAGACGTATAAATCTCAATTTCAAATAATTGAAAATTGTCAAAGATTATGGGGGTCCCCTAGCTAAGCCCCCCTCCCTCAATATAGGATCACAGTGATATCACAAAAATGTGATCCTGGATCAATGTTTTAATCAAAGACACCCCAAATTACCTTTAATCAAACCCTAACCATTCTTTACCCCTCAAATTAGTGTAAAATAATAGTTTGGAAAAAAATTAAAAGCCCCAATCCTAAATCTAAATCTGTCAATTCCTCCAGAATACAGCATGAGGCGCACTTGAGAATTTACATTTATACAGAAATCTTTTGGATTAGTTTATTGCGAAATTGGGACAAATAATGAACAGTATTGCTTTGTGGCAGCGCAGCATGAGAATTTAAATGTTCATGTATTATTTTCATTTTAATAAAAACTAGAGGAACCAACCCCGTAATTTATATTTTTGTGCTTTATAGGGGTCCCTTAATGCTTATAAGGGGTCCGGGACCACCCCAGCCCCCCCCCCCTCAATTCGAACACTGCTTATGACTGGTTTTGTGGTTCGGGGTCAAATATACTGCAGAAATGGTAATAGTACCACAATGGTCTGATGAATAGACAAATTATAATTATTTGGCAAATTTTGGTTTTAAGTTTATTGTTTGCAAACATCCAAACTATTATACTATAGAAAAACAGTACAGCTAACAAATAAAAAACAGTTTAATGCACCTGCAAATTTATGATTTTACAGGGCAGCATATCTGAATCATGCCAAGATATGTTACCAATGTACTGGAGCCAAATCGCTAATATACAGGATTTATAACATACTGGCAAATTATGTACAGGCCAATGCTAAAAGTTAGGAAAATGCCAAAAACGTTTAACATTTTAATAACTAAATGGTTTGTAAATAGTGCTCTGCTTTCTGTGTGACCCACACATCTTAAGGTCAGAAGATGACATTTTATTTGTGAAATCTTTTGCTGGAGTCTTTGGCGTGGTCCATGAGCAGCTGGCAGGGAGTAAACTGGTTACCATAAACCTCCTCAAATCGCTTCATTTTCTGGACCAGTTTATCGGCTCCAAACGAATCCACGAAACGGAACGGGCCTGAGATGTGAGTAAAATCATTATATTATTATCATCCATCAGCACAATGTTCATATTAAATCACTTCAACACTATACGTTGTCTTATATATGTCTTACCTCCCAAACAAGGTGGGAAGCCGAGTCCAAATACGGCACCGATATCTCCCTGTACGGGGTCAGGCAGGATCCCTTCTTGCAGACACAGTACGGCCTCGTTCACGAATCGAGACACAAGCCGATACTGAACATCTTCATCACCAGAGCTAAAGAGTCACAGAGAGGAAGAAGAGGAGTTTTTTATGTAATGAAAGCTAAACTTTGTCTAAAGTGTTTGAATGATGGATGACTTACACAGCAGGGGGCGCTGTAAGTTTAAAACTCTTGAGAATTTCTTCAGCACCGGAGTTCACTTTCTTTTCCTTTGACTTGACTCCGTATACGTAACAACCTTTTCCTGACTTTCGTCCTAATGTTCACACATACACATAATTAAAACTTTCAACATGACAAGAAAAGTTTTTGTTTTACATTAACAATTTATTCCCTTTTACTGCATTTCCCAAATCTCTTAAAGGTGCTTCTTTGGAGATTAATAGTGCCAGCACCCTTCTGTGTTTCAGATGTACCTTTGAAGCCTTTCTGGACCATCATCTTCAAAACCTCAATGTTTCCTCCTCCGAATCGTGTGCCAAATGCCTTCCCGAGATCCTCTGCAACATGAGCCGCCACATCAATACCGACCTCGTCAGCAAGAGTCGCCATGCCGACAGGAAACCCGAATCCTGTCGTCAGAGCATCCAGTTTCTTAGGCCCGACTCCTTCCTGTATTCGAGCGATAAAAGAGATTACAGACGATCTAATAGGATCATAAAAATAGTTTTGATCTAACAGCCCATGTTGACCTCTCATTGCATATGAATATGCAGGCCTGTTTTGATTCGTAAAATACCTGCAATACTCTGACAATCTCTCCTAACATGGGAGCCAGGCAACGTGTGGTGTAAAACCCCGGACCGTCCTGGAAGGTCACAAATCGGAATAACAGTAAAAAAGACAATGTGAAATATTCACAAACACCTTTATATAAAATGTTAAACATGAAACACGTTCTCACCCCCACCACTATGATGACCTTCCCCTGTTTGAGTCCCACAGATACAGCGGATGCTGTTGTGTCTCTGGATGTTTTATTTGTGGTGATGATCTCCAACAATTGCATTTTATCCACCGGAGAGAAATAATGCATCCCAATCACCTACAAAACACAAACCCACGTGTAAGTAGTGTACTACATCACCATTAACCTTAAAGGATTATTTCAAAAATCCAGATAATTTACTCACCACCATGTGATCCAAAACGTTGATGTCTTTCTTTGTTCAGTCGAGAAGAAATTATGTTTTTTGAGGAAAACATTCCAGGATTTTCTCATTTTAATGGACTTTAATGGACCCCAACACTTAACAGTTTTAATGCAATTTAAAATAGCATTTTCAAACGACTCTAAACGATCCCAAACGAGGCATAAGGGTCTTATTTAGTGAAACAATTGTCATTTTTGACAAGAAAAATAAAAAATATGCACTTTTAAACCACAACTTCTCGTCTATCTGCGGTTCTGTGACGAGCCAGCGCGACCTCACGTAATTGCGTAATGCCGTGGAAAGGTCACGTGTTACATATATGAAACGCACATTTTCAGATCATTTTAAACAATAAACTGACATAAAGACATTAATTATTATCATTCGGCATACAACAATGTCGGAACGGTCCTCTTTCTTCACACTTGTAAACACTGGGGCGTAGTTTTGCATACGCCATCCGTGACCTCTTGACGTGATGACATATTACGTGTGGTCCCGTTGGTGCGTCACAGGACAGGAGATAGACAAGAAATTGTGGTTTAAAAGTGAATTTTTTTTTCTTGTCAAAAAGGACAATCGTTTCGCAAGATAAGACCCTTATGCCTCGTTTGGGATCGTTTAGAGTCCTTCGAAACTGCAATTTTAAATTGCATTAAAACTGTTACGTGTTGGGATCCATTCAAGTCCATTAAAATGAGAAAAATCCTGGAATGTTTTCCTCAAAAAACATAATTTCTTCTCGACTGAACAAAGAAAGACATCAACATTTTGGATGACATGGTGGTGGGTAAATTATCTGGATGTATTTTTTTAAGAAAATGGACTAATCCTTTAATGACGAATACCAAAAAATAACAGAAGTCAGTGTAAAAATATAGTATAAAACATAAAAAATAATGCAACACACACCTTCTCAGGTCTTTTGCTGGCGGCTGCGATGTCTTTAATGGGTAGAGCTGATGTATTTGTGGCAAATATGCAGTGTGGAGGAATGACCTGTACACGGGTAAAACTCACTGTCTTATCTGAAGTTAACCACCTTTTAATATTTTTCATGTTAAAACACATGCACTTATATATCTGAACTTACGGCCTCGACCTCCTTCAGCACTTTATGTTTGATTGACAGGTCTTCAAACACAGCCTCAATGACCATGTCTGCGGTGTCAAAGCCATGATAGTCCAGCTGTCCTGATAGCATAGACAGGATCGAGTCTCTCTCAAATGTCGTCAGACTTTTCTTCTTCGTTTTGTCATTAAGCCTGAAAAAAAAACAATGAAATATTGATTTTTAATAAAGGAAATAACAGTTTAAAGTTTTAGTTATAACTAAATATTAAATTAAAACTTAAATATTCAAAACATATATTTTATTAAATCTGCTAAGAAATGCATTATATTGGGTACCAAATGAATTCCCATGACTTTACGGTGAATTAAAATTTTTGTATATAAATTTAAAAAATCATTTGATCAAGATTGCGCTTAAAAAACAGTTTAGTTTGGTATAACTACTATAGACATAGACCTTGACTTTTTCATTTTTCATATTTCCATCTTTTCTTAAGGCCATGAAAAGTTACATCACTGACATCTAGTGGCTCTTTCTTGTAATTGTCTCTTTCTGATGTCCCACACCACAAAAAATGATTTTCAAGAAAAAAAATCTTAGTATTTTTCTCTTGTTTTCAGTAAAAATATCTAAAAATTCTTAAATTAAGATGCTTTTTCTTGATGAGCAAAACGACCCAAGAAAATAAGTCTAGTTTTTATCCCAAAAATATCAAATTTAAGTGATTTTGTGCATAAAACAAGCAAAAAAATCTACAAATGGGGTAAGAACATTTTTTTTTTCTTAAACACTAAATTCAAGAAAAATTTGCTTACCCTATTGGTAGATTTTTTTGCTTGTTTTATGCACAAAATCACTTAAATTTGATCTTTTTGGTCTAAAAACTAGACTTATTTTCTTGGGTCATTTTGCTCAAGAAAAAGCATCTTAATTTAAGAATTGTTTGATATTTTTACTGAATTTTTTCTTTAATTTCTTTTTCTTGAAAATATTTTTTTGCAGTGCATTTATGACCTGCATTTCATGTCTCACTAGAGTTGCAAAGGGGTGGAAAGTTTCCATGGGAACCGATTCTGGGGAATTTTGGAAATTTTCCAAATTGGAAACTTAATGAATCTATTTGGAAATTAAGGGAAATTAATATCATATACAAACATACATTAACATTTAGTTTGGTCATAAGCAGAAATGCATTGAAGAATCCTAATACTTACGCTCATCAAGCCGGGATTTATTTGATGAAAAATCTATTTTTTTATCAAATAAATGCAGGCTTGATGAGCATAAGAGATTCTTTCAAAAATAATAAAAATAGTAATGTTTTCAAACTTTTGGGTTGTATGGTATTTCTGTATGCTAACAGAAAACTGCCTAACAGAATGTAGGAAAAGTTTTAGTAAGCAGTGTGCACAGGGCCGCCTTAACCTAATGTGAGGCCCCGGGGCTAAGAGGTTTTGTAGGCCCCCCTTCCCCTCGATTTATAGTCTAATTTTTTTTTTTTTAAGTGTAATATCTAGGTAATCTACATCACAAAATGCATTAGTTTCTTTCGAGACATACAACTGTGAGTTTTCCCTCTTTGAGCCAGAAAACACCATAATATTGTTATTAACATATCACTGAGCCCACTTGAGCATAAACACAAGACACTTTATTAACAACCACACACAGCAACATGTGGTGATAATTAAACCAAAATGTGTGAAAGTATATATGTTTATAAGCTTTATATTTATATAGTTTTTGGAATATACAAATTTGCAGAAAATTGCCACTCATACTTAAATGCTCACCACAGTTTTAAAAATATAATAAGTTAAAGTTAGTTTTAAAGTAAAAATGCATTAATGATAACAAAAGATAAGTCTTTATAGACTGAATCTTGTTAAATGCATTAATGATAACAAAAGATAAGTCTGACAGAATCTTGTTTTTTAATCAGTTATTTATTTTGTAGGCTATTGAAGATATAGTATGCATTGTATTTAGTATTTATGCATACATAAGCATGTAAAACGACCAAGTATGAATATGCACAAAACAGACAGGGAACATACCTGTATATAAGATCTTTAGATAATGAGATTATAATGGTGCTATCAGGGGATGATCATTTGAGATGGTCTTGTCGCTCTTTACTTTCTTAGACTTGCACCTTTACCGTTGCGTCTCTTTCTCGTCTTTCTAAACCAACAGATGTGTGTACTGTGAGCTAACGTCGCGTCAAACATCGCTCCAGCTGCGCACGCGTCACTGATATAAACGCGAGTAAACTTAAACTTTATAACGACTAACAGCATTATGTGCGGGAACTCCTTTCTTAATTTAGCGGCACAGTTTCTTGTGCACTTTTGGAGAGACTTCTGCATGCCAGCTGCACGAGCACAGAGAGAGCGAACGAGCGAGCGCGCGCACGAAAGAGAGAGAGACCTGCACCTCACTAGTGCTTATTATGAAATTTCAGAAATTACTCTTTCATTTGTTGGTGGATTATTTCCTGTTTCTCTGTCATACTCAGTCTAACGTGCAGGAATGTCAAGTTGACAACGCGCACTTAATTACATTACGCGGAATAAAAAATATGTTACGTCTGACATTTTATTTCACGTTAAGTTACAACGGACCAATCAGCAGCCATGTAACGTTCAATTAGAGTGATTGACAGAAAACCTGACAAGTTACAAAACAATATGACCTTTTCAGCTCGCAAACTTGGGAGGCCCTTGAACTTGGGAGGCCCCTGGGCTTCAGCCCAGGTAAGCCCGTGCATTAAGGCGGCCTTGAGTGTGCATATGAGAAATGTGCAGGGTAAAAATTGCATTAAATCTTCTTGTTTTAAACAAAATTGTGTTGCAAGTCCTTGTTATAAGGCAATTTCCCAGTTTATTCGCTTTAATTCCCATATATTCCTGTTAATTCCCATGGAAAGTTTCCAGCCTTGAAAATTCCTGGAATTTTGTAACCCTATGTCCCACTAAAATTCATATAGTTTAGGGGACTGATACGACACATTTTCATAAACATCTAAAGCTCTACTAACAATTCGTCTTTATCTTAGATTTATATTTTTTACCAACCCCTTGTACACCTGTTGTTGACCTCTGCCGAGTCCTTCTTGTGTCGTGTCCTTCAGGATGGTGGCCACACCTTTGTCTATTGTTACCTGGGCGATACCTGCTCCCATAAGCCCCGCCCCTAGGACAGCTAGCTTCCTAAAAAATAAAAAACTCATTATTACACCCAATCATACTAATGTCCCGATGACATCCTCAGCCCCTCCCACTTCACATACCTAACGTCTCTTTCCGGCTTCCCGAAGTGGTTCTTTTTGCAGGCCACCTGACCGTGATACAGACCAATCAGAGCTCTGGACTCTGATGTCATCGCTAACTTACCAAAGTTCTAGAAATGAGAGGTCAGAGGTTATGATATAAATATAATACAGTGTTATAGTTTCAATAATTTTAGCACGGTTAAGCAGGTGTCCCTCAATTCCCCTTACTGTGGTAAAATCAATGTAGTGGATGGCCTCTACTAGTATTAAGTAAGAAATAATTTGACTTGGTCGTTTTGAGAGGTCAGGTGTGCGTTTATCCAAAAACATAATGCACACCCGTGGTGGTACATTTCTCAACCAATCAGAATGAAGCATTCAACAGCCATGTGGTATAATAGGTGTTAATGAAGAAATTACATGCGGTAATACTGACCTCAGATTCAGCCTTATATCCAGCATCTTGACCGCTTTCAATGCCCGTCTGCACGCACTAACACACAAACACAGTTCCTGAGCCAGTGTATATGTATACTGTCTGTGTCTCAGCACAGGTAAGTGTGTTTACCTCTATGATCTTCAGTGGAGCAGGGTAAAGCCCTTTGCTTTGTTTCATAACTTTGCTGTGGACAGTTTTGTAGATCTGTTTTCTTACTGGGGGCAGACCCATCACAAAATCCTGCACCCCTGAAACATATAAAAAGTTTCTTGAAAATGACTCAACAGTCGATCAGTCTTTATCTGTGTGCGTGTCTCTTACTCTGCATTAATCCTTTCTTCTTTTCCACAGTGACCTTTTTAGCAGCGAGACCTTTAGCTAAATCCACAGCCACTTCTTCCAGATACTCAATAGTCCTCTCTTCTGGACTCTTCAGACCTGGACCTGCACACAGATCATGTATAGGCAGTAGGTTGTTATTGTTATATTACATAAATAAGCCCTGAAAGTGTCATCAGGACCCAACGTGAAGTTAAGGGTCTTGTATCACACTGAACCCTACAAAAAAGACTTTCTTACTTAGCAGTTTTGTCTACAAATGTCTAAAAATTCTTAAAGCAAGATGCATGTTCTTGATAAGAAAATAAGTCTAGTTTTTAGATAAAGATATATATATATATATAAAAAATTTAAGGTAATTTGTGCATTAAACAATAAAAAAAATCTGCCAATGGGAGTAAACTAATTTTTCTTGGATTAAGTGTTTAAGAAAAAAGTTCAAGATTTTTTTACCCCATTGGCAGATTGTTTTGCTTGTTTCATGCACATATTCACTTAAATATATATATTATATTTTTTATAAATATATTTTATATTATATTTTTATAAATATATTTTATATTATATTTTTATAAATATATTTTATATTATATTGTTTATAAATATATTTTATATTATATTTTTATAAATATATTTTATATTATATTGTTTATAAATATATTTTATATTATATTTTTATAAATATATTTTATAATATATTTTTTATAAATATATTTTATACTATATTTTTTATCAATATATTTTATACTATATTTTTTTTAAATATATTTTATATTATATTTTTTGAATATATATTAAATATATTTTTTCTCGAAACTAGACTTGTTTAATTAGATCATTTTGCATATTGATTTAAAAATGTTTAGATATTTATACTTAAGTCATTTTCTGCAGCGAAAGGGGCTTATTTCACGATACAACCGGCTGTCTGTACATTATTTTGCTTATTACACGGTTACTTACCTCATAAGTTATGTAAGGAATATGGAAATGCAAAAAATATAATCATTAAATATTGATTAAAAATATTTTATTTGCTCATTTTAAATCAATGCAGACCTTCCATGAGGAATTTTTTTTTTACTTTAGGTTTTAAGATAAGACAAGACATTCAAATGTCATTTGTGAATATAATGCCATTGATGTTATTAAAAGACCTATTTAAATTGCATTTTTGTGTAATATTAAATTCTGAAAATGATTTGCAGCATCCAGGTTATTAGTTTTAAGCGGTTGTTATCTAATCAGGGTTGGGGAGTAACGGATTACATGTAACGGGATTACGTTATCAGGATACAAAAAACTAGTAAAAAACTTACTACGTAAAAAAAAAACATAGTAATCAGATTACATTTGCATCCTGTAAAAAATGGGAATACGTTCAGGATGACAAAGATTTACACTGATTTTTAAGCACTGCTTGACTATACAGTAATGTGACGAGATTTTTCAAAGAAATAAGGACAAAACCTTTTTTGAATATTTTCCTCTTTTGATTGTTGTTGGGTTACTAATTAAATTAATTTCTGTAAATCACTTTTTCCCTTTTTACAATGCACTGATATGATATTAAGTGGCGGTTTCCCGGACAGGGATTATACTAGTCCTAGACTAAAATAAATGTAAGGGCTGTCCAAACTGAAAACAACTTGAACTGACATATCTTAAAATATATGTGACCTTGAAGGAATCCAAAAGTAATCAGATTACATTACTTTTATATTTTGGTGCTTGGATTAAGTTACTGAATGCTTTTTTATGCAGTAAATTGTAACTAAATACATTTAAAAAGTTACCCTCCCAAGTTAGGAAATAACAAACCTGCAAATGTCACGACTGGCCAATCAGAATCAAGCATTCCAACAAGCAGTGTAATAATTATTTTTATGCTTAATGTTAAACCTTTGATCATAAATCTCAGGGGAAAACTTGTTTACAAAACTTGCAGTGTTACCATAAACTCCCATTAAAAAAAGGAATCATAAGGGAGCATCTTTAAATAAATAAATAAATAATCACCTAAAGGATCCACTAGCTGATGCACAAGACCCATTTTTTTGGCTTTATCTGCACGAATATTTCTTCCAGTCAACATCATATCAAATGCAGCAGGCAGGCCCACCTAACACACACACAAACACACACACATATCAATTGCAGAAACTGTAAAGAAAATAATATCTAAAGTAAGGGAGTGTCAGTAAACACCTCACCATTTTGGGCAGTCTCTGAGTCCCTCCGGCCCCGGGCAGCAGCCCTAACATCACCTCTGGGGTGCCCAGAATCGTCTTTTTACTCTTAGTGGCCACACGGTACTGACAAGAAATAGCAAACTGAGAGAAAAACAGAACCGAGTGTCAGCAATCTTGCACACACGACATACCGGAGAGTTTAAAAGCAGGGGAATCGGGTTTACTTCTGCTGTCTAAGACTGTCACAACAAAGATTCGATTTCAGAGACGTACTTTTCAGTAATATCTGCTGCTAGGGACTTTTATGGATGACTTTTTATTCAAATCACAAATCACAGTTGAAAGACAACTTCAAAATGATTCAATAATAAAACTGTGAATCACAAGAACGAGCGCTGACCTCCAGACCGCCACCCAGACAAGAGCCATTAATAGCAGCCACAATAGGGATGGGAGATTTCTCAATCTGTTTAAACATCTTTTGACCTTCCTGTGACAGTGATGTCACTTCCTCTGCTGTCCGGCAGGCCTGGATCATACTGAGAGAGAGAAAGAGATGCTGATGAATGTGAGTCTTTCATGACCCGATGAATGCGTTTTTCTATGTGCGTGTATGGTACTTGATGTCAGCTCCTGCAATGAAGCTTCCTGGTTTTCTTGAGATGAGAACGGCGCTCTTTACTGCTGAATTCCCCCAAATCTCTCTCATCACCTCTGTCATCTCCGCCTGCATCTGCTTTGACAGAGTATTCACCTGCACACATGTGATGCAAAAGAAACCCAGAAGAGTTGCTGTTGTTGAGCATTTGTTAATGTCATCTTTACAAATACAATTTATTACATCAGAAGAATTAAGATATAAGATAACAAACCTTTGAGTTAGGATCATTGATTCGCACGACAGCGACCGTGTCTTTGACCTCATAACTGACATGAGTGCGTGCTATAGAGAGAGAGAAAAAGAGAGATTGATTTGAATTGAAAACATTAAAAATGTTTTTATCATCCTGAAGGCTTTATTTAGTTACCCAGCACAGCTGATGACACAGAAAGACGTCTCTGTCCATGACCTGTGACCCAAAACATAAAAATACACAATTCACACATTAATAATTATTATTAATTGTATATATATATATATCTTATTTAAAAACGCTTCAGTTTTTCTTTTAGAATGAGAGTTGATAAACATGTTCATACAACAAAGTACCATAGTATTACCATAAAACAGGGTACATTCATGGTAAAACCGTGCAGTATGGTAGTGGTGGTAGTACTATGGCAGTGGGGAACCTTCAGGGCCTTCTACGCCTTCAGAGAAGGCCTAAAAAAATTAATAAAAAGATTTTTTATAATAATAATACAAATAAATAATATAGTATTCAATAAAAATATGTTTTTACATTTTAAAATTTCTATTTAATTCAATTTAATACAATACATGTAATATATTTTCTCTCATCTGTTCTAACGTTAAGCTTACTGTCAGGTTCATGTCATGAAAACATCTAATCCAATCAGAATCGTCTGTCTCTATTAAGGCCCGGTTATCTGGCTCATTCATTGGTTAGGACTTCATAAATCCCAGGGAAGGCCAAGCTATGTGTTTTGGTGTGGAGAGTGACGGGCAAATCGACCAATCACGTTTTGATTTCAAGGGGGCGGGTAAAAAACAAAACATTGTAAGCCTTCATGAAGTCCTAAGCATGCAACAAACTGGATGCGAGCAGCCGTCGAACACCAAAGACGAAGATCATAGACCGTTAATATTAATACAGTCTAGTGCCCCGAATCTCTGCGGTGAGAGTGGTTGAGGTAAATGGCGGAAAACGTGATTGACGTTGTGGTTAGCTTGATAGGGCTGAGGTAAAAACGAAATAACTTAAGCGCGTACTCGTGAAGAGCACAGCCGGGAGAAGCGCGTGCAAAGGAGACTGTGCATATGACGCGAACACGAGTAAAATAAAGGGTTTAATTATACTTAAACTTCCTGACAGTTTCACTTGTTACGTGAGGATAGTAATGACTGACAGACGACGCCGAATTACATACAATATAATTTCCTAACTAAATCTGAGAGAATGCGAAAACATTCAAATATTTTTTTCCCCGCTATACTCGATGGGCAGGGCGGAGATACATTTTGGTAGCCCTCGGGGCTCGGGCTAGAGATTTTGCGAGCCCTGGATATCTTATAACAACAGGTATAAGCCACAAGGAGGTGCACTGAGAACGCAGGGTGCTATATTTCCCCTTATGAAAAAGGCTAACAAGGTATCCTACAGCTAAATATATATTTCCAAAAAATAAATTAAAGAACATAATTTAAGCTTGTTAAATGCAAATTTACAGAGCCCCTGACTGTCATTACAGAGCAGCAGAGTCTGTATTTGTGTTTATCAGTTAGATTAAAGTAATTTTAAACTTTAAAACTGCATTTAAAGGCAGACAATGCCCATTCTGTAATTTAACTTTGCGTGCTCAGAATTTTTACACGTTCACTGTATGATTTAACAAAATACAAATAGCCTAGTATTATGGATGGAGAGGCATTTGCACTTTATTGCATATTTTGAAGGCCCAGCTGAAGTACCCACGGTTCGCCACTGTACTATGGTATCCTTTGGTGTACATAACATAATGTCCGTAATCATTCAATGTTTATCATTATGGCATCACATCTTTTTACTATATAATTAAAATATGTAACACATAAAACTGTGACCTTTGGCCCAGTATCCTCAAAATGTGACCTTTGTCCCAGTTAACTCCCTCCCTCCCACCTGTCACAGCGACTGACTGTGTGCATCCATTCACAGAACTGTATATTAATAATAATACTTACTATATAAACTAATGCATGAAATAAATAAACGTTTGAGGTCAAACACAACACATTAAAAACAAATGGTGCTTGTATATTAACACTGTAACAAGGGTATCACAATATAAAACAGACTGTTATGATGCTAAACATCTTCAATACATATACTGTAATAACAAATACTTAGGGTAAATTAATATAGTAACCGTGGTTACGTCCTAAAACCACAGTTACTACAAGTTATTGTTATTACAGTAAACATGTGGCCACCACAGTAACAAACAAAAAACAAACAAACAAACAACATAAAGTTTAAATTGCATAAAGTTTAAAGTACACTGTTTAACTTTTCTTACATAAAACGATATTATATAAATTAATATTTACTGTACCTGTAAGTAACGTTACCTGCTGTAACCCACTGACCTGAAGTCACAAAACTGGGTCAAAGTTCATTCATGCGGGTTACCATTTAACCTAAACTTATCTCACTCCGTAATATCGCATATTTTCATATATAAAATTATATAAAGTTGATATATGTTTGTTACCTGTAATAGTATTTACTGTTCGGCAGCAGCAGCCGCGAGCCAGAAGCAGTCCTGTACTTGCCATCTTCCTGAGTGACGCCACGACCACTGCGCGCACACGTACGCACCAGCTCGTGTCCGCGAAAGGCAAAACTTTTCATCTAGTGTATAATTTTAGTTTAATAAATTGATTAAGATAGATTGATTTAGGTCTGATAAGTGTATTGCTGTTTGTAAAAGTGTACATTTAAATTACAATTTTAAGAAATGAAATGCATAATAACAACAGGTTTAATCTCATTGTTTAATAGATACATTTTTCCAAGAGCAATTTACAGATTTCTATCAAATACATATATGTGAATGCAAATGCCGATCTTTATTTTATCTGTATTTTAAATATTATTTTCGCTGTACAGTCATGATCAGTCATATAATTCCCCAGCCATCCCGGACAATTAGAATAAGTGAACTCACATTAAAACTTGATTATTTAAAAAATACACGTACATTTATAAGTATAATTAATACAATAAAACATTAAAGAATAAAAATAATTAATAATACACATCTTTCATCAGTATATTCCAAAAGTAATATCGTTTCTCGTAATTTGAGTTTATGCACATATCCATTAAAAAGTTTGTGCCAGTTATGCGTATAACGCAAAAAACACACACAAAATATAACTAAATTGTTTTATGGTCAAATAAGTTCCGCAGGCTTTCTCTGGTCTTTTGCGCAGGCATTGAATTGGGCTGCTAGGTTTCCGCGGGGTCCTGTTGCTCGTGCAGTGCTGTAGTCATTGGACAGACGCGACACATCAAACTCTACCTTCATAGCACCACAGGTAAAACATATACATTAATGCGCGTTTAACGACAGGCACATAGTTTATATGATAAAGGCTTATTGTGGTCTTAAACCGTGTGAGACGTGCAGAGGAATTTACCACTAACGTTACACTAGTTATTCGTGTCGAAGTTTGTTGATCTTGTGCAACATTACTCTGTTTTTACTTTGAATTTACGGTCATCTTTGGTTATGTTGTGGTCGGTGTAGGTTAATAATGAGTTTAAGATCTTGACCAGCTGTTAAAGTGTTTAATGTCGCTCTGTGTTTGTCCTTGTACAACCGGCTGACAGAATTAGGTGAAGGGTCACACACATACACGCGCGCGCGCGCACAAGATCAGTGTCAATACACCTACATTATAATTATTAATGTTACATACGTTCCACGTCATCTCATAAATCTACGTTGTTGCCCAAAATGTATGTGCTTGTGACACACTCAATGTTATTTGAATGTCATTGCATTAGATTGCATTATCAAAGAATGTAATATCTGGAAGCACTAATATGATATATCTACAAATCGCTGAAATGATATTCTCTATATATCACATTATAATATATATGGTCATAAATTGGATCTCAAAAAAATGGCTCGGGTTTGTTTCACTTTATTTGTTAATCTATAATGCAAATGCATCGGACAATTTTAAGTGTAGTTTAAAGGGGACGTTTCACAAGATTTTTTGGGGTGGTTTCCCGGACAGGGATAAGCTTAAGCCAGGACTAGGTCGTAGTTGAACTATGAAATATTGCTATAACAAACATGCCTTACTAAAAACATTACTTGTGTGCATTTTGAGGCAAACCAAAATGCACTGATGTATTTTCAGATTACATTTATTTTAGTTTAGGACTAGTCTAATCCCTGTCCGGGAAACCGCCTATTTAAGATGTAAAATAAATTTTTGGTGTCCCCAGAGTGCATGTGTAAAGTTTAACTCAAGCTTATAGATAATTTATTATAGCAGGTTAAAATCAACATATTGTAGGTGTGTGCAAAAATTTGCTGTTTTGGGTGTGTGCTTTAACATGCAAATGAGCTGATCTCTGCACTGAATGGCAATGGGGTGATTGGATAGTGCAGTTTAAGGGGGTGGTATTTATTATCCCCTTCTGACATCACAAGGGGAGACAAATTTCAATGACTTATTTTTTCACATGCTTGCAGGGAATGATTTACCAAAAAAAGTTACTGTTTTTTTTTCACATTTTCTAGGTTGATAGAACCACTGGGGACCCAATTATAGCACTAAAACGTGGAAAAGTCAGATTTGTGATATGTCCCCTTTAAGTGTCCGAATGTTTTCTAGTGGTGGTCACTATTATTTCATACAATAATGATAAAAAAGCAATGAAAGTGATTGGGTACTGTAGGTTTTAATGCTGAAACTCAACTAGTGACTTTCCCTATTTTTCCTGCCAAATTGTATTATTGATATTTTAAGGTTAAAATTTTCATCCAGGTGTCACACTGTTGTTGTCTGAGATCTTGTGATATGTTTCAGCAAAGTTTCAAATAAAATATATTTCTGGAAAGTATTTTCATTAAATAGCACCAAGTTGAATTTGTAGATTATAACTAAACCTGCTGTGTTGCACTGAAATGATGGTTTGGAATATAATATTCTCTCATAAATTTGGTTTCCACATAGTTAATGATGGCATCGATGTTGATGAATTCTCTGAGGAGCGGTCCAGTGACATCTTTGCAGGCCGCTCGATTCGGTAAGACGGACTGGGTCTCAGCAGAGCTAATGAACACTTCATGTTATTCAGACAAGTGAAAAAATACTGAACGTGTGCATGTCATTACTGCTCATTAAAACTGTATAACAATGACTTTCTGTCCTCTCTCTCTCTCTCTGTCTTCAGCTGCTCGTTCTCTCAGCTCGTCTGCCCATCTGCAAGCTCAAGGTAGTGTGTCAGGTCAATATTGACCAGCTCTCATGTATATCAGCTGGCATAAATACTCAATAACAAGTAGTTGATTTTATTTTTCGTGTAATTTTTGTTGTTGTTTTTGTCTGTGACTGTTATTTTCAAACAGCAAAGAGCAAGAAAACCCTTGCCAAACCAGGAGTGAAGAACATTGTTCTGGTGGAAGGCGTTCGAACCCCCTTCCTCCTGGCTGGCACTACGTAAGTTTTTGTTATGAGGGAGCAGATTACAGGAGACTAAATAAATGTTGTAGATTGAAAATTATTCAAACCCTAAGTACCTTAAACTTTTGAAATCCACCACAAGAAGTTTTGCTGATCTGACGTTACCTTGATTTTTTTTCCTGATCAAGGTGACAATATCATGTCATACTTTCAGTCGAATATTATTTTGTATTTTTGTAGTGATACACCAGCCTGAATAAGATTAGTCTCTTTAGAATGTGACACTGTTACAGTAATAAAGTAAATATGTGTGTTTTTCATTTCTATTCTCTGTACATTTTTATCATTAGATACTCTGATCTGATGCCCCATGATCTGGCCAGAGCTGCATTACAGTATGTCAACACACACACACACACACACACACACACACACACACACACACACACACACACACACACACACAAATATATGGGATACATTTCTTAATCCCCATTTTAACTTTCCTAGTAAAAACTAAATCTGAACATGTTTGAAACATCATTTAAGAAAGATAAATGAAAGCACAACTACATTAGAGCATAAGTATTGGCAAATATATAAACAAGTAGAAATTAGGACAGTTTTGCTGTCTTACACAAAATGTCTTCTCGAATAAATTTGTTTTGATTTGAGGCTCTTGAGACATTATTACTGAATACTGATTTAGAAAATGAGTCTTTCCCGATAGCGTTTAAAAAAAAAATTGCCAGCCAGCGCCAGCATTTTTCATGATTTTTACAAAAGTTTAATAAAAAATGTTATACTTTAAATATATAAACATACAATTTATTAGATGAAAGAACAGACCCTCTGCTTTCAAAAAAAAAGTTTAATCCTACATCCATTGGTTCTCTTTTATCACCTCTCAAATACGGGTAGATTTCTTCTAAAAGACAAAAAGCTGAGATAATTCAATTTTTGTGAAAGACTTTTGATAGAGATCATTAGGGGTGTGCATTGGCACTGCCCTCACAATTCAATTCAATTACGATTCACCAGGTAACGATTCAATTCAATTCGATTCTACGATGCATTGCGATGCATCAGAATTCTACTGTACACAACAAGGCAAATTTTTAATAAGTCAAGTAGTAAACTCAAGTGCAACTATTCTCAACAAAAACGAAAGCTGACCAGGGCTCGCAAAATTTTAAAATCCCTGGTAGCCCTTCGGGCAGACACTCTTTAATTTTTGGTAGCCCAAAATGAATATAAGTAGCTAGAATAAAAAATACACTGTTTAATGTAGAATATTGATAAATCCTGGATTTCCATGTAAGCCAAATATTCCTGCCCATCCCAGCTAACAATTTGGTTCCCAAAATGTTCCCCTATTTTCCAAGGTTTTTGGTTAGCCAGGAATGTTTTCTTTAAGAAAATAAACATTCCCCTAATGTTATTTTTAGGTTATTTTAACGTTCCCCTAACGTTAGAATAATTTAATTGTTATATTACTGAAATATTATATGAATGTATTATAACACAGGTTATTTTTTATAAAAAAATACCTCAACACATCACACATTGTATTTAGATAACATGGTATTTTATCAAATATATAAACAACCAGTGACTTTAACACAATATAGAAGACTTAAAGCAGATATTTATTAAAAAGGAATAAACATAATTCCCTTTATGTTCCCCTAATGTTAGACTCTGAGGTAAAACGAAATGACAAACACACATTCTATTCGCTTTAGGTAAACATATCTTACCACTGCTGTTTAGTCACCTATCAGCTACATCAATAGGCTAGACGTAAATCACTCAAACATATTTTCCTTCTCACATATTTAAGTTACTAACTGAAGAAAGAAAAAAAATACGATGAAACAATGTTAGTCTATGAGGTAAAAATGAAATGACGTTATTTTATTAAATGACTTGAGTTCGCGCAAGCAGGTGCTCGTGAAGAATCTAGCCGGTAGAAGCGCGTGCAGAGGGTCGCGCGCATATATCAGACGTGCACATTAGAGGATGAGTTTATTTATGCTTTCACTTCATTTCCTGACAGTTTCACTTGGTACGTGAGGATAATGACTGACAAGAGGACACCGAAATACATGCAATATGACCTAACTAAATCTGAGACAAAGCAAAAACATTAAAATATTATTTCCTCCCCAAGATAGCCCGACAGGCAGGGTGGAGATACATTTTGGTAGCCCGACAGGAATTCACAATAGAAACGCGACGTCGGGCTAGCGATTTTGCGAGCCCTGCCCGAGATGAGAATTGTACACACAGCGTAAGTCTTGTTCCCCATTAACTTCATAGAATCCGAAATGTGCCCATATGTCCACTTTCCATGAAAAAGGGTGCGCTTTTATTTACCCGTCTATCACGGTCATCTCCAGAAAATAAACAGTGACATAATCGATTATGGCATTTGCTGCATCGATGCTGAATCGTGCATGTGCGCATTGCGATGCATTGCCGAATCGATTATTGTTGACACCCCTAGAGATCATATGCACAGCGATCTTTAAAACATACACGGAGTTCTTTCTTGTTCACACAAGGCGTTACTTCAGGGTTGTATAAGTTGCTGAAGTGCGCCACCTGGTTGATAATAGCGGTATTGCTGAAAGCCGGAAATTCTCGTCATTGGCAGGGAAGCGTTTTCTCTTAATTGACGAGATAACTCGTCAATGGCGGGGAAAGAGTTAAGGGGGTCGCACACCGGACGAGAAGCACCGCCTCGCGTCTAGGACAACTTGGAGGTATCGTACACAGTAAGTGCACATTAAATATTGCGAGCTTAGTTAGATAGTCAGCTTAGTCAGCGTCTACTTAAACATGCTAAATATACATTAGCAGCAAATGTTAATCCCTAACAATTTGGGACACATATGATGTTATGTAATGATTAACTATGTAAGTGGCGCGATAGGGATTTGAGCAGTGTCCAGAGTCACAGCAGACAGACACCGATGGTGTCCGTACATTCAAAGAAAATAATGTGTTCTGTTTTTAGTTTCATGGCGCGGCGCTTCTTGTCCGGTGTGCGACCCCCTTTACTAAAGCAATAAGCCCCAAGAAGCAGTGGGTTACCAGTGCATTTAATATAGCAGCTAAGGAGCGTTGTTGGGCACTTAGCTGTTATAAAATGCACTGTAACACCACTGCTTCGCGGGGCTTATTGCTTTTATAAAACGGTTCATAAAATGAAACACAAATAATGTAATTATATTAGTACAAATATTACTATTCTGCCAAACAAAGTAGTTCCTCAGAATCAAGTGTGGCTGAAACAGAGCGTAGTTCCCAACCAACATAGACACAGCAAAGAAACATTAAAAATATGATTTTAGACTGTCGTGTTTTCAACATTCATCTAATTTATACATTAACATTATTGTGCAACTGTTGAAGTGATTATCAAATATGCTTGCAAGCATGCTTAACTCTTTCCTCATCAGCGCTTTTTAGTTTTTTTAAGTTGCCACCCAGTTGTAGATTAATGCCTTACAGAAAAATGATCTTCTTTAAATAAACATAAAATATCAAATGAAAGAACAGACCCTGGAGATAATTCAATTTTTTTGAATGACTTTAGTAAGAGATCAGATTCAGAGCCTGATCAAAACTGCGGTGTTTCGCCACCCAGTGGATAATAGCGGAAATGTGAATTTGAGGTAGACTTTGAATTTGAACATTTTCTCTTTATTGACAAGATGACTCAACAACATTAATTGTCATTTATCTGGATATCGCCATTAATTGTGCAATTGTAGACAAATTAAAATTATGATTAAAGACTGTGGTGTTTATTTTCATAAATCAGTACGCAGCAACAGTGGCGCAGTGATACTTATGTAATGCGGTCTGATCCGTGAGTTTACCGGGGTATTTTATCACGGATTAGAATGCGTTTCAACCAATCAGAATGAAGAACCAGAACTGCCCGTTTTATAAAGTATATTTGGCAACACTTTACATTATACTTATGTATACCACGGGCTGTTAAATGCTTTGTTCTCATTCAATGCACGCTCTACAGGTGTGCATTATTTTCAGTCAATGCACTCCTATGAAGTAGTTCCAGGTCTGTGGACCGCATCACAGTTTCATATCACTACGCCAACTGAAATAACACATTTATTTAATAAAGAAAAATAAATATATGTGTGGCCATGTTGTGGAACACCCACATTTTAAAACACTTTTGTATTTGTCAAACATTAGTAAATGAATTAGCTAACATAAACTAACAATGACCAGTACAGTTTTTCAGTATTTATTAATCTTTGTTAATGTTAGTTGATGCCAATACAGTTGTTCATGTTAGTTCATTGTGCATGAACAAATGTTTACAGTTACAAAACATGTAGTGCTAAAGAAATTTTGTTCATTGTTAATTCATGTTATCTAATGCATTTACTAATTTTAACAAATACAACCTTATTGTAAAGTGTTAGCGTATATTCTGTTTGTGTATCTCCAGGGGTCTTCTAAACAAAACCAGCCTCCCTAAAGATGCCGTTGATTATATCGTCTATGGAACTGTGATTCAGGAAGTGAAGACCAGTAATGTGGCCAGAGAGGTCAGTCTGTCTTCTGTTAAAACTGTCTGAGATGATAGCATTTGGATTGTTAAAGCGATTTCTTTCTAAAAGCTTTCATATTAATAGAAAGCACCTTACATGCATTGATCATTTTTTTTGTAAGAGTGTTTATGTCTCTCTGATAGATTTTATTCATGCATTACTGTGTAATTCATTTTGGGTGTTTTGGGGAGATTAAAAAGTTTAAACTCATGTAAGAGACTTTTGATTCTTGTTTCTAGGTATGAAATGAACTAGAAAAGAAGTTAATCTGAAATTAAATGTTTATATTTTTGTCTTAGGCGGCACTTGGTGCTGGATTTTCAGATAGGATTCCTGCTCACACAGTGACAATGGCGTGTATTTCTTCCAACCAAGCAATGACGACAGGTACATGTACATTAGATTTACATTTATAGCATACGCTTTTATCCAAAGCGACTTTGTCAATGCATTACAAGACATACACAGACACGCACACGCAGACACAGACGCACGCAGACACAGAAACACACGCACGCAGACACACACGCGCGCGTGACGCATAGACACACACACACGCGCGCGCGCAGACAGAAACGCACAGACACACACACACACGCGCGCAGACACACACGCACAGACAGACGCGCACACAGAGACGCACAGACACACGCGCACACAGAGACGCACAGACACACACGCGCACACACAGAGATGCACAGGCACACACACACGCGCACACAGAGACGCACAGACACATACGCGCACACAGAGATGCACAGACACACACACACGCGCACACACAGAGACGCACAGACACACATGCGCACACAGAGATGCACAGACGCGCACACAGAGATGCACAGACACACACACGCGCACACACAGAGACGCACAGACACACATGCGCACACAGAGATGCACAGACGCACACACAGAGATGCACAGGCACACACACAGAGATGCACAGGCACACACACGCGCGCACACAGAGATGCACAGACACACACACGTGGGCACACAGAGATGCACAGGCACACAAACGCGCGCACACAGAGACGCACAGACACACACACACACACACACACACACACACACACACACACGAGATGCACAGAGACGCGCGCACACAGTACTCCACAACATTGTGCTGATTGTTGTTTATTTTGTAGCTGTCGGTTTGATCGCTTCTGGGCAGTGTGATGCTGTGGTTGCTGGTGGGGTCGAGTTTATGTCAGACATTCCGATTCGCCACAGCCGTAAGATGAGGAAGACGATGCTGTCACTTAACAAGGCGAAGACTCTCGGTGCTCGACTTTCTCTGCTGGGCTCCATCCGACTCGCTCACCTTGCACCTGAGGTACCGTACACATAATATACTATAAATACTGTAAGAAGGGCCTTGTTAGCTCTCCTCAACAGTCCATTTGACATTGTTCACACTTATAGACACACTGTGTCTGTGTGTTTAGCTGCCGGCTGTAGCCGAATTCTCCACAGCAGAGTCTATGGGTCACTCCGCCGACCGCCTGGCGGCTGCGTTTGGTGTCACCCGTGTGGAGCAAGACGAGTTTGCTTTGAGATCGCACACTCTTGCTAAGAAAGCTCAGGACGCTGGACTGCTCAATGATGTCATCAGCTTCAAAGTGCCAGGTGACCAATAAAACAGTTAGACACTGATAACATCACTCGACTGTGCAGTCAAATAAAGATTTTATTGTTGCTTGTTGATTTTGTTAATTCACTTTGAAACTAGTTACATTATCTAGTTTAATTTTGTCATCCACGATGGATTACTCGAATTTGTCTGGATATTGTAATGATACGTGTGTCACAGGGAAGGATATAGTGTCGAAAGACAACGGGATCCGTCCCTCCTCCATCGAGCAGATGGGCAAACTGAAGCCCGCCTTCATTAAGCCTCACGGCACTGTGACGGCCGCCAACTCCTCCTTCCTGGTCAGACGAACTTAATTTATTTAATCTTATTTGATTTAATGAATCATTGCACAAGATCTGTCACTCAAAGTTGAACTGTGTGTGTGTGTGTGCTCTCTCAGACTGATGGTGCGTCTGCAGTTTTGATCATGTCAGAAGAGAAAGCTTTGGCTATGGGTTACAAGCCTAAAGCGTATCTCAGGTACAGACATGAGAGTAGTGCCTCAAATCAAATAAACTACCACCGACAGCATCTCTGAACTCACAACAGCATCTGTGTTTTAACTGATCTGTGAACATTTGCCCTTGAATAATGTTTGATGGGGGTTGATGAATAGTTTGAGGGATTTTTCAGAATGCATTTTTTCTAATATTGATTTTGACATAAATAATGGTAAAATATTGTATCACGGAGTATAAACATCACAACTTCTGCTCATCTTCTGCTCACTCTGTTGTTGTTGTTAATATATTTTATTGTGTCTATATGTTTTTATATACAGAGATTTTGTGTACGTGTCTCAAGACCCAAAAGACCAGCTGCTTCTTGGGTGAGTTTCTGCATATCGCTCTTTCTCTATGACGTTGGTTGTATGTTGGTTTTGCAATTGCGTTGTTGTGTTATACAGCATGGCGTGTGAGTTTGTGACTGACATTTGTTCAAGCTGCGGTAAAATTTGACATTTTGTAGTTCTTTGTAATGATTTCTGTTTGGTTTGGGTTAAAAGTTAAATTTTTTCCAAGGAAATTTTTTATTGAGCAAAATTGTTTAAAACATAAAATGAGAGCCCACTTAACATGAAAGTTTTCTGTCTTACCCATATCTGTTGTGTTTGTTTCTCAGGCCGACCTACAGCACTCCAAAGGTCCTGGAGAGGAGCGGTCTGACCATGAACGACATTGACGTGTTTGAATTCCATGAAGCTTTTGCTGTAAGCATTTTTATGTTTTACATTTCTGTGCGGTGTATTTGTTGACCCTGGACCACAAAACCAATCATGAAGGTCAATTTTTTAAAATAATAAGCCTTTAATTGATGTATGGTTTGTTAGGATAGGACATTATTTGGCTGAGATAAAACTGGAATCTGAGGGTGCAAAAAAAATGAAAATATTGAGAAAAATCGCATTTAAAGTTGTCCAAATGAAGTCCTTAGCAACTCATAATGCTAATAATAAAAACAATTTTGATATATTTATGGTAGGAAATGTATAAATATCTTCAGGAACATGATCTTTACTTAACTCTTTCCCTGCCATTGACGAGTTATCTTGTCAAATAAGAGAAAACGCTTTTCTGCCAATGACGCTTTCCTGACAAATTTTTACAGTAATCTATATTTCCGCTATTATCCACTAGGTGGCGCGCTTACTCAACTTATAAACATTAAAGCATCCACTGATTCAAAAACAGTAAAAACTGTGTTTTGTGTACAAAAATGCATTTATTTCAGATTTTTGCTTAAAATTTATTTTTGAAAAAAAAACCTAACCATATTTGAGAGGTAATAAAAGAGAACAAATGAAGATAGGATGAACATTTTTTCAGTTTTTTTTTTTGTGTATTTGTTCGTTTGAAAGCAGAGGGTCTTTCCTTCATTTGATATATTGTATGTATATAAAATAATAATTTTATAACATTTGAAATATTGTATATAAAATTAGAATTAATATTATAAAAATCTATTTATATTTATATATTTAAAGAAGACATTTTTCTGGATGACATTTAATATTTGTGAAAATCACAAAAAATGGCAACTTAAAAAAAAAAAACGCTGGCTGGGAGAGTTAATATCTTAATGACTTTTGACATAAAAATGAGATATTTTTGACCCATGCAATGTGTTTTTGGCTTTTGCTACAACTATACCTGCTTTTGTGGTCCAGAGTCTCATGTTGTTTTATTTCTTATGTGCTTCATCTGCTTTTTCTAATTCATTAAACTCTCTTTTTGTTTCTCAGGGTCAGATCATGGCAAATCTAAAGGCGATGGACTCTGACTATTTTGCACAAACATACATGGGCAAAAAAGCTAAGGTAAGTGCTTTTAAAAATTCTCAAAATAAAATGGACATGATGAAAACAAACGTTTTATTTCATGTTTTGCTTTAAATCTAGTGTCATCAACAGATTTGTGTGAAGGTTAAGTTTAGGATAAACATGTATGAGAGGCTGTGCTATAAGTCTGTGAATAGGTTGTCACTACAGTAAATTGGTTAAGACATCATAAAAAATATTAGACACACAATTTTATTAAAATGTTGTGATTCTTTAGGTTGGTGCCCCTCCAATGGAGAAATTTAACACATGGGGCGGCTCTCTGTCACTCGGCCATCCCTTTGGTGCCACAGGCTGTAGACTGGTGACCACTGTAGCTCACCGACTGCAGAAGGAAGGAGGACAGTACGGCGTAGTGTCAGCTTGTGCTGCTGGAGGACAGGTGGGGATGCCCAAACACGCACACAATCTCTTAAATATTATACATATTGTATAGACGCAGCACCTCAACGTAAACCAAATATTCTCAATGTTTCTCTTATATTTCTGTTTCAGGGTCATGCTATGGTGATTGAAGCATACCCACAATAATCTCTATAGCTACAAGTACCGTAGAGTCTACGGCGTAGACTAACGCACTGTACACACACACATAGATTCTGTAAATATGCCTCGAAATGCCTTGAGAAGAATTGTTGCTGCAAGTTATCTGGAAGTTCTTGGTAGGAAATGATGCTTGTGAGTTGGCTGTAAACATTAACATTATTTGAAAATGTTTTAACGGTAAAAACAGAAGATACTCCAAGGTAAATAATATGACGTTTTTGCATGTTGAAAATAGCACTTAAAACAGGCCAGTTGGTTTCAGATGTTAAACATCAAGTCTGGAATTGTCACCTGAAAAGATGTGATATGGAATCTAGCAGTCTAGATTTATTAATGTACTATCCAGATACCAAGCTCTCTAAAATCCAGACAACTCTTTAATTTATCCATCATGTCTAACAGATTGTTTTGTTATTACTGAGAAGTGTCAGGATTGGCTTGAAGGTTTAGATCAGCTGTAAAGACAAAATCGCTTGAACGTACCAGTGCCTCAACGCTGTGGAAGAGTTTTGTCTTGTTTCCCATCTTTTTCTAACAATTTCTACAAATAAATGTCATTTGAAATCAAGTTATGCTTTTTTCGTGTTAAGTTCTGTTAAAGTGGCTTTTACATTTATTTTGTGTTCTGTTTTATGATTTACTTTATATTAACTTGATGTCATTTACAAACATACTGCTAAACAAAATGTATGTACATTTATGAACATTAAAATAAAATGTTATATTAATTTAATAAAATATGGGATTTATTGAATTATATAATTCCCATATTGTTAAGAGTTTTCCTATTTTGTTAGACCGCTTTGGAAAAAATGTCTGCTAAATGTTATGGAATTAAAGGTTTGTTTGTGTTTTGTTTATAAAAAAATGTTAAATAAAAATCGATACTTTATAATAATCTTATTAAAATTAATATTTAGAATTTTTGTTATTGTAAAAAGTTATTTTACTGTAGAAATAATGGGATAAAATCAATCACAATATCTAGAATAATGGCGCTTAAAGACAGATTGCGTGAGACAGCGCAGCGTTACGTCACATGCAGCAGCGCGCGTCTTTGAAACGCTATTTACCAAGTGAATAATTGTATTCATACGCACCCAGAGGATCATAAATCTGCAAAAATTCCCTTAGTGGGTAAACAAAGGTTTCAAGTCCTCAGAAAATGAACAACAAATATCGCCGTCGGACTGAAACTCAGCGCCGTCGCGATCCCATGTGTGAACGCCCCCACCCACCTCACTCGCTTCGCAGTTTCTTTTCATCCCTTGCCATTATTTTCCATCAGATTGCAAATTCTTTAAAATGTAGGGTTCATTAAATTATTTTTAAATGAATTAATTCCAATATTTTTGCAAACAACTATCACGCCTCCAGCCTACTTCTATATTTGCGTATTAATGTTGTTATTTGTGCGGAAAAGTTTTCGGGGAGGTTCAGAGATCTTGAACAGGAGTGAGATGGAGAGGAAAAAATGTTTTCAGATGCAAAACGGAGTAAAATGTAAATAGCGGTTGCGTGTCGTTTTTTGTTTTAACCTTCAAACGCCGAGAACCCGCGAGACGGGCGTCGCAGCGCGCGCTTTGATCAGCCGCGCGCCTTTTATGCCGTTTGACTGGAGAATGCGCGCGGTGCTGTCGGTACAAATCTGCCTCACACTCCTCGCCCCGTCAAAC
The DNA here is from genome assembly GCF_030506205.2 of Paramisgurnus dabryanus. Lineage (NCBI taxonomy): Eukaryota > Metazoa > Chordata > Actinopteri > Cypriniformes > Cobitidae > Paramisgurnus > Paramisgurnus dabryanus. Next base: position 12,011,863 of record NC_133348.1, read on the forward strand.
GGAGAGAGAAAGAGACGGAGGTGAACGAGCTGGAGCCTAGTGGAGGGAGACTCTTTAATCTCGTCCTTCTGTATGGGTTTGCACCTGCGCGGGCTTTCAAGAGGAGCACGTGCGGCCCCGTGCGCCTCCATTTACCGCGCGACGTTTCCGGCTGGCGCTGCGAGGCCGTAAAGACAACACAAGCTGTGAGGAGAATGTATGTTATAACTTTCAAAATATACCACAAAAGCCCGTGGGAACCCAAGGTAGTTGTTTATATAGGATAAATCTGTATTCTAAACTTAATTTGGGGGAATTTCCTGTGGGTGAACTGTCGAAGATTATGAAAAAAAATTAAACTCAGATGTTGTTTTGTTGTTTCATGACTCAGAATTCCAAGATTTAGCTTCATTTAGTTTTTGGACAACCCTGCTAAAAAAACAATAGACACCATCACATAAATTCTATTGGTTTTATTTGGAATTTTATTGGTTCTAATGGAATATGGCCCAAAACACACTACAGTGTTGTGGTTTTAATGGTAAAAGCTAATGGTTCCTATTGGTATTTTAATGGAAACCATTAGAATTTTCTGTAATGGTTTTATTGTTTTTTTCAGCAGGGAAGGTGGATTTCACTCACAAAAAAGTTGCAGCATGGTAATTCTTCAAATACCTTCTTTGGTAAGTTACTCAAAAAAGCTATTAATTACTAGTTACTATTAGATCTTACTAAAACATGCATTTTAACATGAGCCTTTAAATTGTTATGTTAAATCCACTATATAATTGTTCTACAGGCCAGTCACAGTATTTTGTTAAATTACTGTAAGTTAACTGTAATTAAATTACTGGAAAAATAAGAGTAATCTCTTTATATTCCTTTTCAAGGAAAATGTAATTACATTACAGTAACTAATTACTTTGTTACTAGTTATACCCAACACTGCCTATGAATAGCCTACCATGTAAATATCAGCACATCAATATGCTAACTGTTGAGCGCAATGGTAAACATGGTGCACAAATCAGATGGTGGCCATTATTTTACACATAAACAATATCACAAAGCATTTAAAACCAATGCTGCTGTTCTAACCAATAGTTATGTACTCAGATTTTTACTTTTGTTTAAAGACATTTAGTACTAGTTTTTGGAAAATGTGCTAAACTCACATCAGTTCATAATCCCAATTTAACTTATTTCATTTAAATGAGGGTTAAAATCCAAGATCATCTCTTTCAGGTGCTGGCATATCTCCTTAAAGCAATGCTATAGGGTAAATTCATAAGTTCATAGTCAGTACAAATCTACCAAAATCTCTAAGGGTGTTACGCAGCACTGAGTTTTTTAATTTTTAATTGAATGTTCATATGGATTGTTTGAACATTAGATTTTTTTGTAAAAAGATGTATATAATATGTGACCCTGCCTGTGAAACCCAGCTCAAATCATTTTTAGATATTAACTGTTTTCTATAAAATGAGCCTACATATAAATGTAAAGAAAATGTAACCTTTAACTTTAATATCGACTGAGTCGTGAAATCAAACTTGATTCTCCTAATCTCATCATTAGATTATGAGACTTTAGCCTGGATATCACAGACACGGTCACATATCATCTGGCTAAATTTAGGCCTTAAGTTGACCTAACAGTATTGAAAAAGAGTCACCAAAACCAGGGTCAAACACCACAAAGTGTGCTTGTATGAACCTGGTTTTGGTGACTCTCGTAATATGATCATTGACATTCAAGTTATGATTATTGTTTATACCAGATCTCCAAATTCAAGTGTAATATTTGGATTCATTGAATTTGAATAGACAAAGTAGGTCCTATGCGACATTTAATTCCCATAACTCCTATTTTCGAAAGGTATACAACAATACAATCCATTTATACACTAGGGCTTACTTGTTGTTTATATAAGTGACATTCTGTCATAAGAGTATATTGTTTCATTTGCATTTATTTTTTCACGAATATCTCTCTTTGGCACATTTGGCTTTCACACCCAATAGACAGAATAAATATATATTTCTTTTTTTACTCTAATTTGTAAATTGTATCGATCGTGGCTGGCAGGAGATATGCTGGCGGATTCATACGATGCGAAGGATTTATTTAATTTCTAACAGGCCGCTGACACAATTCTCATTAGCCAACAAAAATCATTAGCAGCTCCATGGCTACATCCAGACAAATCGAGTAACTGTTAATTTTTTCTACCGAAGAAACTACGGGAGCGCTGTGTGTATGTATCGGTGTGTATGTGTGAGAGAGAGAAAGTGATGGGGGGTTAAGCTCTAGTGTGAAAAAATATAATAAATTAAAATGGACGACATGAATTGAGCGCCGAATGTCAAACACTGTCAACAAGACGGCTCTCTGTCACGGGGAGAATTTGAGACATTAACAGCTTCTGTCATTCTGCTGACAAAATGGTAGCAGAGATTTCCCAGGGTGCCGAGATGACTGCTGGCGTTTGTCAACAAGCCGCTGTCAGAGAGAGAGAGAGAGAGAGAAAGAGCGAGAGAGAGAGAGAGCAAGCATACACAGTGTCACTGACAGTTACCACACCAACATCCCATGAGTCCTCACCACCCAGAAACAGAAAGATAGAGAGAGAGAGAGAACAACTATGAGGAGGAAAGAAGAAAAGAACGAATGGATGGATGGATGGATGGATAGAAGGAGGGGTGCAGGTCTCTGGTGCACCTTTCATAAGAAATTGCAGGAGGAAAATGAGCTGTCACTCCAATTCCCAGGATGCTTTGCTGTTTAGCATAAGTGCGCTGTGTGGGCCGCTGTCGGACAGACTGACTCCGAGAGATAATTAACTAAAGCTGCAGTTTTTCCTCCTCTCCCTCCCTCCGCTAGACGCCTTCTCCAGCGCTCATCTGCATTTTTGCCAGAGGCGAGCGGTTAGCACAGGAGCCGGGTGGAGAGAGGGTAAGAAGCCAATTAGTCAGGTGGATGGATGAATGATTGACAGCAGGCTGCTACCTCAGTCCCACTCTACATTAATGCCTCGGCCCAAAACATGAGCGCCTTGGCGTGTATGCACGGGCCTGGTGTCGCGCTGCTTGCTGACATCCTGAGCTCCTCCTGTGCCGATCCTTTGTACGTTTCTCGTGCTGTCTTTTTGTTGTTGTTGTCTGTCTTCGCCGTTGCTCTAATCGAAACCCTTTGTGGCCTTTGCTGTTCTTTTATTTTGTCTTTTAGGCCGTCCCTCTTTGCTCTTCTCTGCCCCTCGCTGGAGATGAAACCGGCTCCTGCCTTAAATCTTTCGCTAACATGCCTCGATCTATTCGTGGACGTCGTTTAGCATGCCGAAGGCCGTGGAGCAATCACGACTGTGTTATTTGAGTTTTTTTTTATGTGTAATAGCACATCATAAACGACAGCCAGAGCCTTGACCGACAAATCCCCCTTAAAACGTGAACTTTTGCTCCTAGTAAAATATTTTCATGACTGATTCCAGAATGACTTCTCTATTAGGTGGGATTTACCGTTCTGGTCTAAATTCACGTTGAGGATGAACGGTGGATCCTGGTGTGAGAGAGAAAGTACGTAAACTTTGACTGAACCGACTTCCCGCAGCGATGTCTTGACAGCACAGAGTTCCCTATAATACAATAAATCATAATGTCTCCGTATTACCATAACACCACCTTTCCCAGACATAATCCCATCCTCATTCACAAGATTGAGACAAATCATTTCAAACTACACCGTTAGAGTAGAAACCAAAAGTTTATATCCGTGGGAATTGCCTTTCGGGCAAAATGACGATATAAGCGCACTACAAGACCGCAGTTAAGTTAGACGCCATGTTAAATTTATTGTAAAAGTGAAGCCGTGAGGGATAAAATTGTCAGTTTGTACAATATATTGTATTGTTTTAAAGTCGTCATGAAAATATAATTAAAAACTAATTTTTTTTACTATTTTGGTATTTTTTTAACGTTTTTTTGTAAATTCATGTGCCCTCATAATCTTCAATCAAAAATGCTAATCTCCTTCCGGTCACAAGGAATGAATCAAAAGCGGGCCCTGGAAAAGATTGCACCGATTAGCAGTTCGCAACATCCAGTCACTTCTTGATGGAATAATTTAAGTCCCGCCCTAAAAAAAATTCTCGCTTCAGAAGCCGCTTCATTCGGATATACGTCACAACAGGAAACATAAGACAATCGCTACTTGCATTTCATGACGACTTTAAGGTCGTAGTTTGTTGCTTGCTACCCAGTCTCACAAGGTTTCGTGATATAGTCACGTAATTTTTTTATTCGTTTTTTGTGATATTATTACAAATTTTCGTGATCGTATAACGAATTCCTGTTTTCGTGTGATTATCATGTATTGGTTACTCAACTGCTTTTTCCTATTTTCAAACCATTGTCACTTCGGTTTAGGGTTAGATTTGGTGCTTGCTGTAGAATGTCACTTTATGTATTGGTTTATAGTATTTTTTCTGATTAATTTTTTTATATGTCGCCTGACGCTAGGGTTAGAGTTGGGTAGGGATGTATTTTTATGTAAATCTAACCCTAAACCGAAGCGACACTGGTAAGAAAATAGTACAAAACAGTTGAGTAACCAATACGTGATAATCACACGAAAACAGGAATTTTTACTTTATACGATCACGAAAAAACGCGAAAATTTGCGATAATATCACGAAAAAATAATCAAAAGATTACGTGACTATATAACGAAATTTCTGGGCTGTGTGTGTCATGTCTAACTTGCCAACCCACGTTGGGTTTGTATTAACACAAAAGTTCGCAAATAAAAATCCATCCTTCATTGTCGTAACCATGACACTGATCAGATTTGACTTCATGTTACTCAATTTTGATTTATCCCATGACTACACAGTAACAATTATAATGAAAGCCATAATAGTCTTAATTAATAATATTAATTTTACCAATTACATTCCACACATAAAAGAGGCTAAAACTTCAAAAGTGCATTACTTATTTTTTGCTAAGCACATGTGTCAGCAGAACTGACAGAGCGCCGCCGGTCCGTGTGAGGTCTCGTTCAAAATGGCTGTCAGAAGAGGAGACCCAGCGTTTAGTGTCTGTTTATAGAAGTTAAGCTGACGGAGGGAGGAGTGCAGATACTACACCTTAAGGGCATTTTTCCCTCTGGCATTTTACCGGCTATGGCGTCATACTGCTAGCAGCATCAAAACACCAGCAGTCTCTCTGAGCTGACACGATGAAGGGAACACCGAGAGGGCCGGACCGTTTGGTGAGGTAGCATCGCCAGCACAGGAGATAGGCTTAAATATTGGAAGACACACGGGCCATTCACAGTGTTTGGGTTTAAATTTCTAAGCTCTGAAGAAACATAAATACATTAAGACTTTAGAGGCGGGGTTCAGATTACAATAAAGGAAGTGATTGATGTTTTGGTGAGAGGAATAATGTTCCAGACCCTGAGAAATGTAGTGTCAGCAGGCTCACATATAGTATGAGGCCAAAATGTATATCTTACAATAGATGTCTAATCTGTCTGTTAGAAATTAAAGTCCCCAGGCTGTTACAGTCAGGGCTTTCAAGAAAAAATAGTCACTTGACAACATTTGTAAGCATCGTGCAAAGATATTTTAGAATTTAGAAAGTAATCACATCCTTATCATGTTACGTTTTACTCCGGTTTCAGATTTATCATCCCTAAATATACAACCTTAGTAGTGATGACAAACTGTTTGTGGTGTCGCTTTGGATAAAATTATCTGCTAAAGGAATAAAAATGTAAACAATGTAAAAAGGTCTCTTAAGTCTCTTTGGATTAAAGCATATGCCAAACGAAAGAATGTAAATGTCATTTAGTTGACCTCTTCATGTGAAGAGATGTCAATTATCTCACTACACAAATCAGTGTCCTAACACAGACATTATACAGTATCAGGGGTTTTCAAACTTTATAATGGTAGGCAGGGTCCTGCACATATGATAAACATATAGGGAGGGACCCCTTTCCTAAAATATAATTTACATATATTTTTTATTTAAAAAAACTTTTAAACTGTGTTAGATTAATAATTATTTACAAACTTACATTTTTAAACATTTTTACTTCTACATTTTTTGGGGACCCTGGTGAAAACCCTTGCAGTAGATGACAGCTCTTTTTCTGTGAAGTCTTATAAGATTAACATGCAACATGTGTTTATTTAAAGTCACTGAAAACCACATATAATTCAAGCTTGTGTATTTCTGCTGTACAAGGAGAAAGCGTCAGAAATGACAGTAGCTAAATTTGACCAGAATTTGTTCAGAAATAATTCATTTTGTCTCCATAGCTTCTGCAAAATGTGATTTAGCAATGAAAATGGTGCCACACCAATCATTATAAATGTATCTTTTATTGAGTAACATAACACCTTTCCATTCATTTCTTTTTTTTATGTAACATTTTTATGCTTTTTCATTGAATCCTTGGAAATGTTATTCAGTGACATTTTAACAAGTCGTCAAATGTAACTGTATGATGTGTAGATCTGGCCAAGAAAAAAGTCCTCTACAATAAAAGACCAATAAATTAATCCTAAGTCTTAAAGTAAACATACATTTATTTAACTTTCATATGATACCATTTCCATTCTTCTATCATACTTTGTCGAGAAGTTAAAAGGAATAGTGATCATCAGACACCCCCCTCACTTGTAGGCAGATATACTCACCTGTGTATATATCATTATAAATCTTTAATATGAAAAATCTTTAGCCAACCAGCACTTTTATCACCTGTTTTCTAATTCAACTAATCAAACAACCCTGTATCACGAAATTATGTACCTATAGTCACGTACATTTGTCTTTTCCGTGACCCTGACACGTTTTTCTGCTTTTTTTGCGTGAAGATGTCACGTATTTTCCGTGTCACTGTCACGTATTTGTTACTCAACTGTTTTGTCCTATTTTTAAATAGGTTTAGGATTAAATTTGGTTTTGCATTAGGATGTCACTTTAAGTATTGATTTATACCTTTTTTATGATTTATTTTTTTATATTTTATGAATTTTTAACCATTGTCGCCTAGCATTAGGGTTAGAGTTGGGTTTGGGTAAGGATGTCATTTTATGTAAATCTAACCCTAAACCTAAGCGACAATGCTAAGAAAAAGTTTAGTAACAAATACGTGACAATGACACGTAAACAGAAATATGTGACATGTTCACCCAAAAAGGTGAAAAAACATGTCAGTATCAAGGAAAAGACAAATTTTCGTGACTATATAGGTACGTAATTTCGTGATACTGCAACGGATGTATTAAAAACAACACATAAGTGTTGATACTGGGACAACACACTAAATGCGTTGTCCCAGCATCCACCCATCATTGTGTTATTATTAAAACATAACATTTTGTGTTACTTTTAACACAACTACTGTTTTATTTTAACACAAAATCAACACAAAATGACACATACTGTGTTAAAACATAATGGGTTAAGGCTTAACACAAAAAGATGTGTAAAAATCAATCAATATACTTTATGTAAAAATTAACACATTTTATCTCAGAGGTTGATAATTTCCCAAAATTTGTAGACCAGTGTATTTTAAAGCGTCTGTGTTCACATATGTCTGTATACCTACGTAACACTAAATGCAAATATAAAGTGTTTTGTTATACAAACAAATCCGCAGGAAAATATTATTGCCCAGTGGTTGCTCTTGGCAAATCTCAGTGCTTAGGAGATTTGACACGGTTCTCAATTTTGTCCCAGACGCTTCTCATAAAATAGCTTGAAAGAAGTAGAAATAAATACAAATATGATGGTAGTTAAAATACGACGCGTGTTTAAGTTCATATTCAACAGAAATACCTGACATGCAAACGTTTCCATTTGGTTTTGGATTAATTTCATGTGTCCAGGTTAAATCATTAAGAAATTAAAGAGATCTCCCTTTCTTTAAGGGAAACAGCAGAAGATTGGAAATATTACAGCTGGTTTGCTGTTAGTAAGATTTTATTAAAAGCAGAAGTGGACAGAGGAGCAGTTCTCCTGAGAGTGAAAAACTGGAGGAATAAAGAGACACCAGGATTTATCAGGTGTGAAATTGCAGAACGCAATTGAAAGATTTCAATGCTGAAGACACTTGATCTGTTTCAACCCATGTACCAGTCTCGTCTTGCCAGTCTGTATGCAAAATTATTTTATATAGCACTACCACCACAGCTGTCGAAAAGCTGACTTAAAGTAACATTGCTACTAACTTACCCAGCAAGCAGTTTTGCGTTTAAATACGTTGTCCAAACACAGCCCAGATGTCTAGGCTAAAACGAGGCAAAATGTGAACTGTCAGTGAAGACGTCTAACCATAATGAAATAAATAACTAAATAAAAACAAACAAACACGTTGTAATCACTGTTGACTTTGCTTACATGATGGAATATCAGACATCTCACAAGCTATTTAGTACAGAGCCCCTAAGGGGACATGGTGCCAAAATTAAATAAAGTTTAGTTTCGCGTGCGCACATAAAACTATCATGTGCGCACGTGTAACTATAGCGTGCGCACGTGAAACTATCGCATGTGCACGTGAAACTAAACTTTTGATTTTTTTTACTCCAATGTCACCTTAGGGGCTTGGTAATATGGCAAAATAACATGTAACCAAATTCAAGGCTAAGTAGGTTACTATAGCCTGACTACTGTATATGGGGTCTATGGTTAACCTAGAAAGTGAACTGACGGCTATAAAAATGCATTGCTGTTTTTGCATGGCACAGTAAATAATTAAATGCATTCTTTATCAATCGTATTCATTTCAGCAAACACAGACTTTATGTTATCAAACCAGTGAATTCAAATGACTTGCTACAAAACTTGTTAGTCGTATGTTTTTTGTCAGTAGATAAGCCTGTAGTGTAGCTTGTAGTTCAGAAAGTGGAGTTTAAAGGTATCTTTCCACAACACCAGATGGGATGATGTCGCTTATAAATTGACGTCTGGTTGTGGTTTATGTTGTACGTAGAGTATTTCTCAGTAAAGAGGAGTTTGAGCCCCGGTGAAAAGGAGATACAGTCACGAGATTTGAGAGCTGTGAAAGCCTCCGCAGGGACACACATGCACACTGCTGGGACACGGACACCTGCTTAATAACAAGAGAAAGAGAGGAGAGGATGGAGAGATGGTGGATAGACTAAATCCTTTTTTCCATCATTACCTCAGTCCCGGCCCAGCGATGGCTTCTCCTCAGAACACTCTCTGCCTTCTGCTCGTTTAATTAGTCTCAGAGCTGCTCTCTCGCTCCATCTCTCTCTCTCTCTCACACTTCAGCTCTCAAATACACTTCACCATCACTCGGGTAACCTTGCTGTACTCTGTTAACTCAAAAACCTTTCTGTGGTCCCCTAAAATTTGATTAATTTCTCTTTCTCTACCTCTCACTCTTTCTCTCGGAGGATACATTGGGGTCCAAACGTCTGAGATCATACTGAAAATATGATTTATTTAAACCTGGAAATAAATATGTTAAAAAGTGAAAAACAGTATTTTCTTTCTTTTTTTATTTCTTTCTTCTCTTTATATAATCTAAAGATTTTTTTCCATTAGCTTTTGTGCAACCCAAAGTTTGTTTTTGGAACCATGAGGAGTGATACATAACATGAATCCTTATTTTTTGTTAGTGTCTACGGTCATTTACTAAATATAAGGATTTGTGACATGTTAATGTCTCTGTATTAAACTTGGATTTCTCGCTGTCTCGCTGGGGTAAAATAGATTTTTCCAAATAATTTATTGAAGTCCATGCCAGCTCAGATGCGTGCTGTCATTAAAGCAGTGATTCTCAAACTGGTTCCCCGGGGGCCTTGAGATGGTTCCGGGGTCCCAGTTTTATGACATTTTATAAAATACATTAATTGATCATAAATTCTGTGTAATGAAACCTCAGAAGACGGTGCTTAAAACATATTTGTTTACATTAGCAATTGAATATGCTTTGTAATTTGTGTGTCATGTGTTTTGCATTGATTTTATGCTTTTCTCGTTTGTCATTTACAGAACTTTGGTTCCACTTGTGGTGTTGAACAATGTTGGGTAAGTCTTCTAGACTTCAATCATGTAATTAGATTACCGGACAAATTACTCTCTCTAAAAAGTATTTACTTATTACTAGTTACTTTCTAAATCCTATTGAAAAGGCTCGAAATAAATCCAATAAATTGAAATCATAAATTATTCTGGTTCCACTTTAGGGTCCAATTCTCACTATTAACTAACTATTGACTACTTTTGCCTCAATATACTCCAACTACTGCTAATTAAAGGTCACATGTTCCTGTGTTTTCGAAGCTTTAATTGTGTTTACGATGTGCAATATTACATGTTCATGTTTTGTGTGTAAAAAAACGCATTATTTTTCTCACAATTTACTTATCTCAATAGAGGGTATGCACGTGACCTCACCTTTGGCAAAAATGACTGCGGTTACGGCCACTGAGTGGCAAAAAGTCTGAGCGACAGCATTAGCATAGCGTGAAAGACGTGTCTAAAATGGGAAAAGTAGTTGTGTGATCAACTGTGCTAACAGATTCAACAAATATTTGGAGCGGTCTTTTACCAAACTGCAAAAAACACTGAAAAGAGAAGAAAATCAGTAGCAGTAGCCATATGTTATGTATGTAAAATGTTGGAATAAAAAATCCTATAAAAATACACCAATGAATACTCTTATTCTGTGTAATTGCAAAGTTTTGTCAGTGAGCCTTCATTAAAAAACATTGATTATGATGAGCCGTGAGTTCTACAAAGGTGGGATGGTTTAATAGTTTTAGGCAAGACAAACATATGTCAGGAAAAGCAATGTCTGGTTATATGCCAAATGTCCACAGACTACTGGTTGTTTGGCAAGTTGTTAGGTTAAATTTAATTTAAGCTGATAATACTCAATTTAGGGTTTCGCAACAGTCGCTGTGAAGACCAGCCATTTTGTTGAATGTTTTGCCACTCAACAGGGCGAGCTCCGGCGTGGTCACGTGGAAAAGTGACGTTGTTGCATGAACAGTTTGGTTACAAAAATTCCTTAAAATATTTTCCTTTGTGTTCATCAGAACAAAGACATTTATACAGGTTTGCAACAACATGATAGTGAGTAAATGAAGAATTTTCATTTTTGGGTGAACTATCCATTTAATGTCACATATCTGGGAAGTAGAGGGCTGTAGTCCAGACTGGCCCTTGTAATCGTGAATTCTGTTAAAGAAAATGTATCGCTTGGCATTGAACTTTGAGCTTTATAATTTGCAGGTATTATTTATCCTGTAACAGCAACCTTACACACTAACGTTTGAAAAATGGGATCAGGAAGAACGGCCGCTTTAATACTTACACTGTAAAAAATCTTTTTTTGTTTAACTCAGATTTACAAGTCGTGTCAACTTAGTATTTATTTTGACAAGAGATGAGTTGCTAAAGCTTATAAAATGACTTATGAGCCAATATCTCAGTAATATTAATGCTAATAACCAACCAGTTAATAGTGAGAATTAGAACGTTGCCATTATTCTTATGAACTTACCAAAATATTTAAAGTGAGAAGGATACATGCATTTTAACGTTAGATTTAAATTCTGATGTTAAATCCACTATTGTATTACAGTCATAGGTGTCCCTACCACTTTTTGAAATGGCTGATTTTGTCCCCACCACTTTTTGAAAGCATTTGGTTAAAATGTTCTGAAAAATCAAGTGAACCAGGAAATGTTAAAGGTTTATTTGCACAAAATAAAACATGCGATGCAGTTTAGATACAGAAAGTAGCTTCAACAAATTGACACAGTTTCTTCTTGTCCAAGTTATACTTTTTTTCTCTGTGAATGTATTGTTGGCTACCGCTAAAAATATACCCGTGCGAGTTACGGTTATGTGGCGATTCACCCTACACATTAGTCGCATTTTGAAAAGTTTGAAAACCACTGCATTGAAACAAAAAGGTGATATGGAAAATACAGATTTTTTTTCAAATATACTATTCTCTCAAATTCTAAGGGGCAGTTTCCCAGCGGGGGATTAATCTAGTCCTAGACTAAAATAAATATAAGAGCTAGTGATGCACCGATGTATCGGTCGCCAATATTTATCGGCCGATTTTTGATGAATTTGAAACCATCGGCAATAGCACGAGAAAGGCCGATATCAATTGTTTATTAATTAACTGCATTAAGAAATCCATTATATGTAAAAAATGAGTTAATGTTGTTAATAAAATAAATGCTGAATAGAAAAAAAACACCTTTGAAGGTTGACATGCTGTCTTATTATATTTGTTTTAGCTTAATTTGTGCCTCTCTTATTATGTTGGTCAGTTGAATGTTAATTAGATCCAATCCATGTTCAGTAAAATTAATTTGATGCAGAAATAAACTAGTTTATAGACCAGCTGTATAGTATTGTATACAAGTGTTAAATATCGGTATCGGCCAGAAGTTGTCCGTTTAAATCGGTATCGGCCCAAAAAAATCCTATCGGTGCATACCTAATAAGAGCTTTTTGTTGAAAACAACTTGCAATAACATATCTTAAAATACATCAGTGCCCTTTTGTTTTGCCTCAAAATGCAAACAAGTAATGTTTTTCAAGATCAAGTTGAGCTTTATTGTCAGTCTTCTACATGTGTGATCATACAGTGGAACGAAATGTTGTGTCTCGCAGTAGTATGTGTCTCTGTTTGTTCAAACTAGTTATATTTCATAATTAAGCTAAGGCCTAGTCCTAAAGCTAACCCTGTCCAGGAAACCACCCCTAAATGTGATAATATAATCTATCCAAAAATTAAAAAAGCAAAATAAGTAAAGTTTCATACTTTTGGACACCCAAACACTTTTGAAAAAAAAGTTGCTTCACAGTGCCATCGAAGAACCTTTTTTGGACCTTTAACGTCTGAAGAACGTTTCTGTTTCAAAAATCGTTCTCTGTAAGTTTCTTGATATAAAAAAATATAAGGAATAATGGGTAGGTTCTTCATGGAACCAATAATTTGATATTAATCATAAACAAAAAAAATGTATCACAGCAATGCCATAGAAAAAGCTTGTAAGCACCTTTACGTTTCAGTCTGTATAATCCATATAGGGGGCAGTTTTAAAATAATGTTTTTCTCTCTCTGAATTTTGATGGCACTAATGTTAATAAAAAGATAATCTCTCTCGCTTTCTCTCTCTCTCTCTGTTATTTCTCCCACTGTCCCTGTGGTTCTGGCCTCTCTTCTGATGGTTCTGTTCAGACTCAGAGCATCTTCTGCTCCGGGGTCTTTGACCGTTCACCCCTCGACTCCGGGGGCCTTCACCTCACCACATCTCTCGGTTCATTCCTCCACGCGTTGTCATTTCTTTTCACAAAGTCTTTGTTTTCTCACTGTTAGAAATGAATAACATTAAAAGTGTTGCGAGCTGTTTTGAATATCTAATGTTTTTAGCATATTATTAGTGGCTGGCGCACCGAGCGAAAGCAGAATGTGAATTTAAATGAGTTTAAAATCTGATCTGAGATCCTGTTTACTGTTGAGCAAAAACATTTAGCGCCTGCGTTTGCTCCGGCACTGCGAGGAAAGTTTGGGTAAATTGTTTAATGTGCAGGGCTGGAGGGAAAAGATCGTGCGCAGAACGTAAAGCAAACAGAGAGCGCGAGCTGCACTCTTTCAATCTGTCTGTCTCTTCCTTCAGTTCTCGGCGTCTGAAAGAGATGCGCTGGTGTGATAGAGTTCACGCTGACAGTCTGACACCAGTTATCTGTCTCCTGAGAGTCAATCATTCCAGACAGGTACCATTACGCAAACACACACACATATACACACACAGGAGCACTGAACGGAAAAGTCACAGTTTAGCATCTCACAATCAAAACATCTACACAAATATGTGTTAATTCCTAAAGCACGCGCGCGCACAAAATAATATTAACAACACTCTAAAATTGGCTGGGTTATTTTTGACCCATAATGGGTAAATATTGGAACGAACACATGCTGGGTTAAAAATGACCCAATGTTGGGTTGTTGTTATGCAACCATGGGGTATAATAACCTAGAAGGTGGGTTAAAACAACCCAGCATTGGGTCAATTTTAACCCAGTGGTGTTGTGCCCAATATTTACCCATTGTGGGTCAAAATTAACCCAGTCATTTTTAGAGTGAATACACACAGGTGTAGCAATGCACATGTAGGAATGAGCCGATAAAATATGATACCGATAGTTTATTTCTTGAATCTCTAAATGGCAGTGCCTTGGTTGGATAGTGCGGATTAAGGGGGCGGTATTATCCCCTTCTTACATCACAGGGGGAGCCACATTTTAGTGACCTATTTTTTCACATGCTTGCAGAGTGGTTTACCAAAACTAAGTTACTGGGTTGATCTTTTTCTCATTTTCTAGGTTGATAGAAGCACTGGGGACCAAATTATAGCACTTTAACATGGAAAAAGTCTGATTTTCATGATATGTCCCCTTTAAGGCGAATGCTCTGTTTTCTTTCTTTCGACGACTGTATAATTGCATGTTTCTTCACAACTGTCTCATGGCCTCCGAACAACAGTAAATACCCATTAAAATAACTATAACTAACGATAACCACAGTTTATCCCAACATATCAGATTCCCAGTACAATCATAAGCTATAAGGTACAAGAACAGTGTTGTGTTGTGAGTAAATTCACGATTAAGTGGTATTTGTTAAACAAACACACACACCAATATATCACAGCCTTATTGCTTATTTACCGATTACTAAGCAAGCAATAAAATATCGAGGACACAATTTTCTATTAAAATGATAGGTTCATTAATTTCCATCTTTCTGCTAGAAGATATAAATCCTGATGTGCCTGATATTAATAATTCATCTCTATGGGTGCAGTACAGTGATATACTCACTCACTAGATAAACAGGTAATCCCCTTCAATATGTTTACTTACTATGAACAAGATTTAGTGTGCATAACCAAGATGTTAACATTTACATTTAGAAATTTTAAGAGAGACGTTCTGCATTACAAAAGTTACAATTATGTTTTTATTATAGTAAAATAACCATGGTTTTATGATGAATTGATTACTATTTGTATAGCAATAGACTACAAATGCTATGGTTAAGGCGTTAAAAAAAACCTTTGATTAAGTTAGTTTGGTTAATTACTAAAGTTTTACTAAAAAAAAAAAAAAACTATTGTTGCTATAGTTAAACCATGATTATTTTTGTAAGGGTTATCTAAAAGGGAGCCAGCAAAAATACATGTTTCTTGTCATGTCTGATACCAAGTAGGCTTATTTGGCTAGGTCACTCACTTTATTAATATCCAGAGCTTGTTTTATAATAAACTGGGATTTGCTTTAACAAGAAACATCCAGAAATGTACATTAAATGATTTTATTTACAAACGTTTTTGATTAAAGTGGTGAATTGTACCACATTACCACCGTAGTAAATATTTTAAGTATGATATAATGCTATCCAGTAGATGTCGCTGTTGCCACAGTAATATTGAGCAGGCGCGCTCTCTCTCCCTCTCTCTCTCTCTCTCTCTCTCTCACTCGTGCACCTCGTTATCTACATTCACTACGTTTGCCGCTAAATATTTCCTGTTGAGGTTTTATGATTGTAAACACGACCGGAACACAACAAATGACACCGTGCATAGGAGAGATGTGCGCTTGAGCTTTCCGCAGTTCACCTGTCACGCGCCCTCTTGCACCTGTGACCCGGAAACCGCGCGGGTTTAATTAGCCCAACTTACATCAGAGCTGTATTTTGCACCAGCAGAGGGCGTCACGAGTCTGTCGTCATCACGGTGGTGTCAAACCCATGACCATTTTGTTTCGGACATATCAGGGTACATAAATATGGGAAGCACACTACAATATTGTATTCAGTGATAGCACAGTACTTTACACAGTATGTTATAATCAACATATCTCACCTTACCAAAGTACTTTACCATTGCACTTGTGTGGTAAACATTTTGTAGCAATATTATTAATATTATTTAATTTTGACTGTCACTGTAAAGACTATTAGTCGATTATTTTTATAAATCCACAGCAGCTTTCCAGTTATACTTCAATATCTTTCATGTCTTAGATCTGTAAGAAATATTTGCACTTTTTCTTTCCTCTGTCAAACTGGTTTGCTTTAATGAGTTTACAGTACAATGTAAAAAAACCGCAGCATTTTTGTCAAATCAACATATATTTTTATGTAACTATAACTTAAATTGTTTAACCCTTTAACTGCCCCCCTTTTGAGTGGCGATATGCACTTTCAAATTACTATAACTCATTCTTTCTTGGTCTCTTTTAAAAAAAGTTCTGAATATTAAATTAAAAATAGTTATACAACTTTACATTTATTTTAAATAATGAAATTAATAAGGTATTTATTTTATATTTAAAAATCAACAAAGGTGTCAATGGTTAGCTGCATTATCTTGTCACAACTTAATAAATTACTGTTTCTGCATTGTTATTAATGCAAAAAGGTTTGAAAGTATGAAAACTACTTCTTAGAGCTTTCCAATGATATTGTTTTGAATTATTGTTTAAAATATGTAATGTCAAATGTCCTACCTGTGGGACAGTGACAGTTAAAGCTAAAGTTATGTCAAATTATCAAAACTTAACAAACTAGGTTGAATTAAATTTTAACTTCATGCTTTTTTTACAGTGTATTACAAGTCTGTTTAATAGAGATTGTTCATAATTGCTCTCTGTGTAAGTAATAAGTGACGATATAATTTAGTTATTGATTAAACAAGATTTATGTTTTTGCCTTCTGACAACAGGTGAAGACAGACTTGCAAACACACCTGCATATTCTTGCTGAAAATTAAACTTTCTAATACAAATAACATCAGCTTTTTACCATTAAAACCATTAAAAAAATTCTGGGTATTGGGCTTTGCTCCAGTAGGATTTATTGGTTCACATCTGCCAACATCCCACCAGTAGCACCCAACACATGACCAGTAGACCATCATGGTTTCCATTAGCCAAGCCAATATATAACAATTAAATCCATTCAAATTTCAGTGATGTTTTTAACAAGTATTTTAGACAAGCATCTCCTCAAACACATAAAACACAAACATTTAAAGTTTAAGAAGTTTCTTTGTATGATTTAGTTTGATTTTTCTTTCAGTCATAAATGTGTTCAGCATTGGAGTAAACAGCAGCTCTTAATGCATCTCTTATCTCAGATTAAAGGGTTAGTTTATCATTCAGAGATTAAACACACGGGTCGGGATGCATTGGCTGTGTGGATCACAGGGTTAACAGTCGACTTAACCGAATCAACTTGCCCAAATAATGTAAGGCAGTTTATTTCTGCTTGATTATACTAATATGTTTTAGATGATGACTGGTGTAAAGACTTTTTCTCACACACACATACACCAGCAGACCTATAAACTTCCCCATTAGCTGCTTCAGTTAAAATGGCATTTGTGCAGTATTTTATCAGGCAGCTGACAAGTGAATTAGAGTTGGCTGTTAGCGCTGTTGAGCTTTATGACAATAGCCTTAGGGTCTCGCTAAAGATCGCTGCACCGCCCCGTGCCGCTGCGCTCGGCGCGCTAACCGCTAACGCTCAAACCGAAGTGACATGCTGTCATAACAATAGTTTACAAAAACGTGAAGTTCTGCGTTTGGGCAGAGAAAGCCAGAGAGTTTTAACTTCTGCGTCTGTCTTTCCCAGCCGACGTCCCGTTTGCACAATGACAGATTTTGATGTTTTACGCGCGTTAATTTCCCGCGTTTTTATCTGCCTACAGGAAATGCTTATATAGGAATTGTCAAAGCTTTAGTTTTGTGTATGTTTGGCCAGTTTCTGGGGTTTCTTTTATAAAACTGCCTTTGTCTTTCTGCTCTGGGTGTAAAATAATAGTGAAATATTGAACAATCCACAC
The DNA here is from genome assembly GCF_030506205.2 of Paramisgurnus dabryanus. Classification (NCBI taxonomy): domain Eukaryota; kingdom Metazoa; phylum Chordata; class Actinopteri; order Cypriniformes; family Cobitidae; genus Paramisgurnus; species Paramisgurnus dabryanus. The sequence continues at coordinate 12,029,777 of NC_133348.1, forward strand.
AAAATATACGCATGCTGAAAAAGTTTTTCTTTCACCCACAAACACACAAAATACATCAAAGAATTGTACTTTACACACTCCTTCTTACTGGTATTCTCAGAACGGTTTTGATGGTACTGAGGTCGCAGTGAGGTCTGTACCCCCCCCACACACACACGCGCGCACACAGGCTTATACAGTCCAAATGAATTCACACACTCTCA